>NW_023425460.1:2885000-3327500 GCF_014108245.1 Pipistrellus kuhlii | reverse complement strand
GGTCAAGGCTACCAAGCTTCAGCCCCCACCAATCACAGCCACCTGGGACCCGAACAGTTCAATGCCCAGCCCAGCTGTTCAGACCTTCCCTCCTGATGACTTGTGCTGGGCCCACGACACCCCACTACCCAGGATGCATTTCTGATCTTTATGGGGCTCGGTGTGCAGACCCCCCTAAGATGTTGCTGCCCAGCCCACAGCAGCTGTGACTCCAGACAACTGTCCTGAGAGTTGGGGCTTGGATGCTGTGTTAGGGTTCAAGGCTGTGAGAGTGTGACCTTGGCATTTGGCCATTGAGTGTCTCACCTCAGACAGGCCCTGGGTCCGCCAGGGGGCAAGCTGCCTTGGGCTCTACCTAGTGCTAGGCTCTCCCGTCCTCCCTGGGTGTTCATGGTGGAGACTCTTCCCTAACTTGGGTATGAGGAGTCAGAGGACCCAGGAGCAAAGCCAGTGCCCTGTGCCTGTGGGCATCTCCACCTGAGTCCCTAATTTACCCCTCTTCCTCCCTGCTTTCCCCATGTCAGCTTTCAGCTCAAATCATTCAGCAAATCTCATTGATCCAAAGAGGAATTTCTGAAGGAGGAGGGCAGGCAGGGGTGAGACATAGGTTTGGCTCTTACGTTCCTAAGGCCACTGAGTACCCATGTACCAAGGGAGAGGTTTCAAGCATTTGGTATGTCTCCCTCTCTCCACAAACATGTGTGCTCAGTCCCTCACATGTACACTGATGCAAACAAAGGAAAATTTGTCTCATGCCCCTGCCACATTTGTGTGCATGACACACACGCCATCACTCACCTCATGTCATCTACACACACTAGCACACACATATTCACACACACCCAGATGGGCCTTCAGTGCTCCCATGTACCTTCAGATGGACACGTAGCCATATTCCTGCCTGCACACACAGACCCTCCCGGGTGCATGTAATGAATGGCAGATGAACTCTTGACCAGGGCTGCTGTGGGTGCCCTCCTGAGCCTGTGTAGAGTCTGCCCTCTGAACCCTTGCGGAAGGGTCACGGTGGGTCAGGGTGCAGCCTGGGCTCCTCACCAGCCCTTTGGGGCTGGAGCACAGCCTTCTTAGGAACCCTGAAGGCTTCTATGCACAAACCCAACAGTCAAAGGGATAAAAAATGAGCCTGGATAGCATGGCCCAGTGGTTGAACATCAGCCTATGAACCAGGAGATCATGGTTCAATCCCCGGTGAGGGCATGTGTCTGGGCTATGGGCTTGATCCCCAGTAGGGGGTGAACAGGAGGCAGCCAATTAATGATTCTCTGTCATCATTGATGTTTCTATCTTTCCCTCTCCCTTCCTTTCTAAAATCAATAAAAATATATTAAAGCACACACATACACACACACACATACACAGACAACAAAGGGATGGAAAATGAGATGGAATGAAAATATATAGTTGTGTTATTTTGTAAACCAGAAGATACCTTAACCAATAATCCAAATTAATTTGTAGTCTTTTATTGTTACACTACCGCTAGTGTCTTCGGGCCCCAACATGGTGGCAGTCTTCTCTATTTATACTTTTCAGCTCTTAGTCTTCCAAATTTGGAATGAGACTTTCAGATCTTCTGAGAAAGAAGTGCTATGTGCTGGGACAGGGCAGTGTGACCATATCTCAAGGCCTGGCCTGGAATGAGCACTGACAACTCTGTCTGGGATAAGTTTATGGCCTCTCTGGAATGGGAGTAGTCTTATATTTTCTTATTATTTAAGCAAGCAAGCATTTACAGAAGCCATAATAGCAGGGTTAAAATTTCAAACAGCAGTTTTTACACAAAATTGAGGTTACTATACTTCTGCTGAATGTCACACACGTGATGCTTTTTATCAATTGTACTCGCATCTTAGAGATGAGGAACTGGTAACCCAGAAAAAAAAAAATTGTTTTCTCTGCCACCTGGACAGGCATGGTCAAGGGGGGCTGAACACATGGCCCTCTGGTTCCCAGACAGGGCTCTCTCCAGCACTGACTCTCTCCTGCCCCTGCACACCTCTCAGCTGTCTCTGGCCTCTCTCCCAGCTTCCAGCCTCACCCACATGCACAGCTAGGCGACAGCACTGGGCTGCACTCAATGCAGAGATTAGCACATGGCTGCCCTCAGAGGTTCCATCCTCCTCTCTCCTTTTCCACATCCACACACGGCACGGGCCTCCCTGCCAATGCCACATGCCCTGCTGTTACACAGGGTCCCAGTGAGAGGAGAGGGGGCACTTTCCTTGTTTGAGCTCTCAGAGGCCACACCATGCCAAAGCTTTCCAGTCCTGCCCAGGAACTGGGAAAACGACTCTGCCATGCAACATGGGGTGAGATAGAAAGAGCATGTCTCAGCTTTACTGTGTGATCAGATAAGGGTGACCTCCCAACTCTACATGGAATGGTTAATGAAGTTGAGCTTCCCTCTCTGAGCCCAGTGTTCTCACCTGTAACTAGACAGTCAGATCCACCTCCCAGAGTGTACCATGGAGCCAGGGGTCTCACCTTTGTCCCCCCTGGTACTCTGAGACCCTGTATGTGAGGCCCTGGGCTCTGGTTGGAGCACAAAGGTCTCAGAGCCATGGAGCTTTGGCAAGTGCCCCCAGAACCCCAACCTGACTGTCCTCTCCTCCTAGTGGAACTCTTCCCCAATGGCCGACGTGTTGGCCAGAAGGTCTTCAAGTCAGCAGGCTTTGAGAAATCTTTCCAGGAGGCACAGCAAGTGTGCACACAGGCCGGGGGCCAGCTGCCCTCCCCACGCTCTACAGCTGAGAATGAAGCATTGCAAGATCTGGTTGAGTTTGAGAAGGGTGCTGCGTTCCTGAGCATGACTGACTCCGAGACGGAGGGCAAGTTCGTCTACCCAGGAGGGGAGCCCCTGGGCTATTCCAACTGGGCCCCCGGGGAGCCCAACAATGATGACGGCAATGAGGACTGTGTAGAGATCTTCACCAATGGCAAGTGGAACGACAAGTCCTGTGGAGAGAAGCGTCTTGTGATCTGCGAGTTCTGAGCCCTCCCCTGTGCTGCCCACATGACAATGAACAGCTGAGGGCTCTGTGGCTGGGCTACTGCACAGAGCCATGGGATGAGGCCAGCCAAGGGCTCCCATGGAACTCCTCTATCAGAATAAAATACACAACTGGCTTCACACACTGGCTGCCCTGTCAGGGGGAGAAGGGGTCGGCCTGCTTTTCCAGTTGCAAGGGATCAAATTAGGTCCCAAAATCCAAAGGCTCCTCCTCAGCCCTCTGCCTCCTCACATTGTCCATCCAGCTTGTCATTCCCTCCTCTGTCACACTTTCTCCTCTTGCTTTGGTGCCCCTTAGGACATTTAAATATTTTTCTCTTTTGCTAGCCCCTCCTCTTCTTTCTGATCACTTAATGGAGATGTGCTCAAGCCTTAACTCTCCCTTCTCTCCCCTCCTTACTTTGCTCCAGGGATTAGCTAGTTCTGTCCAGGCTTCAGATCCCTGGCACCCACATTTCATGCCTGCTCAGGACCTCTCCTGGAGCCCCAGACTCCTCTGGCCCCAGCTAGCTGGGAGGTTCAGTGGCTGCTCCTTGCCTCAAGGCCTGAGCCCCAGAAGGAGCACAGCACCTTGGGCTGACCTGGCAGGTCATCTGCCTCCCTAGCAGGACTGTGTGGCCCAGTTGAGTAGCCTCCTCTGCCTCCCTGCACACCAGCACCTCATTCTACCTTGTCATTGTGACTGGCTGTCGGCTCATGGGAGGGAGTCCCACCTCACAATCCCCATTCCAGCTGAGATCTCGGGCACTGAGGGTCCAGCCACGCTCAGGTTCACCCCAAGCCCTCCCCCTGCCTTCGTCCAGGTGGTTCTTCCCCCTCGCCGCCTCAGAGCCACCTGGCCAGTTCCTCATCTTCATCCCACAGAGAGGGGAAACTTGCTCAAGGCCCCAGGTGTGTCAGGGATACAACTTGGTCACGTGAAAGGTCATCTGATCCCAACCCTTATACTTTTGGCCTGTCAACTTCTGGGCCAAAGGCCTCTGTGTACCAGTTGACTTTAATGACACTTGTGCTTAAGAAATTGGAAGGACACCTGGATGAAGCCCAGGCTCATAGGAGATGCAACAAGACTCCTCCCCAGACAGGAAGGCAGTCCTGGTTTGTTCCCAGGGACCAGAAGCCACACCCCTCTTCCCAATACTCCCCAGCCACACCTCAGATGTAGGACAGCAGGTCTGAGAGCAAAAAGCCACATCTAATCACCATGGTGTCAAATGGATAAGAGATTGATCAGGATGATCATTTAGTAAGTTATGTAATGCTAATCACTGGGATGTACACCTGAAGTTAATATAACACAGTATGTCAGATATAATATAAAAATGAAAGATAATTTAAATAAATAAAGTGATTATTGATAGATAAAAATAGGAAAACAAGGACCACACCTCCCAGCAGCACTTAGCTTAGTCTCTCTGCTGAGACCTTGTTCCTGTTACTGACAAAAAAGCCCCAGGTCCTGGCAGCTTCTGAAATGTCAGTTATCCAAGGGTGAGCAAATAATCTTCAATTCAGAAGTCACACCTGGACACCATCCGCCAGGGAGCTGACAAAGGTATTTCATTGCAAATAAAATGGAAAAAGCAGTGGATGTGGTTTAAGCCCAGGGAGGGATATTTCCTAAGAATGAAGAGTTCTGAGGTGGCTCAAGGACTGCGGGTGCACACACAGCACTGTGCGGTCTCCCTGCTTCTGCCTCTGTGCACCCTTGCCTCTCTTCCTCCCTTTCTCACCACCTGCTTCTGCTTCCGGCTCTCAGCTGCCCAAGCACAGAGTCATGTGTCAGAAACTCTTGCTTGATATCAGGTCAAAATTCCTGTGGAAGTGAATCAGCCTGGCCCAAGAGACTAGGTCTGGGGGTGGACGACACAGCACAGTATGGCCACTGGGAACCACACAAGTTCATGGTGGTCTGTCAGTCCCTTTAAAAGTGACCACTTCCCACCACAGCACGTAAGGCAACCTATTTTTTTGAAACGAGTGCAGTGGAAATGGCATACCTGACTCAATAGGAAGAAAAGAAGTGGTCTGTGGTGTTGAAGACCAGGACTGTGGAGACCCCAAACCCTAGGAGAAGCTGTAGATCCACCTCAGCATGGGGTCTGGTTCGCTCTCCAGCACAGAGAGCAAGTAAGAAGGGCCATTTGGGTTCTGTAGACACAGCCCAATGACAGCCAAGGACTAAGGCAAGTATTTCATAAAATTCAGGATTTAACCCTTTCTGAGCACAGAGACCTCTCCTCCCCTGCCATGGGCAGAAGTGAACATGGGCATTAAACAGCATTAGACCTACCTCATCCATAGTAGCTTGGTCCCTAGTGTAGTAGCCTGGGTGCCAAGTGAAGCCAGGACTGTGCCACTCTGACCTCTCAGGAGATGCTATGACCCTCACCTTGTCAGGCGACATCCTGGGAGCAGCCTAGCGTCCTTCTAGGTGTGGAGGGTGACAACCACAGCAGCTCCATAGGGAAGCCCTGCTCAGTTCAATAGTATATTCTCAGATCACCTCCTGGGCAGACGCTGATGTTTGCAGGTGTTAGGATCTTTATCTTTGTCCTGAATTCCTTCGATGTAAAACACCGAAGTTGCTTAAGTTCAGGGCATTCTCAATCACTCTTATCTTCCGGATATCCTTAATTCAAGCTTAATGGTGTGCTTGACCTTTTCAAGCTACCGGTGCTTATACACTGGAGCCAAGAACCCAGGTATCTACTAGAAGGGACAAAATATTTATAAGTTAAATATTTATTAAAATGGATCTACCTGGACCTTGAGTGTGGTTTGGAGGTTGTCACTGCAGCATACATAGCCCATCTTTACAGCATAAATTTTGAATATTAACCTACTTGACTTTCAGTTACCTAAGCAATATGGTCTCTCCCAGACTGCCTGACTCAAACAGAGAGACAGAGGCACTAACAAAGGCTCTCCCTACCTGAGCAAAATGGTACTTTACATATTTGTTTAGTAAGCAGACAGAGTGAAAAAATGAAAGGGTTGAGTGAATGAAATACTGAATTCTTATTTGTAAGCCTGTTTGTATGGTTGAAGAAAGTGCTTTCAGAGTCACTCAGGGAATGTTGATTGGCAGCTAAGGGGCAGCAGAACTCTCAAGGAAGGTAAGGAAGGGTCCGCTGGACAGGATTTCCTGACCAAGCGGCCAGCACTGCCGCAGCGGCTCTCCCGGAGCTGCGGACTCGGAGGGAAGGTTGCGCCATCTTACCAGGAAAGGAGGATCTTCTCTGAGGCCTGGAAAACTCACAACAGAGGAGACCATCGAGCAGCTGTGACGCCCCAATTGGCACAAACACGTGGATTCAAGGGGAGTTCTTCAATCACCCATGGAAAGTTCAGAGTTTGCAGGGATAGCTTGAGGGTTTCGGGGCCCCGCTGCGCCGGCAGCAACTGCAGCCACTGCGCGCCCCACGGCGCCAAAAGAAGGCTGCACTGCAGCGAGTATCCTGCCTGGGGAGACCCAGTGCCGGGTCTGGAGTAATCTTCCCCAGTAGCGGGACTCTTTTTAAGATGCCAAGGGACACGGAACAGATTGTTAAAAATCGGGGCTATCTGACAGGCACCGACACGTGCATTCCACAGAAAGGTTGGATTTTGCCGGGGATAAAGCGGGGTGTGTGTCCCAACAACAAAAGCGGCAGCTGCGGTTTCCGCGCGGCCGCTGGGACCCCAGAAATCTGCGTCCACAGAAGTCCCCCACTGTTGGGTCTGGCGTGATTCAAGAGAGTGGGTGGGGGTCCCCAAGGTTGCTACTAGTGAGATTCTCTAGGGAGCAACCCATTCTGATCTGACAGGGTGGGAGAACAGAGGAGTTGGAAAGCAGTCTGTTTGTAAGTGCGCGCAGACTCGCCCATTGTGCACCTAGGCTGGTTCCCCTGCAACACTTTGCTTCTGATTATTATACAAAGGAGAGATCACCCAGATTGACTGACCCTAAGAGACAGCAGGGGGAAACTGCTTTTCTGGAAACTGAGAAGCAGAGCAGGGAGAAATCATCCAGGATTCAGCTCCGAGGCAAAAACAAACAAACAAACAAACAAATAAATAAATAAATAAATAAAATAATAATAAACAAACAAACAAACAAACGAAAGTGCTTTCAATACATTTCCAGGCCTATTGACCTGAGGAAATAACACAGTGATCCTCCAGCCAGCCTCTCTGCACTTTTATTAATTCCTTGAATGCTTCATTTCACATGTAAATGGATGGGGTCAGGCCTAGGCCAAAGGTCAGATGACACCTATAGGCCAAGGGAATGTGTTCTGTAACCAGAGGGCTGCATTGGGGCAGGAAAGGGAGGGTACAAGCGCTGCTGGGTGCTGGGTTTTGAGCAAGCCCAGGATGCCTGGCCCTGGCCACAGCGGGCCTGAGAAGATAAGAAGAGGACCAGAGGGATGTGAGTTCTCCAAAGACTCAGTTCCAAAAAGAGTGAGGCTGGGAGGAACTCATCAAGAGGTATTATAAGAGAATAAACAACCTAGAACAGTCAGAAAAATTACTTTAAAAACAATGAGAATGGAGCTGGTCCTCTTTTGTTAAAAAGTTTTATAAAACTAACATAATTGTAATAGTATGTAACTGACACAGGAACAGATGGGCCAAATGTAAAGGCCACCAAAATGAGACCCTAACATGTCTATACATATATGTCATATATGCATGACAAAAAATAGATTGCCAAAGTTATAGGAAAATAATGAATGGTTCAATTAATAATTTTCAGTTATATGGGTAAGCATTTAGAGGAAAATAAAATCAGAATTAAAATATAAAACTTCTCTGCCAAAAAGTTAAGCAATGTAAGATTAAAATTGAAATGCTCATTTATTTGCAAAGTATATAACAGATAAATCAATAAGAAAATGATGAATATTGAAGAAGGAATGAGAAGAGAAATATCTAAAAACTAGAGGGCCAGTGCACAAAATTTGTGCACAGAGGTGGTGTGTCCCTCAGCCCACCCTGCACACTCTCGAATCTTGGACCCCGCGAGGGATGTCTGACTGCTCATTTAGGCTCGATCTGACTAAATGGGCAGTCAGATAGCTCTCTACAATCCAACTACCCAAAGGACTGCTGGTTCCCAACTGCTTGCCTGCCTGCCTGTCTGTCTGATTCCTCCTAAATGTTTCTACCTGCTGGCCTGATCAACCCCTAACTACTCCCCCACCAGCCTGATAGATGCCTAATTGCTCCCTTGCTGGCCCAATTGCTCCTAACTGCCTCCCCCTGCTGGCCTGGTCACCCCTAACTTCCCAGGCCTGCTCGCCCCCAACTGACCTCTGCTGCAGGCCTGCCCCTCCCCCCCCCGCAACTTCCCTCCCCTGCCGGCCATCTTCTGGTGGCCATCTTATGTCCACACGGGGGCAGCCATCTTTGACCACATGGGAGCAGCCATCTTGTGTGTTGGAGTGATGGTCAATTTGCATATTACTCTTTTATTACATAGGATGAGAAGAGAAAATTCATGAAATAAGATATACTGATGGCCAATAGTAATTAAACATGAAAAATGTACAATATTAGTAGTAATTAAAGAAACAAATTAAACAGCAATAAGCATGCAAAAATTTATGGACTAGAGTTCAAGCTATACTCAGAGGAAAATATATTTTACGTTAATTATTAAAAATGACAAAATAAAAGCATACATTGAGTGTGGTGTTAAGCCATCTCTGAAGCATCTATCCATCCTCCATCTCAGACCATGGGTGCTTCCACCTCTGGACTCTTCAGACCCTTTCCACATGGTGCATCCAAAATGCACCCCAGCCGAAACCGGTTTGGCTCAGTGGATAGAGCGTCAGCCTGCGGACTGAAAGGACCCAGGTTCGATTCCAGTCAAGGGCATGTACTTGGGTTGTGGGCACATCCCCAATAGGGAGTGTGCAAGAGGCAGCTGATCGATGATTCTCTCTCGTCGATGTTTCTAGCTCTCTATCCCTCTCTCTTCCTCGCTGTAAGAAAATCAATAAAAAATATATTTTTAAAAAATGCACCCCACATTTCCTGTTCCCTGCCCCTGGAATGCTTGGGAAACAGACCTCATCAGTATAAGGGGAGAGGATCACCTAGGAACTGCAGACAGAGCACAAGAAAGGGTCAGCACTGGTGGCAAGGTTTTCTCTCCAGAGGATGATCTTGCTAGGTAAAGGGTCACAAGGCAACTCCCATGGAATCTGATAGTGCCTTTGTGGTCACCAATGACATGGTTTGTTAAGTGAACAAGAAGCTGAACTTGGCAGAAGCACCAGGAAAAGCTGGCATATGGGTTCTTTTCCACACACTATCTCAGATCCGTTGGTAGTCACTACAGAGTTCAAATGGCCCCAGGGTCTCATCCCGGCTGAGATATGGTAGTTGAATAGCCATGTCTGGTGCTGATATGGGAGAGGAGAGGGGCAACACATATGCTACTGTTTGCCCTTCTTGGTGTAATAGGACACAACTCCACAAGACCAGAGGGAACCCAACCAGAGGGAGCCATTGAGCTGCATCAGGGAGCAAGTGAAGGCTCCTTCAGGGTTCCCTGCAATAATCCCGGTGCTCCCATCAGCTGGGCTTCCAGGAGCCCAAGGACAGTTACAACACAGACTGACAGCTTGTGGGACAACAGTCATCTCCACTGCAGACCTGCAGGAGATCCCCACCATCTCCATGTGGGCTGAGCCCTCCTCTGGTGTCCTCATGGGTCCCAGGGCCGTCTCTCAAGTTTCCTTAGTTACAGGTCCTCAGCCTGAATGCCTCTGTACCACAAAAGCCACAGGTAAACACTTAGTAAAGTTATGAAAAAGGAACCTCAGAGAGAAGCCCCCAGTCTCTCCTGGCTGATGCTGAGGGGCAGGGAAGGGGGAATCATAGGGCTTGATTCTGGTTGAACGTCACAGAGGTAGCTAAGGGGGAGGCCCACAAATCCAGCCTCCACAGAGCCAGTCCTGTCCTGACAGGGATTCTGACTTCAGCCTAGACACAGAGAGCTGAGGCGGGCAGACAAGAAGGAAGAGCTCACAGTGAAGGGGGGACATGAGAGACACACAGACCCAGAGCAGAGAATTCCAACAGTTCCAGGGATTGCTGGACATGAGGGCTTCTGGTCACCCAGTGAGTGTGTCTGGCCCTGACCCTACAGGGGAGGGGCATTTTGGAAAGGCATTCTGACTGGGTATTGCAATCAGGGCAGCAGGAAAGAAAGCAGGAACATCTGAAGTTGCAGACCAGGGCCCCACTACTCATCTGGCTACCATGTTGGCTCTCTGAGTTTGCTCACCTTGTCTCTAATAGAGACACCAGCAGAGGGCAGCATGAAGCCACTGCTTTTACTGGAGAAGGAGAGCTGTGCCCAGAGCCATATTCCAAAGTAAGTCTCTCCAAGCAGCTTCTCTCTTAGATCCAGCTTGGAGCTCAGTCAAGCTCCTGAAAAGGTTGTGGGGTCACACATTTTTGGGGAGCACTGCAATTCCTTTGTTTGTTTGTTTATTCACTTATTCACTCAACAGTTATTAAGAGTGAGGTGGTCCCCAGCCCTGTTATGGGCCCTGGGACTTCATTGTATGAGTCAGCTTTTCATACTAATCACAGTAACACGAAGAAGAAATGCTTGCATGGCATTCATCAGGGCCCTCCTCTGCTGGCCTGGTCACCCCTAACTGCCCACAATTGCCCTCTCTTGTAGACTATCTTATGGCAGCCATCTTGTGTTCACAGGGGGGAAGCCATCTTTGACCACATGGGGGCGGCTATCTTGTGTCTTAGAATGACAGACATTGGCATATTACTCTTTTTATTAGATAGGATACAGAGGAAAAACTCCCCAATGGTGAGCTTTACACCCTGTGGGTCAAATGACGCAGCGTCAACCAGAAGGCTGACCAAACCTTCCTCTGAGCAGGATTCTGACACTGTGGGCCCACAGTCCTGCTCATGACCATGAGTGTTTGTAGCAATCTCAGGGTCAGAGAGAGGAAGGGAGAAGGAGAAAGAGCTAGAAACATCAATGATGAGAGTAAATCATTGATTATCTGCCTCCTGCACATCCCCAACAAGGGATCAAGCCTGCAAAACAGGCATGTGCCTTTGACCAGAATCTAACCTGAGGCCCTCTGTCTGCAGGCCGATGCTCTATCCACTGAGCCAAACCAGATAGGGCCCCAGTGTCCTCTTAATGACTCTGCTACACTGACAAAACCAAACAAGTAAATGGTCAGGATGATTTCAATGTCCACAACGGCCAATAAGAAAATAAACCTGAGTGTAGTAATGGGTACTGGGGTTGGAGTAGCCATACATTCGATGGTCAGATAAAGGCTTTGAAGGGGAGGACAATGGTGACAATGAGAGCCAGGCCCTGCAGGAGAGGGATCATGCTATCACCCACACAATCTCTGTTGAGCCCAGGGTGGTAGTGCTCAGCTCACGGTCACTAATAGACACTTTGTCCATGACCAAGCATGTACCTCACCCTGATCCCTGACACCACCCCCAACCAATATTCCTCAGTGAGAGGTGTGCAGAGTAAGGCAACTGGATATAGGCTGGGGTGCGGATGGGCAGGTAGGGTCCGCGGCTGCTAACAGCAGGATGCTGGGAATTTCAAGCACTGGGTCTCCTGGTTTCTGTACAGAAACTCACACACTCATACATGCACAAAGACCCCAAATCATGTGCACACAATTCCCCACTCACGGTTTCACCCGTGTGGTGCCTACCTCTGATATTCGACAGAGATGTTCCAGACCCAGGCCCATTGTCTGAAGTCAGGAGGCATTCACACCCTGAACATGCAGAGGGAAGGATTTGGGTCAGCAGTTGCATTTTACTAGTGGGCCATGAGCAGCTGAAGGAGATATTTGGGATCTGACACTGTGGAGTTAGCAGGATCCCCTTTACCTGGTGAAGGGCTATACAGATGGTGAAGCCCTGACCCCCTGGCGCCTGTAAAGGTAAAAGGCAGGCAGAAAGCTGCTAGGATGGTTGTGTTTCCTTGAGCAGTGGTTTCCAAAACTGGCCAAACATCTGGATCACCTAGGGACCTCACCACGGTGAAGAACTCTGAGCTTTTGATGCACTGGGTCCAAAGCTAAACCAACTTGGACTTATGACTCTGCCAAGCCTTCCAGGTAGCTCTGCTGGCATGCCTCAAGGTTACAAAGACAACATCACTTTGCAACGTTCACTTCCCGACACCCCCATGCTGACAATGTCTCTTCCTGGTTAACGGGAAATGAATCTCTGATTCTTGGCAGGTTCTAACGCACAGATCAGTTGCACAATTATGACAAACAACCTTCCAGGTCAGAGGCCCTCTGCCACGTGCAAATACAAGTCCAGGTCTGCCAGTGACCCGGCGCTGGTGAATGTCTGATGGCCACATAGAGGGAAGCAGGAAGCCCAGGATAGAGGAATGCGAATGCTAGACCATTAGCCGGTATCTCAAGTCCACATCCTCTGGTATGGGCATGGCTGAGAGTGAGAACAGCAGAGCCATAGGGCTCCATAGAAAGATGATCCTGCAGGAGGGAGGCCCTGCAATTCCAGGTGCAGCCTAACTGGAGCTGGGCCATAAACTTTAAAAGCTTTCGTAGCTGCTTCCCTTCTGGTGGCAAAAACAAACCTCACTGGCTGGGTCTATACTCCCTCAGGAGACCATTGACTTACATGTAATTTAAATTCCAGGTTCCCAATTTCAGAGCAAGGTGAACTCGCCATTCTAACTTACTCAGTGTAGCTGTTGATGGACTTGAAAAATAGGTGATCCGTGGTCAGGCAACAATGACTTTGCACAAAATGGCAGGTAACCAAGTAACCAAGACTGAAAACAGTTCTGGGATCCTCCAGCGTTTGCTCCTGAAATGGGCTGCATGGATCTGAATCTGTGTGACCATATTGACTCCTCAGCATTAGCAAGGAGAAGTCTTGACAGAGCAATGTAGATATAGAGATTGAGGCCACTCAATGCATTAGGCAGGGACATGCTTCCCAACCTTGCATTTCCTACCAACCTACTGCCTCTCCTCCAGTCTCAACATGGCACAGACACCTAGGCCTTGTTCTCCCTGGGGCACAACCCTGGAGTCAGGGCCCAGGCTCCACAGAGGTCTCAGCACCTGCCTCCTGTCCAGGACTGCGCTGAGCCATGGCCTTCGGGTCCTCACTCTTTGCAAGAGGCAGCAGAGAAAATTGCAGCTCAGATAGACCTGCAAGTTTCTTGGTCCAAAGCCAGCTTGGGGATGGATATGGCAAACAGTGGGGCTCAAGAAGTCACTCAGTCCTCCCCATTCCTGAAGCCGTAGGGGAATGAGCTGCTTAAGGTCAAAGGCCTGTTCTTGGAGCCCCTGGTTTCATTAGGTTCCCTGTGCATGAGATGTCATCATCATATATCCCTGTGTGAAGGGAACTGCCTGCCCTTTGCCCCTGAGGGAGTCGGGGAGGCTGTCTGAAAAGGCTTCTTGAATCCACATGTCCTTCTTGTTCCAGGTCCTGGGAAGCCTGAATGAACTGTAGTTACTGCCTTTAGACTCTCATGAAAATAGTGTATCTTTACATTTATGCCATCCTCACTGGAGCTAACTTGCATGGGTTCCACTACTTATTGATAAGAATTGGGAAGTGAATTTCAGGGAGGTGGTTGCCTCAATCCTAGATAGAGGCAAAATCGTAGTGGGCAGATGCATTTAGAGAGAGGAGCTCTGAAAAGACGATCAGGTGTGACGTCAGGGGAAGAATAGGCAGAGGAGAAGGCTGGAAGGGGAATGGAAGAAATTGAGCTTGTCCTGTAGATTTTTATTGTTCCCCTGATGATTACATACTGGGAAACAATCCATGTGAAGTACATGACTGTCTTCTACAATTTTATATCTAAAGATACCTGTGGTGTGCTCCAGACTCTGACAGGAGGAAGGTTTTAATATACATTGTACTGAGTTTCTTTCATTTCTGATACTTCAATTATAGAGAAAGGACAAATAGCAATATTAAAATATTTTTCTCTAATTAATTCCCTTTTAATGTGCATGAATTTTGTGTACCAGGTCACTAGTGAGCAATAAAGGCTATCCATGTCTTTAGGGATAGGACTGGGCTCTCCATGGGGAGGGACCGAGGGCACCTAGTGGTGGCAGCACTTGGACAAAAGGAGTTGGGTATCTTGGAGGCTGAGGTCTACTGTTGACTGACACAGATGTGGCCCTCCATGAATTTCTGTGGTGGGCCTCAGTGACCTCACTGAGAAAGGAGAGGGCTTGTCTGGCCCTTTCCATGGTTTCACTGTGACCCAGTGCCATGCTTTTAGGTAAGACAGAGGATGTCCTCTGCCAACAACTGGACCAGAAACCCTCATGTCAGCCTCTTTTCATTCCCTAATCCCCATTATCAAACCCATTCCTTCATTTTCCTCTCATCCCCACCAAAGAATGAGTCAACACTGGGCATGAGAAAAACACCACTGAATTTTCTTTTAGGGCAGCAGAGAGCTCAGCAGAGCCAAGGAGGGTTGAGGGACCACCTCTTCAGGCTGGAAATTCACAGACGGCCATGTAGGAGGAAGAGCATGAGGTGTCATTCCACACCCCATCCTTAAGAAGGATCACACAGTCCTCCCCTGAGCCAAAGTTATTAGGCTCATTCTTCTTCCAGTTGCTATAGGTCAGCCTCCCTCCTGTCAAATAAACAAACTGGCCTTCCATCGCTTCATCTGTGATGCCCAGGAAGGCATGGTCCTTGGCCACTTCCATGATGGCTTTATTCTCCTCAGCATTCTTAGGAGTGGCCACAGTGGCCTGGAGCTCAGCGCACAGAGCCTTCACTTTGGAAAAAGGCATCTTTTCACCATTGGTCACATAGAGCTTCTTTCCAGATCTCTTGCCCAAGGAGAAGGCTTGCACTGAAATCACAAAGGGTGGGTGGGATTGACTTGGCCTGGAGCCCAGGCCAGTAGGTGACCAAGCCCTTGTCAGAGCGTCAGGACTCTGAAAAAAGAGCCCATGTGCAACCCCTCAGTCAGGTCCTAATCAGGAGCTCCTCAGCGTGGATAAGGCTCTGAGGGAGAACTCGCCTCTCCTGGGGGAGATGTGCTGGAGACAGTCCCCGGCACACTGCCCCAGTGCAGGTGGACAGGGAATCAGGAGTGGGCCCTGCTGCCAGGCTTGGATGCCAGGACAGAAAGGGGCAGGGTCAGCCATCTGAAAACAGTGGGTGCTGAGGAAAGAGTGAAGATTTGGAGGCTTCAGACTTCCATGCAATCCTTTCTTTGCTGTTTCCCCACCTGAGTGATGTTGATTGAATTATCTGCAACTCCTATTTCCTCTCACTTGTAAATTAAATAAGCATAATGGTCACAAACAGCAGTGACGAGAGGACAGAATGAAACCATAGTGTGAGAACATGCCAACCTAGCACAGGCCCTGGTATATAACCGTGTTCACAATTGTCAGTTCTCCTCCACCCTCCTGAAAGCCCAGAGTGCTCAAGGACAGAGGGAGAGCAGGAACCCACTGGGGCAGGAAGAGGCTTACATTTTTTGATGTGGTTCAGTTCTGTTTCCAAGCTCCTCAGCTCTCTCTCTAAGTTAGCCAACTTTGTCTCCATAGCTGCAAAGCAATAGGAGAAGGGCAGATACTGAGAAAAAGACCCTACATTCAAAAACAGAGTATTTTTGGGGGGATGAAAGTTTATTAAGAAGTACTAGAGGCCCAGTACATGAAATTCGTGCATGGGTGGGGATGTTCTTAGCCCAGCCTGCACCCTCTCCAATCTGGGACCCCTCGAGGGATGTCCAACTGCCTGGTAGGATCGGGCCTAAATGGGCAGTCAGACATCCTTCTTACAATCCAGGACTGCTGGTTCTCAACTGCTCACCTGCCTGCCTGCATGATTGCCCCTAACTGCTTCTGCTTGCCAGCCTGATCACCCCTAACCACTCCCCTGCCAGCCTGATTGATGCCTAACTGCTCCCCTGCCAGCCTGATTACCCCTAACTGCCCTCCCCTGCAGGCCTGGTCACCCCCAACTGCCCTCCCCTGCAGGTGTGGTCCCCCCAACTGCCCTCCCCTACTGGCCGTCTTGTGGCAGCCATCTTGTGTCCACATGGGGTAGCCATCTTTGACCACATGGGGGCAGCCATCTTGTGTGTTGGAGTGATGGTCAATTTGCATATCACTTTTTTATTAGATAGGATGCTTATTCCATAAAAATAAGAAAACAAAAGGAAGTGAAAAAACAAAACATAACTGAATTCCTGCCTTCTCAGACAATTCATAACTCTTATAAGCTGTAACTCTGAAACTAGCAATAACAATAGCAGTAATGGTAACTTGCAAATTGTAGCTCTGGATCCTTTTCTTCCCATACTGCTTAAATACTGTTATATTATGCTCATTTATAGGAAAAGACCAAAGTCATTCTCCTTTTTGAGAAATTTTCTTAATCATGCTTTCATTTCTTATTCCAGGCAAGCTCTTTATCATTCTTATAATAATGATGGGCCAGTGGGCAAATATTTATGTGAGGTCATCAGTTTTGTTTTGTTGGTACTATTTACTTTATTTCACTTCAGATAAATGTATTTAGTTACTCTATTCATTACTTTATTGACCAGGGATCTCGTGAAGCAGACCATCTTCATGCTACTCTTGTGACAACAGGCTTAAACCCAACTTCTGAGGGGACAGGTTTCCTCCTGTGCATCCTAGAACCTGGAATTAGCTGCTCCGGCTGAGAGAGCTGGTCCCTCTGCAGGATATGTGAGGAGTGTCTGGCAGGGTTGCAAGTCTATTCTCAGGCACCTGTGAGAATCCCTTCAGGCCCCAAGTAGGACTGGGTCAGGAAAGCAGAGGTGAGATCTGCCAATGGGGCAGCAGAGAAGCCCTCATCCCCCACCCCACCTGGCCCTAGAGTTCCCGGGCTGGGCCCCTCAGCCCACACTGTGCTGAGATGAGCTCCTTACCTGAACTATCTCCAAGATCTCCTTTTTGGCCCTTCACTCCTGGCGGCCCAGGAGCCCCTTTACTTCCTGGAGGCCCCAGTTTTCCTGGAGGACCCTGCAAGCCTCGGAGCTCCTGCCCTGTTGGAAGATGAAAGACATGTGGCCCAGTGTGTGTCACTCATTCTCTTTTTCCAAAAGCTCAGCACTAGATTCACGTTGACTCCAGAACCACCAGCAAACTAGTGGTGACCTGAGAAAGAAAGACCTGCCTCCAGTGCCAGCTGCCCGGCTGTAGATACTGCCTCTTCACTGACAACCACACCCCACCGATTCCTGCGTGGAATGTGGGAGCCAGGTTATAGCAGCGTCTTTGTTTAGGAGAGAATGACAATGTACAAAAATTATCCTGAGTGATTCATGCCCATCAGCATGTAAGGGGAGCCTGCTCATGGCTCTGTCCCAGATCCCTCTGAGGAGTAAAGATTCAAGAAGTCAGACCAGCCTCAGGTACCTGGTTCTCCTTTTTCTCCCTTGGCTCCATCTCGCCCGTCTCTGCCTGGGGTACCATTGGTAACCGGGATGCCACAGGTAATCACTGAGCAGGCCTTCTGGGCATCTTCACAGGTTGTGGGTTCTGAGAAGGACACTGTCACCACACACAGAAGGGTGGGAAGTGATACAAACCAGAACATGGTCCTCACCTGGTTTGGAGAGAGTGCAGGGAAAGAATTTCATCTCATCCTGTGAGCCAACATTCACTACCACCTCTGGTGTGTTGGACCCTGTGCTCAGGACAGCAGACACACCAGCTGTGACTCTGAGTTTCTCCCAGGCTACTAAGGAGACAGACAAGTAAGTTAGAATTCGATCAGTGCTAAAGCCAACATAGATGCAAGAGGACTTGGTAGGAGCCCATTCTCCCTGGGCCTCCAGTGCCCCCGTGGGTACAAGGCTTAGGGTGTGAGGCAGGCCCTATGCATGACTTAGATCTGCTTCTGTGGCCTGGCACAAAGGCAAGATCACTGCCTGTGTGAGCCTCAGCTCCTCTCAACTCCAGTCTGTGAGGACCAAATGGGCTTCAGCTTCCCTCTTGTTCCCTTCCTATGGACCTGAGAGCTAGACTCAAACTATAGCACAAGATCCGAGCTCCCACAAGGCCCATTTCTTGGCAGGACTTGGTTATGACATCCATTCTCTCATTTCGCATAACAATCCCTTTTACGCTTAGAGGTTCACTAACGTCAGAGCCACAGTTGTTTCTCCAAGTCTGTCAATCATTTCATCTATGATTTTTTACTCTATGACAGGCCCTTGCTGGTGCTTAGGACCCAGAGGCTGGGCTCTGACCCTCCCAAGGAACCCTCTTTGATCATTGATCTTGGCTACATAAGACTTAGAATTGCTTTGTTCCCTTGGTTTGAAGTTTTCTCTTGTGAGGCATTTATTTATTTTTATTTTTTGCCACCAGAACTCAGGCTCCTAGAATTTCTGTTTATACTCAGCCTGGCCTGATTTCAGCTCATTCTTCTTCTGGCAGGCTTCTCTGCATTCTTCCTAGAGGCCCCCCAGTTCTGTACCCCCACCCTGCTATCAGAGTCCCCTCCAGCCTTTGCTCAAGCTGGTCCCTGTTCCAGAAAGTCTTCGTAGCTCAGCCCTATGGGCCTCTCCCTCTGCTCCTCTCTGACCACTAATCCCAATGTTGCTGGTCCTTGTTGCATAACTACCATCTGCCCTTACCTACCCCGCAGCTCCCAGAACTCTTCCCTCCCTCCAGAACACAATGAGAAGTAGTGATTTGGAAGGAAACTTTATCACATTTTCTCCACTTTTCCTTTTTCTATCTTGTTCCCCACCCCCTGCCCTCCTTCCCTGATTATACCAAAAGCCAAGGTCAAGTTTAAACATACCTCACTTCCGTTCTTCCCTTTGACTGAAAAGACCACCCTTTAGTTTGCTGATAGTCAACTGGATCTAAGAAGAACATAAATGGCACAGGTCAGAGAGAGACAGAGGCCCTGAGTGGGCCTGACAGCCCCACCAACGCCCCAGCCTGGACCTCACGAGGATCAAGTCAAGTGGCCAGACTCTTGGCCCAGGACTCCACCTCTGTCCTCCAGAAACGACTTACTAGGGCCTCCTCAGAGCACGAAGGCTGTGGCAGGGAAGCTGTCCTCTAGCCCAGGCCTCTGGCAGATGCCTCAGCAATGTCAGACACAATTAGCCTGGTGACCAGGACAGTGCTGGACTGGCCTTCACCCCAAGTTAATAAACAACCATTATTAGAACTCCTATATTCTGGGCAGCTCTCCAGGACTGATGGTGGGCCCTTCAGCCCCACTGGGCAGCTCTCTAATACCCTAAACTCCTCCTTCTACTGGCCCCTCCAATGCATCCATCTCTATAGCTCGGCAACTGACCCTCTAGAATCACAGATTCTCAGGCTGTTTTCCTACAGACATTTTTTACAGAAGAGACAAGCATAGACATTCTACCAAACACATGCTCACGTGTGTGCATGCACACACACACACACACACACACACACACACAAGAACACGCCTCTATATCTGTAGTTCAACCTCCATTTGTGTTTAGTCTACTGACAACACTGATTCCCCTCTTTCCAACCTTCTCATTCAGAACACTTATCAAATGTCTTCCTTGGGCATGTCACAGGGCTAGGCACAAGGAGAAGTATTTGTAGGTAAGTTACAGTCAAAGCTGAATGTGGCATTTGCACTCGCTGTTCCAGCCCAGGACACTTGCCTCTATCTTTGCAGAATTGTTTGTTGTCATTCAGATTTCAGCTTAAATATTATCTCTGGAGAAAGTGCTTTCCTTAACCATTTAACTTTAAGTATCCACTCTATCAAAATTGTAATTATAGTCTTATGTAATTATCGTAAATTACGTAATTTACGTCTGCAACATAATCTTAAATATATATATATATATATATATATATATATATATATACACACACACACACACACACACACACACTTGAGTTTTTACAGAAAGGAAAGGAGAGGGATAGAGAGTTAGAAACATCAATCAGCTGCCTCCTGCATACCCCCTACAGGGGATGTGCCCGCAACCAAGGTACATGCCCTTGACTGGAATCGAACCTGGGACCTTTCAGTCCACAGGCTGACGCTCTATCCACTGAGCCAAACCAGTTTTGGCTGCAATATAATCTTTATTTGGTTGTGTATTTAATGACCACACGATTCCTTAGAGCAGAAGTCCTGTTCATCAGCTGTTGTATCCCCACCTAGAAGAGTGCCTGGAAACAGAGTCAATGGTCAACAGACATCAATGGAATGACTGAATCCCCAGCATCATGTCCTCAAAGCAACCCTCTTGATTTCTCTCCAGCCAGCGTGAACACCTGTGACACTGTTTCAGGGTACTTACTTTTCTAAGAACATTTGATTCAGCTCCTTGTCTCCAGGGTGCAACCCAGGGCTGGGTACACAGAAGGACGTGCTGAGATAGTGAGGAGAGAAGCGGAGACCATGAGTGGGGCAGGTACCAGACCAGTCCGTGGCTCCTCCAGGCCTGGGTTTCCAGGGGTGTCCAGTTCTTATAGTCAAAGCCTGACCAAGTCACCTTTTCCAAGTCCCTGACATGACCTTTGATTCCCGCCCTCCCCGAAACTTACACTCACTCTCTGAAGCACTTAGTCTTATCAAATAACTCAAAAGGTTTTGGTTTTCCCTGGTGGGGAACAGGGACTGCTCTTGCTTTGATCTTGCTTTGTGATTGGTGTTTTGACTTCTCAAAAGTCATCAGTCCTGTGTATTCAAGTCCTCATGCCTGTTCAGCAATCCAAGGTTCCTGTTGTAAAGGAGCCTGCCAGGCACTACGAGTGGCCCTTTGTGAAGAAGACCCTTCTCAAGGCTATGTTTCCTGATGCCATTGACACAACTTTGAAGGGGCAATAGGTTCAGAGGACAAGGGGTATTCAACCCATTCAGCAAATGAGCAGACCTTCCAGACAGGTAACGGGTCTAGTAATATTAATGTCGTTTTTTTAACATTCGTTTAAAATCTTGCTTGGCGTTGACTTGTATTGACATAACCTTCAAACATGTGGTATCTACAGAACGTGTGAAGTGCAATTAACAAGTTTTGCTTGAAAAACTTTGTGTTTGGTTTGGTTTTTGTTGCAAAACTAGGGCTAAGAAGATGGCGGATGAAGAGCATATTCGGCACTGCATGCTTCACGAGTTCCAATTAGGAAGAAAAGCAAGTGAGGCTGCAAAAAACATCTGTACTGCTCTTGGTCAAGATGCAGTTAGCACCAGAAAATGCCAGCGTTGGTTTGAGAAATTTCGCGAGGGAAATTTTTCGTTAGATGACAAGAGTGGTCGAGGCCGTGTGTCCAATTTTGATCAAGAAGCTCTTCAAGCTCTTTTGGTGCAAAATCCTCAAATTACCCAACAAGAGCTTGTGACAACTTTAAATTGTTCACAAAAAACAATTTCCAATCAATTGCGTGCACTTGGCAAAGTCCAAAAGTTTGAAAAATGGGTTCCTCATGAGTTGACCGACAACAACCATAATCAAAGAGTCACAATTTGCAGTTCGCTCCTCTCTCGTCAAAACCGTTTGCCGTTTTTAGAGCAAATTGTTACCGGAGATGAAGAATGGGTGCTGTATGTTAATTTGAAAAGGCGGCCTCAATGGTTGGACAAAAATGAGGCTCCGCAGCCCACGCCAAAACCTGACTTGCATGCGAAAAAAGTGATGTTGTGTGTTTGGTGGAATTTTAAAGGAATTCTTCATTATGAACTTTTACCATCTAACCAAACCATTACAAGTGCAGTGTATAGTGCCCAATTGGAAAGGTTAGCCCAAGCTTTAAGAGAAAAAGAACCCGCGCTGATTAATCGGAAGGGCGTAATTCTTCACTACGATAACGCACGACCGCATACTGCAAGAATCACTGCTGAAAAACTGCGCCAGTTGGAATGGGAAGTTCTCCCTCAACCTGCATATTCTCCTGATAGTGCCCCTTCCGATTACCATTTGTTTCGTTCTTTGCAAAACTTTCTTCTTGGAAAAAAATTTAATAATGAAGAATGCCTCAAAAATGCATTGACCGAATTTTTTGCATCAAAATCACAAGAATTTTACAACAGAGGGATTAAAATACTTCCTGAGCATTGGGCACAAGTAGTAGAAAACAACGGCAACTATATTGTTGATTAAATTTTGTTGTATTGTTTAAATAAATTTGATTTAAAAAAAGTATTAGAAAATGACATTAATTATTATTAGACCTAATAGAAATTTGAAACTGAGTGACTACATAAAACCAGGACCCTGAATGTGTTATATGAGGAAGAGGAGCTTGGGACAGAGGGAGGGATGTGCCCGGTCAGCTAAGGCATAATAAGAAAGCTTTGACTCTGCGCACACATTTCTACAAGTCTGTATTCTCATAGATTGGAAGTTTGAATGTATGCTATTATTGTTGTGTGCTATGATTGTTATTAATACATTTTTCTGTTTATGCCAGGATGAAAATTTGTTTTTCAAGGGACGCAGCTCATCACAACCTAGTGTGCCATGGGGACATAAAAGCAATGGAGGACCTTGCCCTTAACCCAGGATTTGTTCAGATGGAATCAGGTAAATTTAAATTTTGCAAAAATTGGCAAACCCAGTAGGAAATAAACAGAGTGAAAGCTGATTGAGACGACAAGCCTCAGAAATAGTCCTCTAGCAAGGAAAATCACCAACAAAATGAAAAGACAACCCACTGAATGGGAGAACATATTCACCAAGAGTACATCTGATAAGGGGTTAATATTAGAAATTTATAAAGAATTTACATGGCTCAACATTAAAAACAATCAAGCCAATTAAAAATGAGCAAAGAACCTGAATAGACACTTCTTCAAAAAGGATGTACAGATGGGCAATAAACGTACAAAAAGAGTTTGTGACAGCATAGTTGGACCTGGAGAGTATTATGCTCAGTGAAATAAGCCAGTCAGAGAAAGACAAATACCATATGATCTCACCTATATGTGGAATCTAGTGAACAAAATAAATTAGCAAACAAAATAGATGCAGAGAACAAATTAACAGCTATTGTGGGGAGGAGAGCTGGGGTGACTGGTTGAAGAAAGTGAAGGAATTAAGCAAAAAAGAAAACTCATAGACACAGACAATAAAGAAAAAGGGGGTAGAGGGAGGTAGAGGAGGGTAAAGGGGGACAAATGGTGACAGAAGACTTGACTTTGGGTGGTGAACACACAATATCATATACAGATGACATATTATAGAATTGTACACCTGAAACCCATATAATTTTGTTAACCAATGTCACCCCAACAAATTCAATAAAATTTTAAAAATTAAAAATAAGTAGCCCTTCAAGGACTGCTGACTCTGTACAACAGAGAGATTAATATTTTTAGAAAAACAATATAAATAAATAGAAAATAAAATAAAAAAATTAATAAAATACAAAGTAAATAATATATTTAATGAACTTGAATAAGGAAATAACTATAGAGCTAATAATAAAACAAAACTGGTTCCTTGCAAAAAAAATAATAAATTTGGCAAATATGATCATGGTAGTTTGAATTATTATTCCTCATTTGAACCATCTTCTTATCATAAAATTTTATTGAATTTTGTTCTTATCATAGAATTTTATATTCAAACTCTTTGTAGAGTCCCCTACTAGACAGAATACATGGAGTAAACACCCTATTGATATTTGGCTTGGCTGTATGACAGTGAGCAGACATGAAGGGAGCAGTAGCTTCCAACATACTTATAAGTTTAACCTGGCCTCTTCTTGCTTTTTCTAATTATGGGAAGAATATGTCCCTGTTACCCACTAATAACAGAATAATTATATGACATGGAGTACCCACCTGAAAGCCTGAAGTAAAAACTGGCTATGAAAGTCCAGCCAAACATTAATGGTTAATAGCACAGTGTGACTTCCTGTATTTATAGTCCAGTTCTATCAGTAACTGGCTGCATGATCTTTGACAATTCACTTTAATATCTATTTTTATTCTTATTCTTATTTGTATATTGGGGATAATAGGGCTAAAGAAGATGACGTGAGTTAATACAAGTACAGTATAGTGCCTGGCACATACTAAGTGTGATGAGAGTATCAGCCATTAGACCAAGTAAGGTATATCCTAGAAATGGAAGGATGGTTCAATATAAAAAAAAAATGAATTCATGTAACTCATTAATTTATATATGCTGAGTGGCCAGATTATTATATATCTCTGGACCCATAAAAATCTGGCCACTCAGTGTATATCCTATATAATAAAAGGCTAATATGCAAATTGTCCCCTGTACCAGGAGTTTGACCAGCAGACATGCCAGCCAACCACCCATGTCCCCTCCCCCTGGCCAGGCTGACCAGACCCCACCCATGCACGAATTCATGCACCAGGCGTCTAATATATATATATATACACCAAGTGGCCAGATTATTATGCGTTCAGAGATCATAATAATCTGGTCACTCAGTGTATAAGATGTTTTACTGCAGATATATACAATCTTAAAATTTGAAGTTTACCTGGTCTCAAAACTAATACATGGTCTCAAAATTCTTCATACATTTTCTTCCTGCAATGAAAACTTTCTAGAGTTGATTTAAAACAGTCCAAATGAATAGTTCTCCAGTTTGGGGGAGATCCAAGATGGCTGATCGGGTAGACATCTAACCGCAGCAGCACACAACAATTTCAATGGAATACAACTAAAGTGTAGAGTGGACATCGCCCAGAGCTACAGGTAGTCGACTGACTGAAAACTCTACAATAGGAAGGAAGGAGAAAACCAGAAAGAAAATCAGAGGAGCTGAAAAAAGCCTAAGGTACGGGAACATGCTGCGCGCTCGCACGCGCATGGAGAGGTCGCAGCCTGAGAGGAGAGAGGGCTGGGTGCTGCCTGGCGTTCCCTAGCAGGAAGGAAATAAAACCCCCAGCCTGGGCTGAACCCCCGAACCAGCAGCGCTGAGCCCCAGATATGAGCCAGACCCTGGGGACCCGGGCTCCGGCGGGGGAGACGGGACTGTGAGGAGGAACCCCAAGTGAGCAGCGAAAAGCAGGACCCCCGGAGTCGCGCGCACATTGCACGCAGAGGACTGAATGTTGACTCTGATGCTGGATTACCCTAGCGGGAAGAAACAAAGCCTCCGGCGGCGCTGAGCCTCAGCCCGGACTGCTCTGAACCCCAGTCCTGGACCAGACCCTGGGGACCCAGGCCCGGGCAGGGGGAGACGGGGCTGTGAGGCAGAATCCCAGAGGAGTGGCGAAAAGTGGAGCCCCCAGAGTCGCGCGCACTGCACGCAGAGGACAGTCTGTTGACTCTGATCCTAGACTCCCCTAGCGGGAAGAAGAAAAAAAAGAAAAAAGCTCCAGACTGGAGGAATGCAACAGGGAGCAGGAGCCCCTGCCAGACACCAGCCAGCCGGGCGCCGGCAGGGAGCGGGTGATGGGGCCCCCAGGGGTGGGGGGGTGCCCCTGAGCCTTCGACCTCTGAGTGCAGGCAACGGAGCCAAGGCCGGGGGCTGCTTCCTGGGCGGCGCCGACCCCGGCAACAGGCTGAAGCAGCACAGGAGCCCGTGGAGAACAAAGGGGTGCCACAGGCCAACCTGCTGAGCTCCCAGGACAAGGAGGAAGAAACCAAAGTTCTCAATGTGAAGAAATCAAGTGAGAGCAAAAGATAGTAAAATTACTTAAGAAAGAATACAAAGAAGATCTTGAAAAATCAAAGACTTAAGTCAGAACTCAACTCACCAGCCAACATTGCAACATAAATGCATTTAAAAAAAAAAAAAAAAAAAAAAAGGACAGAATGTTGGAACAGCGGTGGCCAGGCCTAGAGTGGCCAGGCACAAGGCAGTGGCAACTGGGCCTGGAGCAACAACAGCCAGGCCCCAGAGCCGCAGCAGCCAGAACCAAAGCAACAACAGCCAGCACTGGAGCAGCCAGACCTGGGGCAGTGGCAGCCAGGCCTGAGGCTGAGGCAGCCAAGCCCAGGGTGGCCAGTCCAGAAACACCCAGACCCGGAGTGGCTGGGCCCAGAGAAGCTGGGCCCAGAGCAGCCGGGTTGGGAGCAGCCAGGCCTAGAACAGCAGTAGCCAAGCCCGGAGCATCCAGGCTGGGAGCGGCCAGACTCAGAGCGGCCGGGCCCGGGGCAGCTGGGCCCAGAGCAGCCGGGTCTGGTGCAGCCAGGCCCAGAGCAGCAGCTGCCAGGCTGGGAGCAGCCAGGCCCGGAGCAGCTGGGTCTGGTGCGGCCAGGCCCGGAGCAGCGGCTGCCAGGCTGGGAGCGGCCAGGCCCGGAGCGGCCAGGCCCGGAGCAGCAGCAGCCAGGTCCAGAGCAACTAGGTCGGGAGCAGGAGTGACCAGACCCGGAGCAGCTGGTTGTGGAATGAACCAGAGCAACAGAGGCCAGGCCCGGAGCAGCTCGCTCCTCGCCTGCCCCTGCCCCACGGCTGCCTCTCAGACATGGCTGGAAACTTTTGTGAGAACTTGAGGGTCTGCTGAATCAAGTGATGAAGGCTTAGATCTGGATGTGTTGAGTTAGTATAGCGCTGGGGTGTTGATCTGTGAGTGCCTTGGGTGGGGCCTGGATGAGGCTGGTTGACCTATTTGGAAATGTCTTTTGTGTGAAATGTATCATTGGGCATGTGGTGGTATTATTGATATGAGAAAATGCTAAGTAACTGATTTACTATCTGAAAAAGGATTTACTCTCAGGGAAAAGGAGGGAGGAAGAGACTGAACATAAACTGTGCACCTATGGATGAGGACAATGGGGAATGGGGAGGGGGTGGAGGGTGGGGTGGGAACCTGGTGGAGGGGGGAAGAAATGAGGAACCTTTGTAACAATATGAACAATAAAGATTGATTTAAAAAAAATAGTTCTCCAGTTTTGTCATTAAGATCTCAGTTTCATCTCTGATTCATCATTACTCTGGCCATAGAGTGGTGGCTTCTTAAAGTGAAGTGTGGGCAGGTCTTCTCTCTTACTGCTTTCCATATGTGGGGTGTAGAGAAAATGATGATTCCTGCTCACAGGAGGAACTACATGTCAGTGGGGACAGTGCTGCTTCTTGGCCCATCCTGGCTGGTTGTTTGGTTCCTTTGATTACAAATGACAACCCTTCTCAAGAGCTAATTCTTCAGACAAGGGATCCTGTAAGCCTCTAGCTGCACATTTCCTACCCTCCATATCATGTCAGTGGACATTTCAATTCATTGTCTCTTGTTCTTTGAGCCCCTGTGTCCCTGCTTCAAGAGAAGCAACTTGCTCACAACTAGGACTTAAACCCCAGCTCACTTCTATGACACTGGCATTCACAAAGCCCCAGGGAAACTCCATATAAGTGATGGACATCCATATTGCCTTCAAACATTCCTGTTCCCAGCTTTATTCTCCTCTTTCTTATCTCCCCATGCCTCAGCAACAACAGTGCCTCTACTGGTTAAGTACTTCAGCAATTTCAGAACTGGGCAAAATTCCTCCATTTCTGCAATAGATGACTTAATTGAGGAAGGTGAAGCAATTGAGCATCCCTACTTGCAAAGATTAGGAAGAGGACAGTACAGTCTCCTCCTGAACCCTGCAGGGAGTGGAGAGGAAGGGATAATTTCTACCCAAGGTGCATCAGCCTTCTTTCCTCTCTTTATCCCCCCTTATACTCCCCAGGGGGGTGGGAATTATTAAATCACTCATGCTGAACAGCCCCCTCCTTGTAGGTTCCATAGTGGGGTCCCTGGGGCATTTCTCCAATCTTAAAAGATGAGGCACTTAAAGCCTCTCATTCTCCCCTGTAGGCTCCACATGCTGGAACCCAGGAATTCAAGATGACTCAATCCATACTAAACATCAGTTTAGTGTTACTAGACTAAAGGAAATGCTAAAAATAATCTGATATAGTTCAATCCATGTTAATGATTAAAATGAGTCACAGCAAACTAGAAAAAAAAGAGGGAACTTCTTTTCCTTGATAAAAGGTATCTATCAGCCAAAACCGGTTTGGCTCAGTGGTAGAGCATCGGTCTGCGGACTGAAAGGTCCCAGGTTCGATTCCGGTCAAGGGCATGTACATTGGTTGCGGGCATATCCCCGGTAGGGAGTGTGCAAGAGGCAGCTAGTCGATGTTTCTCCTCATCGACGTTTCTAGCTCTCTATATCTCTCCCTTCTTCTCTGTAGAAAATCAATAAAATATATTTTTTAAAAATAAAAAAAATAAAAGGTATCTATCAGACTTAAAACAAGCAATATTTTCAATGATGAAATATTGAAAGTATTCTCATTTATAAATTCAGGACCACCCAAAAAAACATAAATTTATCACTAAGGGTTTTCAATAATAAATAAGATCTCCTGATACCTTTAAAATATATATAAATGATTTTTAAGAAATGTAAATATCAAAATGGATAGGCAAAAAGTTCTGTCATTTGTAAATAGAATCTTATGCTTGTAAATTATAAGATAATCAATTATATTAAAAAATATTAGGAGATACATGAGAATCAAGAAAGATGGCTGAATATAGGGTCAATAAAAATAAATCAATAGTTTTCTTTTAAAACATCAATAATTAATTTAAATGTGATAAAAATCATAACAATAGCAAATAAAACCATAAAGTAAAAAATTAATAAGAAATGAAAAAAACATCAATTTTTGGAGGCTTAGACTATTGATCTATAAACAGGAAAAATATACTTCCTTCTTGCTCTTTTGAATTTTGGAGAAGGCTCAGTAATTTGTGAGCTGGGCCCTAAGCACATGTAGCAAATGACCAGATTAAAAATTGCCATTCATGAAAAAATGAGAAATATTTCTGTACATTCCCATCTGGCTTTGTGGGTTTTGATCCAAAGCTCTCTCTTGCCTAAGAAAGAATTATATGCGCTGAAGAAGAGCATTAGAAGATTTGAAAGTGGAAGAAGTAAGGACCTTTCTGAATGTGGGACACATATGTGGTTGCCTCCTCAAGCCAGTAGGGACATGATCCCATTCCCACGGAGCACTGCTATATGGTCCCACTCCTTGCACACCTGAGACTGGGGTGACTCACTGAGACCTGGGACAGAGCCATGACTAGGGAAAACATCCAGGTGGCTCAGTAGGAAATGAACACATGAAATCACCACCCAAAATGGATACATAGACGTAGAGGAGGAGTTAGTTTAATGCCAGCCACCAACACTGATGTTCTTCCAGTTGTTTTCTGTAACTCCTCATTCACATGTATAAACCAATGACTGGAGAGCAAGGTGCCCTCTACTCAACAAAGAAAGCATAACCTGAGATTGAATTTTCAATTTTTTATCTAAGAGGGGGCTCAGAGCCAGTTAAGTTGATTTATAAAAATATGGAAATGTGATGTGTCTTGGAACCAGAGCAATGGAAACTGATGTTAACACATTCATGATTTATTTAAATCATCTCTGTTCAGTAGAAGAGTAGGGTGGTTATGATGATGAGCTTCAGGTCCACGTAGATGGGTTTGAGTCCAGTCTCTGCCTCTTGCTCCATGTAATAAAACTCAAAAACATTTAACTTCTCTAAATGTCAGTGTCCTCAGACAGAAAGTAATGATGGTTCCATAGCAATGGGTAAATATTAAATAATATTTATTTGCTAAAATGCTTGTCAAGATGCTTGGTACATAGCCTGTGTTCAACAGATAGTCAATGGGGTGATGAGTGGTGTGAACACTTCATGAGATTTGAAGTTGTATGGAGATACTAGTATGTCCATCAGACATACTTGGGTTATGTCTAAGGTGGAGTGAAGATCTTCTCTAGAGGTCCAGGCTTGCTGCTTTTAGGTCAGGGAGTTGAGTTGGTACCCCAAGACTCAAGAAAGTGGATCATATATGCCAATCAACTATAGTGGGTTGGCCTTCATCATGCTGGCCTTCTGACCCCATGGGGAAACTGGCTCTCTGATCCTATGGGGAAACTGACCACTTGTGTCCTCAGAGGCCACAGACTGACAGGTAGTCCCCAAATTTGGAATATTCCAGAAGTCCACCTGTTTCCTTATGCTTTACCAGAACTGCTAATCAATGAGACTGGACAGGGAGTGGGCTGCAGAGAAAGAATAGAGGTAGCCAGGAAGCAGGCACCCTCTGTGTGATTTTGGAGAGATCTTCCATCCCAGGACCTCACTGTTACCACCTATAAATGAAGGAACTGGACAAGAGGAGGAAGAAAGAAGTCTCAATCTCTCAACAAAGGGCAAAGGTAGCAGTGGCTGCCTAGAGAGCAGTGCTGAGAGGGAGTGCCAGGGGGCATGTCAGACTGATTCGTGATCAAGGGGGAAGAGGGAGGACCTTAATGGGGAGTGGAGTGGCTAAGAATGCCTCCAACTTGAATAACCACAAATAAATGTTGTTGAAAAGGATATACAGGTGGATCTACCCACAGGTTGGTGATTGAAAGCTAGGTGGGACCCTATCTCTCCTGTGGCATTGATGCCTGCTCAAAACTCACAGATGGTCAGTCTGTATTGGTTGCAGCTCTTGTCATTCCACTGCCCATCTGTGTACATCTCCACACACTTTTCTTTGCCCCGACCCTTGGGCTCCCCGGGGTACCATTTGGTGTAATTTATAGGCTTGTCATCCAGGTAGTAGAAGTCTCCAGGGGTGGGGCCCTCGGTCAGGCCCAGGTAGGCGTAAGTGTTGTGCTTCTTCACGATGCTTGCAATGGCCTCATTCTCTTCTGGATTCTTCGGGACTGCAATTCCGCCGCCAACTCTGTTACAAGTCTCTTTAATGGCATCAAACTTGGCCGACTGCCCATTGGTGGCAAAGACCTTTTCTCCCACTATCAGCAAGGAACCCAGCAAACTGAGGACTGAGAGCAGAGGAATCTGGGTCAGGCCACTGGCCTCTTTGTCTCACTTGGGCTCTCTGCCTTTATACTCTCTCCAATCTCTCCACCTCTGCCTTTCTGTCTTCCCTCCGTCTTCCAATCCTAGTCTTTCTAAATTCTCCTCTGTGTTCTCACCATTCTGTTCATTCACTCATGCATTTAACAATTACTTATTAACTGTCTTATTCTGTGCCCCAAACTGCAATTTCTGGGATTCAATGGAAAACAAGATAGGCAGAGACCTTTTTTTCCCATGATGTAGGGAACTAATCTGTGTCTACCTCTGTCCCCTCTGGGCCATCAAAGACATCAAAAAGGGAAGCATCATTATTTTCCCCAAGACATGCATATCACAACTGTTTGTCAAGTTTCTAAGTTCTGGAGCCTGGGGCTGAGGATGAGGGGAACTTATGGGAGACCCTCTGTCCTGTGAGACCTTAAGCGGACCCTTACCTCCCTTTGACTGCTTGATTTGAAGACGGAGGTCGCGGAATTTGCTTTGGAGCTCCTCATCCTCAGAAGCTGGAAGCCCTATAGAGAAAACCCCATCCAGAATGAGGGCAAGCCAACAGCTGTGATACCAGCTGCAAGCCTGGCTTTCTTCCCTCTACTTGTCCATACCTACTGCCCAGGACCCAAGTCAAAAGGTTCCACTACACTGGAGTGTGCTTCCACACTCCCTATACACCTTTCCTTTCACACAGCCTTGCACCTGCAGAGCTCTCTCTACTCTCCTCTCCTGTCACAGCCTTTGATGGCTGTCTGCCCACCTCCATGGATTTTTCTGGTTTCTGGGCAGAGCCCCTCCCCAGGGCAGGTGTGGTTCTCTGTGCACTCTCCTGATGGACCTGGATTACTACTCAGCGCTTCGGACTTTCCCTCTGCATGTGGGGCTTCCAATCACACCATCTGCTTGGATCTTTACTCCACATATCCCCTACACCCTTCAGAATTCCCCTAGTGCCTCACCCCTAAGAAGTGCCCCCAGGACCACCCATTTCCCATACCCAACATCCTGTGCCTCCTCTATGGCAGCCGTGATACAACACCCATCGGTCCCTGCATTGTGGCCTATCCCCCACACACCCTTTTAATGTCTCTTCTCAATCTCAGATTCTTTTATTTAGGTTGAGCAATATGCCCTCCATGGTTCTGTCTGATCCCCATCATCCCTCATGTGACAATCGCATGGGCACTGTGTCCATGTTGCCACTGCCTGCCTTCCCCACCTTACTCACCTGGAGGGCCTCTTTCACCAGGTTCTCCTTTGTCTCCACGCTCACCAGTGGGGCCAGGTGGTCCTTCTGGCCCATCACGCCCGGGAAAGCCTGGCATTCCTCCAGGGGGGCCCGAGGGGCCTGCAGAGAGAAGGGGACATGGATGCATGGCATTGATCACACACAACAGGTTTGGACTCACCTGACGGGACCTTCATTATCAGCCAGGCTGAGTCATCTATCAGTGCATGGGCACTCTGAGGAGAGAGCCTCCAGGGCTGCTCCAGTCTAAGGGCCCTAGGAAACTCCCACCATGCCTCACCATCCAGCTGACCCTTAGGCCCCCTCCAGAGCCCCAAACACACTGGGCTCCTGAAAATAGTCACTGTCCCTCAGATAAGGCAGGGGTCTTCCAGTCTGTACCTGGAGGTCCGGGGTCTCCTTTGACACCATCTCTCCCATCTCTCCCATCTCTGCCTGGTGAGCCGTGGGATCCCGGAGTGCCAGGGATGCCCGGGCTTGCAGAACAAACATCCTTCACCTCACACTCGGTGCCAGAGACCACCATCAGGATGAAGGTGAGGGCCAACGGGCACAGCAACATGGCTCCTGCTCCAGCTGCTCCTCCTGCAGAAAGGAAGGGCTGTCAGCTACCTGAAGCATGTGCAAAGGTATTCCCCTCCCCTCACACCGCTGAGCCTCAGGGCCAGGTACAGACAGGATCATCTGGCATCTGACACTGACTCATGCCCAAGTTCTCTGCATGAGGTGGTGAGGTGCCTGGGCAAGTGAAGTACACAGTAGAGAGCTCTAGAAAGCCAGAGGCCCTCAGCTCTAATGGGGTCTCTGTTTGTACCTGCTGGGCGAACAGGGGGAAGTCTCTCTATCACTCTTCATTCAGCTGAAACTTCCGTGCCCTGGAGACAATCCTGCCCTGCCCTCCCAGGCTGCTGAGCAAAGCGATGTGGCCACTTACTCACTCCATCTGCCCCTGGTGCTTTCAGCTACCTTCTTCTTGGGGTCTAGCAGTGGTTCTCAACCTTCCTAATGCTGTGACCCTTTAATACAGTTCCTCATGTTATGGTGACTCCCAACCATAAAATTGTTTTCGTTGCTACTTCATAACTGTAATTTTGCTAATGTCATGAATCGTCATGTAAATACCTGTGTTTTCCGATGGTCTTAGGCGACCCTGCTAGTGGTTCTCAAGCTGTGGGTCGAGAACCACAGGTCGAGAACTGCTGCTGTAGAGCCTAAGACCATCGGAAAACACAGATATTTACATGACGATTCATTAGCAGTAGCAAAATTACAGTTATGAAGTAGCAACGAAAATAATGGAAGGGTCGCGGCATTAGGAAGGTTGAGAACCACTGGTCTAAGGGATAATGCTCCTGAGGATGAATGAAGATGACCAGTGTCCATGGCCTGGCCACTCCAAGATGGCCAATGATGAGGAGACCCCCTCCTACTCAGGTGACCTCTTCTTAGCAGTCTGTTCTCTGCTCCCTGTCAGGGTTCGCTGAGCTCCTGGTGGGAATGAGGAGCCCAGCAAGGTATGAGAAGGTGACTGCTGAGCTGGTTCCCACCGCCTGCGACCTTTGCCCTGGGCAACACAAGAGGATGGGGCTAAACTCACCCACAAGGGGCCCACGTGGATCTCTGCCTCCAGCTCAGCTTGGAGGGTGGACAGCAGCATTTATAAGGAGGTAGGTGAGCACCTTCCTCTCCTCCGGGGGAGGCTCCTGTCACAAGGGCCTCCGCCCCTGTGCGGGAAGCAGCCATCCTGTTTACACAGCACATTTCCTCAGGGGCACTCAGCCTGGAGGGGCACTTAGGAAGCCTGCGAAGAGCAACCGCAGGTCTGAAGAAGGGACACTCCCCTCCACCAGTTTCCACGCAGTGAGGACGAGGGCACTCACCCAGGGCCCGGAGAGGCACGTGGCAAGGAAGCCCCCCCCTCTGGCCGTGGCGCCCATCCTGGCTGGTGATACACCCACTGGCAAGCACCACCAGCCCCTGACTGCCCACCACCGGCAGAGAACATCCCAAGGCTGGGATCTTCCCAGGAGAGCAAGGGGGCAGCTCAGCCACCAGGGATCTGTCCATGGGGCCAGGCCGGCCCCAGAGCCTCCTCAGCTTGGAGGGATCCACGTGGTTCCAGGAGGTGCAGAGGCCCTGGCCCAAGCTGAGGGTGGTCAGGCTGGCCTGGAACTAACTGCCTGTCATGGGGTGTGCCCAGCACTGACCGCCCCCCCCCCCCCAGGCCTCCCCGCTCCTGCTTCCAGAGCCTGCGGCTGAGGAGGAGGGTGCATGGCTCAGAGTCACAGGTAGTGACTGTGGCATCACAGGTCACGCACGTCCCCTTGCTGCCCGCTGGCAGGTTCTGCTGTGGGGAGGCAGGCAGGGCCTGGAAGTCCCAGGAGAGCGGCAGCTTCTGCCTTTGGCCATGGGTGATGTCTGATAGCCTGCAAAGCTGACGTCTTTAAGTGGTGGAATCGTACACGAAGCCCTACTTGATGAAATCCTCTATTCAAACCACTTGATTAGGAAGAAATCTCAAATAGTAGAGTTGGTGAGATGGGAAACCAAGACAAGAAAACAGCTGAAATCAGTTTGACTCAGTGGATAGAGCATCAGCCTGCGGACTGAAAGGTCCTGGGTTTGATTCCGGTCAAGGGCATGTACCTGGGTTGTGGGCACATCCCCAGTAGGGGGTGTGCAAGAAGCAGCTGATCAACGATTCTCTCTTATCGATGTTTCTAACTCTCTATCCCTCTCCTTTCCTCTCTGTAAAAAAAATCAATAATATATATATATATATATATATTTAAAAAAAAAAAGACAAGAAAGCATTGCCATGCTGACTTGTAAGTGGTTTGAAAAAATCTCAAGGTCCTTGGGAAGAGCCGGAGGACTTCCGGGGAGTGGGAGCTAGGCTGATGGAACCCCTCCTAGGGACAGGAAGCCAGCCAGAGCCACTCAGAGTACTGAGTGCTTCCAGCTGCCCAGCAGCTGCCAGCCACGTGCCCTCAAGTGGGTGCCAGGCCAGGTGGATGGGGGACAGGCTGTGTCAGTGGGGAGCAGTTCCAGCAAAAGGACTTCAGCAGGGCTTTGGGGGAGACAGGCGGCTGCATAGGTGACCGACCAGGGAAAGACCTTCTAGGGCCAATTTCAAAGGGTCTGGAGAGGCAGCTGTGATGTCAGGGGCCCAGTGCTTGGTGAGGGAGGGTGTAGGTTCAGGAGCCAGATACAGCTGAGTTGCAATTTGGTGCTGCTATTTATTATCCAGGGGGCCTGGGTCAGATCATATAAACTCTCAGCCTTGGTTTACCCTTTTTAATTATTATTTTGAAGGAATATCAAACCTAGAGAAAAGTTGCAAGTACAGTACAGATTTTTTTTCTGAATCTGTTAGAATAGGTGGCCAATATGATCCTCCATCATGCCACAACTTTAGTTTATATTGCACATAAACGTTTGTTAATTAGTATGTTTTCCTATACAACAGCAATATAACCATCAAATCAACAAATTAGCATGATTCAGATATTATTATTTTTTAAAATATATTTTATTGAGTTTTTACAGAGAGGAAGAGAGGGGGATAGAGAGTTAGAAACATTGATTAGCTGCCTCCTGCACACCCCTCACTGGGGATGTGCCCACAACCAATGTACATGCCCTTGACTAGAATCGAACCTGGGACCTTTCAGTCCGAAGGCCAACGCTCTACCCACTGAGCCAAACCGGTTTTGGCTCAGATATTATTTTTATTAAAAAGTGATATAATATCATAGGGTATTTTATTTAAACATGTAAGTTACCTGTTTAATCATTGAAGTCGCTCACGTAGCTTAATGGCAATAAATAAACATGAGTCATACACAATTCTAATGAAATGACTATGCAATCAGCTACCTGGCCCTCCTCCTCCTTCGTCCTGGGTCCCACCCTCTCCCTCAGCAGCCTCTCTGAGGAGAACGCTGCAGGGCACAGAGCCAAGGCCACTTTCCATGGCTCTTCTCTTTGATCATCATTTTTATCTCGTCTGGAGTGCTCTGACTGTCCTTTCTGACACACAAAAGAAAGAAGAGAGAGAGAATAAGAAACAAAGAGAGAGAGAGAGAGAGAGAGAGAGAGAGAGAGAGAGAGAACATTACCCAGGTCTCCTGGAATCCACTTTAAATTCTCTGCCATAATATCCCTGCAGTCAGAAGGGTATGTTCATTTTAATTGTACCTAAAGACAAAGGGATGAACAAGGTAATTTACTGCTTATATGTGGATCAAGGTCTAATTCCAGGAATCTAGGGGAAAGCTCAACCACATGAAGGAAAAGAATTTGAGCCTGTTATTCCCAGAAACCATCAACACACTAAACACATGCATATTACACCGGTGCCTTTCCAAGGAATGGCATTTCATTAAAAACCATAATACAATAAATTTATTTCTGGCACCTGAAAAGGACAGTTTGTTTAACAATTCACGTTATTTGTTTTTCTCTTTTTTTTTTTTTTTTTTTTAACCAGCACAGCTTTCCCACCTTCCTCTCTGCCCTCAGTATGTTCAGTACTGGCCTGTGTGCTTTCCAAATGCCAGAGAGGCACATCATGTTTCAGGCATTCTAACCTTTATTGAAGTATAACTGACCTAGCACTGAAGTTTGAGTGTAGGTGTGGACTTGAGACACACATATGGTGAATGAGTCCCACAGAGGGTTAATACCTCATCATATCCAATAATTACCATTTCTTTTCTTGTGGTGAAAACATTTAAGATCTACTCAGTAATTTTCATATATAAGATCTACTCAGAAACTTAAACCCAAAAGTACATATTGGGGTGCTGTTAACTGTAATCACCATGCTGTACATTAGATCCCCAGGACCTGTTTATGTTTTAGCCGGATCTGTGCCATTTGACCACCACCTCCCATTTCTCCATCCAACCCCTAGTAACCACCAGTTTACTCTCCGGGTTTTTCAGATTCCATGTGTAAGTGATATGCACAGTATTTGTACTTTTCTATCTGACTTATTCCAGTTAGTATAATGACTTCAGGATCCACCCACATTGTTGCAAACAGCACGAGTGCTTTCTCCCTTGAGGCTGAATAATAGTCCATTATATATACTAGTGTATATACCCCACCTTTATCCGGGTGCACATAGACAGAGGTTGAGGCTGCTTCTATCTCTGGCTGTCAGGGAAATGCTGAAGTGGGAGTAGGCATCTGTTGGAGAATCTGTGTTCATTGCTTACTTGGACTGTAGGCTAATATAGCTGTCTGGGCAGTCCCTCACTCCCAGTCCTGCTGTCCTCAAGCCCATTTTTGGTGCATCAAATAATGTGATCATTCTCTTAAAAAAAAAAAAAAAAAACACAAGATAGGTCTGAATTCAAATATTCTTAGAGTTTTCTGTTTTCATCATGGAAAAAACAAAACCTTACTGTGTTCGCAAGGGCCTTGTTACCTGACCCTTCCACATCACCCCGCCTCATCCCCTCACGGAAGGCTTCATAGCAGATGGAACAAGAGAGAAGGACCTACACACAGGGCATGCGAGTTCCGAAGGGGGAGGGGCGGGGCAGGAGGAAGCCATCCACTGGATGCAGGAAGCAGCGTGCGCTCAGTTCCTTCCTGCCGCATGCTCTGTGCTCCAGCTTGGACTCGGAGCGAGGAGGACCATGATGGCCCAGAGGCCGGTCCGCAGGTGTGCACGGGGAGATGAGGTGGGAGTGTGGGCGGCCATGGCGGTGAGGACCGAGGACTCAGAGGAAGCAGAGACCCATCCAGGGGGGGGGAGAGCAGCTGCTGTGACGGCTCCTTGGCGGGAAAGACAGGAGCCGGTACGAGCGGTGGAAAACGGGCCTTCCAAGTCGGGGAAGCAGCCTAAACAGAAGGCCGGCGGGGAGCTAGACCATCATGTTCCACAATAACGTGATGCTGTAGTCAGCCGTGAGTCTCCGCAGAAGTCCCTAGAGAGGCCTGCTCCCCCTGGTCCATGGCGGGACGGGTTCTGCTCGCTCTCTGTGCAGTGCCTTATGCGAATCCCTTAAGAAATTAACCTCAGGCTAAGCAGTAATACTGGACCCATTCCTCCCAGACGTCCCGAAAGCATTTCAGAGGGACCACAGCCTCTCTGCATAAAGGCCAGTGCTCTGGGGTGTTGGAGCCATACCTCCCTACACTGAGATTTGGGGCCCAATATTGGCTATGGCCTGGGTTTCATTTTCGAAAAGACCCGACCATCCAAGAGGAGAGGAAGGTCTCTGGAGCCGTCTGTTTAAAGTGGCTCAAGACTGGGGCAGGGAAGGCCGTCCCAGCACTCGCCCTGCTCCCTCCCGGGGTCCCGGACCACTGGCCCTCCACAGGCAGCAGTGAGTCCAGGGCAGCACCAGCAGAGATCAAATACAAGCCATGCATCTGATTTAAAGGTTCCTGGTATCCACCTTAACATAAAAGTTTAAAAACGGTGACATTTATTTTAATGATTTTTAAAAATATTATTTTATTAGTAGTATGTAATTAATATAAAGCACTATTTGTTACATATTTCTCATTCACTTTTTTTCCTACTGGATCTTCAAAATAGGTATGTTCGCATTAGCAGCACGTCTCAGTTTGGGGAGAGGTATCTCAAGTGCCCCCCTTGCCCGGGTGGCCGGAGGTGGTGGTACTGAACAGGCAGGCGGGGCACCAGGCAGGCCTCGCCCGGGGAGCAGCGGAATGTGCAAGGAAGGGACCGATTTCAGGAAGGCTGGCTGGGAAGGCGCACCCCCAGAATAGGAGACAGTTCAGCCCAGACCTGCACGACGAGGGGCAGGCAACTGTTTGGAGAGAGCATACAGCTTCGCCGGCAGAAAAGAGTGTGCAAAGGCCCTAGAACAGGACATGCGCCCTGGGGTGTGACCTCTGGAGCCTGATGCCAGCCTCTCCTCCCCACCTCAGAGCTGCCCAGCCACCCTCCCCTCTCCCGTTAAGGGCACCAGCCATTATTACAGCAAGGCAGGCCAGGGAGGGAGCACACAGAGAATTCACACGCATGCCGAGGTCTACTCTGCTCAGCTGGGGCTCTGCTCCTCATTGGTAACAATGACTCTACAATGGGCCTCAGTTTTTACATCTGTAAAATGGGCATGAGAACAGCTCCTAGCTGGGGGACGGTGGTTACAAGCATTGATGGGATAACCTTCATGTGCATGATCCTTTCCCCCTGAGAAAGTCCTTTTCTAGCAGAGAAGGAGGGAGCAATCCTAGGACAAGAGGGGCACCGGTCACCACAGCCCTGAGAAATCTAGTCAAACTGGTGAGCAATTGTAACTGGACTGGCCTGTTCTGGGAAAATGGAATGTGGGGGAAGGAGTCCTGACCTCTCAGGAACTCTGAATGGCCTCTTGTATCCTTGGTGAGGGAGGGAGGTCCCTGAGCCCTGGGGCTGATCCCCAAGGAACACCCAGACCTCTCAGGAGGGAGCCCCTCCTCTCTCCCACAGGGAACGTGTGAGTCAGCTCTGCCCTCTGGTGTCCAGATGAAAAACGGCAGCCACATATTGCTCCAGCCAATGTCACGCCTCACCCCTGAGGGCTCCTTGGTGTCAGGTGCTGTGATAAGATAGGGGACCCAGCTTCACCTCTACCTCCCCCTCTGTATCCTCCCCCGCTTTCCCTGCTCACCCATGACAAGTCTGGTAGATACAGTCTCTGCCCTGAGCCCAGGGCCCTTCTGGCTTATCGTCCCTATTTGTCCTCAGAAGCTGGTTCAGAGCTCTGTACCCGGAGAAGCCTAATGGGAACCCTGTCCCTTCCTGAGCCCCTGCCAGGTACCAGGCAGCAGCTGGTAGACCCTCTATATCTACCACAACTGCCCCAGACTCTCTGGGAAGAAGGCTCTGTGACAAGCCCCTTTTCCTCCCAGGTGTGGAGATCCACCGGCTAGCTACTGCCCAAGACTCTGCTTCTGTCCTACGTCCCTTAGTAACTGTTTAATTCTGAAGTTGTCAGCCTCTTTGACCTCTCAGCCCCGCCCTCCTTCAGAGGTCAGGGCCAGTGCACCCTGGGAAATTTCCCAGCACCAACATCTCATTTCTCCCACCCCCAGCCCTGGTCACCACCACTCAATTGTTCAGCTTTTGTAGATTCCACAAGAAGTGAAGTCATACAGTATTTGTCTTGCTTTGTCTGATATTTTATGTAGTATAATACCCTAAAGGCTCATTCAAGGTGTTACAAATAGCAGGATTTTCCTTCTCACCGCTGAATGATATCCCAATGCAACATCTTCTTTGTCCATTCATCCACTGACAAACCCTTGGGTTGTTTCCATGTCTTGGCTATTGTGTCCTCCTGCTTCCTACACTGTGCCTGGGTCACACCCTCTCCACTGGTTTTGCACAGGTGAAGATTTCTTCTGAAGTTCCCACCCCAATCCTTTCAACCCAACCACTGCTGAGCCTGCAATCCTTTCACCCAGAGTCTCCTCTCTTCCCCTACTCCTCCATCCGCTACCAACTCCAAAATACCCCTCAAGCCAAGCTCCCACCTCCCCATCCTTGGCACATGCCTCCTGAGTCCCTCCACCACCCCATGTCACCCTCCTCTGGCACCTCTGTGGGAGATGGGATTTGTCATCGCATTGCCATCCCATGTTCACTTGCAGTGATAAACCATTAAAATGTGTCTAAATCCTCAATAGTCAGAGCTTTAAAAGACATCTCTTTGAATGACTGTAATTTACATCTCTGGGCTCCTGAGCCTGGCACAAAACCCAGCAGAGGATGAGTGGGACCCTCATCTCCTGCAGGACTTATAATTATAAGGGCAGCTCGGGGGCAGGAGAGTCACACACACTTATAATTCATTCCCTGATATGACCACTGTCCTACATTGAGCACCTACTGTGCCAGGACAGGTATGAGATGGCCAACAAAGCAGATAAGGCCAGAGCTCAAGAATTTCTAGTCCTGTGGGCCAGCAGGTATAAACAAACAAGCACTAACTTCCCTACAGAATCACAGCCTTTGACATAATAGATGATACATTTTTAAAAAATATATTTTATTGATTTTTTACAGAGAGGAAAGGAGAGGGATAGAGAGTTAGAAACCTTGATGAGAGGAAAAACATCTACCAGCTGCTTCATGCACACCCCCTCCTGGGGATGTACCAGCAACCAAGGTACACTCCCTTGACTAGAATTGAACCTGGAACCCTTCAATCCACAGGCCGACTGAGTCAAACCAGTTTTGGCATAGATGATATTTTTAAAATTTATCTTCTAGTTGTTTATAGTAGATTCTAGAGGCCTGGCACATGAAATTCATGAGCAGGTACCGTCCCTAGGCCCTGAGATCAGGGCCATCTTCCCCCATTGCCAGCAGCCAGCCTCGCCCCCACCGCCACCCGTCCTCAGTTCCCCATTCACCATTGGGCAATCAGAGCCTGCTGGCTGGGTGAAGGGGGAGAAAAGTGGGGAGGGACCGAGAGGTTGGTCAGCAGGTCCCACCAATTATTTGGCCTTTATGCCCACTAAGCCCCCCATTCGTTTACCATGTTCCCCACAGGCAAGAATTTCTATGTGTTCTGAGTGTTTCTGTTCATAGATGTGCTTGAGAAACATGTGTTATTTCCTAGGAAAAACATTTCACTGAGTGGCTCACACAGTGGCTTCTCAGGGCACAGCATGGACCCGCCTGGCGGTGGTTTTCTCCTCGTCTCTGTCATATTTCTGTACCCCTGCCTTTCCTGGTACTCTGGGCCAGCCTGTCTCAGGTCAGGGTCTCACCAAAGCCTCCTCACCAGGCTTTGCCTCAGCCTGGGCTGTGGCGCTTCTCCAGAGCTGCCTCCTCCCACCGTGCGCTGGTAAGAAACAGGTTCCACCTCCGCACTGCTCCGTGCTGACCTCAGAACCACACCCGGAGGCTGCTGCGGTGACAGTCTCTACTGCCTGCCCATCCTCCTCACAGAGTGTGTGACAGGGAAGTGAGCACCATTGAAAGGCTCATCTCTCTGCAGGCCAAGCCCTACATCCACTCTGCGCATCCAGTCATCAGACAAATACAGCCCTCACCCCACCCCCAGCACCAGGCTGTGTACACAATGCAGGCGGGCAGAAGGATGAAACGGACCGAGCCTATGGCACCAATGCCCGATGGTCAAGTGCACGCTCTGAGACGGAGGAGCCGCTTGGCAGCCAGGTGCCCTGGGGCACATTCCCAACCCTCCTTGGGCCTCAGGTTCTCCCCATGGCACGTGGGTATCTGCGGCTGTGTGCCTGGGTGGCCTGTGGTATGGAATGACAATGGCAGTGCAGTGACAGCGCAGTAGCTGGTGGATGAGGAAATGACAATCCCGACTGGACGGGTGCCACGTGCCCAAGAACTGCAGGCTCCGGTTTGGAGGAATGCCCAGGTGGGGGACTCCCACTTTGCTGAGCCACGGGGAAACCAGGTGACTCCACTCGAGGGGAGGTTGCGGAGGCTTTGCAGACAAAACAACTAAGCGTAGAGTTGCTCTACTGGTCTTTATTCACGGCCCAGCAGGAGCCTACAGGCTCTGTATGAACAACAGAGAAAAGGAAGATCTTGCTTTTCCACTTCCTGCAGACAGTGCCTCCCTCTCCTGCCTCTCCTGAGCAGCACCTACTCTGGGGTTGGTGGTAACTGGGGCTCTGCTTCTGCCCTGGGGCATCCTTTTCCTGTGGAGAGAGCAGCCCTGGGGCCTTGGGCCAGGCCCAGAGCCCAGGAGCAGGCTGTCCGTGCCAGGTGAGGCATCTGGCTGCTGCCCCGTCAGAGCCGGCTCCGTGTGCCCCGGAAGGAGCCTGGATCCCAGTGCCCATGGGCCAATGGAGGCTCTCCCTGAGCCTGTGGTCTGGCAGCTGGGATGAAGGTAGAGGCCCAGGCTGAGGTCAGGTGGGTGGATGGTGCCAGAGGCCCAGGCTGAGGACAGGTGGGGGAGAGGGGTACCAGAGGCCCAGGCTGAGGACAGGTGGGTGGGTGGTACCGGCCATGGATGGAGAGGCAGGTGAGCAGATAGCTTCTAAGGAATGCCTTGGGTTCTTCGGGAGTGGACCTGCCACCCCAGAAGCCACCTGGCAACACGAAATCTCCTGTAACATCTTGGCCAACTTGTCTACCCCTGGGATTCAAACCCCGCCCCCGAGGTCACACTGAACATTAGACATGTGGGACATGGGACTGGACTGGACTCGAGCCACTGACCCGAGGCCCACACCGCCCAGCCTGAGCCTGAGCCTGAGCAGCAGGGGCTGGGTTATACGGTTGCCTCCTAACTCCAGCCTCCAGCCCAGCCAACTCACCCTGAACCGTCTCCTGGTGCCAATGCGGCAAATGGAACCGCTTTGCTTCTGCCCTGACTTTGCAGGTTGCCCAGGGCTCCCCAGGAGCCAGTGGCTGATCCCCTGATTCCCAGCAACCTTGAGTCAGTAGGCCAGAGGCCCAGCCTCACTGCACTTTTGAGTCTCCGTGGCTCAGACCTGGCTCTGGAACTAGCTTGGGGGTGGGATCCAGGCTCCTGAGCCAGAGCTTCTGGGCCGTGCTGAGGCCCTGATGCTGGCTGTGGGACCGACAGTGTGAGAGCTCCCTGGATGGTCTGTGTGTCATCTCCCCCTTATAAATAGGGCGGCGAAGGTGTTTCCCAGCCCATGGACTGAGGAAGAGATGGCACCAGTGGTTAGCTCAGACCATGTCAGCCCTGCTTCTATGCCTGCCACAGCCTGGCCAGGGGCTGGGGGACCCTGGCTCGGGGTGCTGGCCGGAGATCAGGGAGATGTGCTGACCTTGGCTCATGGGGAGCGGGAGCCGGTCAGGGCCTGGGCTTGGTGGGAGGGAGAAGGGGGAAGGGCGGGGATTAACTCCTGGAGGGATGGTTTTTCTACTAAATGAGCATCGCCTTGGTCTGAGGGAGAGGTAGGGGAGCCCCATGACTGTCCTCACGAGGAGAGCGGACCCTCAGCACCAGGAAGCTGCTTGCTTCCTGCCATTCGTGGTGACGATGATGGACAGGGCTCAGTCCGAGGGCCAGGAGGGAGCGTGGGGGAAGGCACCCTCCTGGCCACATGCGGCAGCTTCGGTCTGGGAGACCAGGGAGCCGGGGTCCTGGAACAGAGGGACACGACCACCCAGATGCCTCGGGGGCCAGGCCAGCTCCCGGCTCTAAAACACCAGCTTCTTGGGAACCTCCCACGGGAACTCGCTTCTTCCAAAGTGGCCGTAGCACGCAGTCTTCTGGTAGATGGCCTTCTTCAAATCCAGGTCCCTGCGAGGCCCGCAGAAGGAAGGGTCATTTCAATGGCAAGGCAACAGTCTCCGAACTTCACGTGCAGGAGCAGCAGCCTAGCCAGTCTCTGTGTGGAGTGTCACCACTCAGGCCAGTCCCCTAAATGTCCTGTCTACACTACACCAGGTCTGTGGGGTGGCCCTCACTGTCACTGGCCCCTGGGAAGCAGGCTCAGGGAACCCCCATCAGGGGCCAGGAGTGCATCTAGCCCCATAGAGCCTTTCTCCTCCGCATGCCACTGACCTGGCCCAGACTAGCACGCGCTAGAAAGCAGGGGTGGCATTAGAAGTGAGAACAGACAAGACTGGACTTGCTGCTGAATCCTTAGCCATTCAGCCTCCTACTTTCCTGAGGCCTCCCACCTGGAGGTGGTGTCCGCTGAGCCCCCAGGGCCCATCAACCTGACCACCAGATGCCTGGGTGTGCATGTGCGGGCCCAGGGCTCGAAGGCCCCCTGCTGCTGGGGCTGCACATCCTTCCTGCCTCCCCGCCCGCTGAGCTGAGCTGAGCTGAGCTGAGCTGTCCCGCCCGGGAGCACAGGGCGGCAGACTTACCGGACAATGACGCCAGGCCGGAGGTCGAAGTTCTTATTCACAATGTCCAGCAGCTCTCTCTCCGTCTTCTGCGAGGTTCCATAGGTAAAGATGGAAATGGACAGCGGCGCGGCCACACCGATGGCATAGGAAACCTTTGGGGGGAGATGAGGGTCAGGCACCAAAGCCTGGGGGAGGGCCCTGACCCCACAGAAACCCCATGTGCTCAGGAAGGGCAGCTGGAACCACGCCCCACACTCCGCTCACCCCACATGCTCCCCGCACCACTGTCTGCGCAGAAGCCCTGCCGGCCTCTGTACACAGCCCTCCCCCCCGAGGCTCTGTCCTCTCCCTGGGCTTCCAGGCTTCTGCCCTGGGCCACAGTGCCCCACCCGACCCCCAGAGCCACATTCTGTGGTCAGAGCTGGGGCCTCGGGCAGTGGGGACCCACCTGCACGAGCACTCTCCGGCACAGCCCTGCCTTCACCAGGGACTTGGCCACCCAGCGGGCAGCGTAAGCCGCCGAGCGGTCCACCTTGGTGTAGTCCTTCCCGGAGAAGGCCCCGCCACCGTGCGCCCCCCAGCCGCCGTACGTGTCCACGATGATCTTCCGGCCGGTGACGCCCGCGTCCCCCTGCGGAGGGAGAGGGGGAGACAGGGAGATGAGGGCCGAGCCCCAGGGCCTGGGAAGCGACCCTGTGATGGCCAGAACCACCACTGGGAAAGAGTGCCCTGCAGTGGACAGGGGCATGTTTCAAAGACTCCTTAGCTTGGCGTCGTCAACCAGACACCCAGGCTCAAGCTCAGACCTGTCACTGACCAGCTGGAAGTCAGAAAGCCCTCAGAGCCTCATAAGAACGTGCAAACCATGAGCCGGCTGGGATTGCAGGCAGCCCCCACTGCCTCCACTTTAGGAGCCAATCCTGGGGGAGAAATCCAACTGCAGAAGGCCACTGCCCTGTACTCCACACGCCCTGGGCCAGCCCCTCGCTGGTGCCACCCCGCAAATGCCATGGCGCCAGTTTCCTCAGGGTCTGCTCTGTGCCACACCAGACAGAAAGGACGCCAGGGCTCTGTGTTAAATGATCTGAGAAAAGTGCCTGCTGTTCCCCGGTTAGAGGTCACGCTCACACTCATATTTCTAGCCTCGGAGAGGTCCTGCAAGAAAACACAAGCGGCGTGGCCTTCCTTCCGGCCGTGCTCCTGCCCTTCGGCTGGTCACAGGGCCCGTTAGGGGCTCCTGCTCGGTGGCAGCACAGCCACAGCTGCGGCCCCGACAGCGGCCGGCAGCCTCGCACAGAGGCTATGCCAATCCCGGGGGGCAGGAGAGAGGGAGCAGCAAGGGTCCGCATAGTAAACTCCCTCCGTGGTGCCCACAGGAGTTGAAGGGAGCCTGTGGCAAAGACCCGTGAGTGCCACCTGGTAAAGGTCAGGCATTTGCGATGCGAGTTAGCACATTAGCAGGTGAGGCAGCAGCCACTTGGGCAGGCATGGCATCAAGAAATGGGCTGTCTGGCCTTAGCCAGTTTGGCTCAGTGGGTAGAGCATCGACCCTCAGACTGGAGGGTCTCAGGTTCGATTCAGTCAGGGGTACGCACCTTGGTTGCAAGGCTCGATCCCCAGCCCTGGGCAGGGTACATGGAGGAGGCAATGAGGCAACTGTCAATGTGTCTCACATAGACATTTCTCTCTCTGTCTCTCCCCCTCCCTTCCTCTCTCTCTCTCTCTCTCTCTCTCTCTCTCTCTCTCTCTCTGAAAATCAGTGGGAAAATATCCTCGGGTGAGGATTAACAACAACAAAGAAGAACGGGCTGTCTGAGCCGGAGGGCCAGGCCGAACAGGTGGAGGAATCCTGGGGACACATCCTGGTCGCTCAGGTACTGTCAGGTACACAGCAAGCCTCGCAGAGAGGGAGCTGACTTCACAGTCCTCCAAGGCCAGACCTGGCTGAGCCACACAGCCCCCCACAGCCTGTCCCCAGTCACAGACAAACCAGGGCCTCCTCCGGAGACCGGGGCGCACCTGGGGACCGCCAATGACAAAGCGCCCGCTGGGCTGCAGGTGGTAGATGGTGTCTTCGTCCAGGTACTTGGCGGGCACCACGGCCCGGATCACCTGCTCCTGCAGGGCCTTGCGCATGTCCTCCAGCGTGATGTCCTCATTGTGCTGCACCGAGATGACGATGGTGTGGACGCGCACGGGGATGACTGCGCCGTTGTTCTGAACGTACTGCACGGTCACCTGTCGGTCGGAAGGGCAGGAGGAGACTCGTGAGGCCCCGCCCTGAGCTCAGGACACATCGCTGCTGGGCACAGAGGCAGCCAGAGCTGCCAGGAGCCAGGGGCCTGCTGTTTTCACAGGGCCTTCAGGAAAGTTCGTCTGACACATTCTGGTATCTGAATAGCGGCCTAGTGCTAGGCAATGGCTGGGCGTCAGGCATAAGCTAGTCCCACCTGTGATCACAGTTAGTGCCCCTTGGAGATTTGGGGTTTACAGTTTCCTCTCTATGACCCACTGGACTCCTTTACTGCTATCTCAGAGAGTTCTGGGTGCCAACAAATGTCCCTCCCTTGACCCTCTATGCCCCTGGGCCAAGGACACAGGAGTCTGCGGGCCATGGACCAGCTGTCCTAGCCTCTCGGGAAAGCAGCTCTGGAGGCAGGCGGGGCCAGTGACTTTTGGCTGAGGCAGAGGGAGCTGTCAGCTCTGAGTGTTCTGGCAAAGGAGAGGGAAGCAGAGAGCCCCATAGGGACAGCACCTGCCCTCAGCACCTTCGCAGATCAGGTCTCAGGGACAGATCCAGCATCTGCCACCAGTGGAGGCCAGTCTGTGCCCATTCTGTGCATGACCAATGACTCTGTGAGCCATTCCAGCAGGGCAGGCCTGTGAGCTCCATTTCATAAATGAGAACACAGCTATGGGAAGTGAAGTAACTTGTCCGAAGCCACTCACTAGCCACAGAAAAGCCCAAGAGCCAAACCCTTCTGCCTGGTCCATAGCGCGTGCCATTCCCGCAGCAGCATTGGCGAGATGCTTCTCCCACCCTCTCCTGACACCTCAGTGAGCAGAACAGCCCATGTCCCCGCCGGGCAGGCTGTGAGATGGAGAGCATACGGGGCAGCCAGGCTTGCGGGTGAGAGGGAGGAGCGGTGAGCACAGCAGACGAAGCTGGTTAAAGAGACGGGCATGGACCGAGCATGCACTGTATGCCAGAAACCATACCCAAAGCTCTAGGGGGCTGTTGCCAGCCCCATCTTAAAGACAAGAAAGCTGAGGTCCAGAACGTAAATGCCTTGGTCAGGGTCGCACAGCCAGCAGAGCTGGGCTCTGACCTGGAGCTGTGTGGCCTGGCGGGGGCTCTGGCCGGCAGAAAACTGTCACTCAAGACCCTCAGGGCTGTGCTGGAGCCGCAGGCCCCATTGCCACCCCGTTAGTGTGAACCCACAAGAGCAGTGCCCAAGGGGCTCTGGAGCATGGGGGCCTGCGGGAGTGAGGGTATGCCAGGAGCCCTGGTAGAGACACTGGCTGCAGGCACAGCACTGCTCCCATGCCAGGGCCTCGACAGGACCATAGGGCAGCAAGCAGTGCCCTCCTGGGCTGTGCCTGCAGCCAGTCTCAGCCAGCCCCAGGCTCTCGATGTCCATGCAGCACTGGGCTTGTGTCCCACTCCCACTCTGTGTCCTTCCTGGTCCAAAGAGCAGCAGGTGAGGTCAGGAGAAGGGGAGAAAGAACCCTGCCCACATGACGCCTTGTTAGATGGGGCAATGCACACCAACATCTGGAGACTGAAGCAACACTTAACTGCTGTGCTATGCACTCTCAGGGCCCTGTGGGAGGGGCTGGAGTTGGGGGCTCCCAGATGGGGGCCCTGCTGGCTCTAGGACTAGATCTGCCCTTGAGGCCACAGGAGAAGGCTCGCATCCTGAGGAGCAGCTAAAGCCCGTCTCCTCTGCCCCTGCCCACGACCTCCCCTCTGCCGTGAGCCCCCAGGAGGTGGACAGGAGGAGGTGGACAGGAGGCCTCCAGGCGTGTGAGCGCTGCCATCGCCCTGGGCCTCGGACACAGACCTCATGGGGATCTCCACTCTGCAGGGAGCCCAGTGGTCAGGGCCCAAGAAGCCAGAGGCAGGAACAGCAAAGAAAAGGTGTTTTTATGGGAAAGAAAGGGAAAGGCCAGACAGATACAGATGATCCCTTGCTCAGGCGGCATCCAGATTTTGCTAAAGATGTGGAGATCTGTCTTGGTGGCAGGGTAGTAACCGCAAGTTTGAAATCTGCTCAGAAGTTTGTGGCAGGAACTGGGGGATTCTATGACCAGAGTCAACATATGCTAAGAAGGAAAAAAAAATTTTTTTTTCTTAAAAATCTTTTTTTCCATTTCTGGTATTTTTGAAATGTTTTGTAATAAAATGGGCAGAGAAAACATCTAGAGCTGAAGGTTTTTCAGATAAATGGCTCTTTTCAAAATCCACAATTCCTTGAGTCCAGACTGCACATTTTGGCCTTAACGGGAATGAGAGGAGAGGGGGCTTGAACTGTGTGTCTGGAACAAGGAGGCGAAGGGGAGACCCACCTGAGTCTTGGAGTCGGGCCTGAGCCAAGGGAGCACCCCTGAGCGCCTCAGTTCTGCCATCCGGGCGTTGAGCTTGTGAGCAAGAATGATGGTGAGGGGCATGCACTCCTCCGTCTCGTCGGTGGCGTAGCCAAACATCAAGCCCTGCAGCGGGGAGAGCCCATGGAGCCAACCCGCTTCAGACAGGGCAACTGCCTTCAAGTCTACCCTCTGCTGCCCTCCAACCTCACTCGGATGCCTGGAGCACGCAGCATTCACGCTGGGCCCTGTGGAGGGGATGACACGGACCCTGCCACCCAACATCCTAAGAGGAGGGAGACAGCCAAATCGGCATCGGCAACCCCAGCCTTCCACAGCCCGTGGCGCCCTCACACCCCTGCCCTGAAGTAGGAGTGTGCAGCTCCCTAGAATCCTCTAGGATAGTGTTTCCCAAAGTGTGGTAGGCATACCCCCAGGGGTACGGGAAGTTTGGTGGGGGTACACGTTGCACCGGAGTTTGGTGGGGATATGCACTGCACCATGCTTAGCTGCGCCTAATTCTATGTTCTCATGAGTACGAGGGGTACTCAGCATTATGAAAATTATAGAAGGGGTACACATATGTAAAAAGTTTGAGAAACACTGCTCTAGGAGAAGGGTCACCCCACAATGTGATGAACCCGTTATTCAGGAACTTCCCCAGCTAGCTCCTCAACACCGGGCAGAGGAGGGCCAGAGCAGCCGCAGTGCCCGCGTCCTGCCCCCGCACCCAGTCAGCGCGCCCACCTGGTCTCCGGCACCGACGTCCTCTTCGTTCCTGTCCAGGTGGACGCACTGGGCGATGTCCGGGGACTGCTGCTCCAGCGCCACGAGCACATTGCAGGTCTTGAAGTCAAAGCCTGGGCGGAAGGGAAGCAGGCCCGAGGGGATACGTCAGACGTGGTGGCTGCGAGCATCCGGGACATTCAGGTCCCGGGGATGGTCTCTGGTTATCTGGGACCTGCCTGGGCCCAGAGCCAATGCCAGAATAGGGAAGGCCCAGTGTCCTCACCATCATATAAGACTCTTTAAGCCAAATGAAGTGCTGCCCTGCGCACTGACTGTACTGTCACAGCTTGGTTAGAAACACAAGCCCTACCGGGAACTGCTGTACAGGAAGCAGCAGCTCCAGCTGCCCCCCTAAAGCGCGGGGGAAGGCTCACGCCTGCCCGGGGCCGCCCCCAGAGGCACCTCCCAGGACTCAAGTTGGATGACGGCACTGAGGGAACCCGGGCCCGGCCACCCTGCCACCCGAAGCCGGACACAGGCCTAATCCAAGAAGCGTCCTCAACTTGGGATCTTCAAACTTCACGACGTTGCCAAAGTGATACGCATTTAGTAGGAATTGCAAACTTTGCTCTTTCCCTGGGCTGCGGATATTCAGCACCTGGTATCTCAGATGCCGAGCGGCGAGCCTCGGCCCAGGCGGTCATGCCATCAGGAAGGTCCACAACCCACACTCTCCAGTTGCTGTTGGACCATGTGCCCGATGTGGCTACTCTAGGTGTTCTGAGCCGTGTGAGGCCGGCGAGGCACATGAGATATTCACAGGTTAGCTGCCCTAAATGCATTGTGATTTGCAACATCTTCAGCTTAGAGCGGGCTTATCAGGATGTTACCCCATCATAATTCGAGGAGCATGTGTATTAAGCACACTGAACAAATAACGTGTGCCTGGCTGTTCAGAGGCTCCCAGCGCCAGGGCCTCTCATCCTGAGATGTGGTCCCAGGGAAAGGCCACACCTGCGGAGCGGAGCCCTGGCTGCCCGCCCTGCAGCTTGGCGGGCACAGAGGGGGAAGCAGGTGCCACCGTCTGGGGCCTGGGCAGGGAGTCTGGGCTCACAACAGCCCCGCCCTGGAGCCACAGGAGGGAGCACCGTGCACAGACAGCACATTCTTCTCCCTGCTGGGTCTCCTACGTTCAGGCCTCAGCCCTGAGTCCCTGTGACTAGGAGCTACGGCAAATGGCCCCACCAATGGGCCAGGTATTAGTGACAAGCTGGCTGTCACCCTTTCCTAGTCTCTTCTCCTATCCACGAGGCCAGAGTGGGCCAGCTAAAGCAAACAGACAAGCCAACAATGCAGACCTGGTCTACTGTGTGTGCACACACTTCAGGCGAGGCCCTGCCATCACATGAAGTAAAACAGGCCTCCACAGCGGGACCCCTTTCGCCAACGTGAACTTGGCCATGTCCTTACCTCCCGAGGTCTCTGCAGAATGCTCCTCCTCCGACCCCAACCCCACACACCTGAGTCATGTGGCTCTCAGTCAGTATCCCTGGGCCCTCCAGCCACTCTTCCTGGTGAATTATGCCACCGACTCCCTGCCGGGCACCTCATGCTGCATCATCTGATGCCAAGCAGTGCCCCCACCCCAGGGACACCTCTGTCCTGTGCCGCTTCCTGGGCCCAGAGACTGTATCTAAAGGCACCAACCAATGAACAACCTTTAGAGAGCTGCCAATGACTCGCTATTTTGCAATAAACACCTCGCATTTGGCCTAAATCACTGTCTAAATAATAACTCTTCTTAATGCTGAACACCAACCCAGGGTGTCACGTGACCTGGGAAAGCGGAGTGGCTCTCTCACTTAGAAAGGTGCCACAGGTCCCCCAGCATGCCCTGACCCACCAAGATGCCGCAAGCCACCCTAAACAGCCAGTAAGTGAGCCCTCTGCATCCGGCCCTCACCCTGCCTGCCCTTTGATGCCCCTGTAGGAGGCCTTTCCTGGCCTCTGTTCGATGCTCCTCCTCCACTCCTGCCAGGGCCTGTGCCCCTCCCTGGGTTTCGGCTCCCTCCTGCCTGCCTTCTTTGCCCACTCTCAGGACCAGTTCTGGGTAAAGTCCTCTTCTTGTCCAGAAGGGGCATTAGCACAGTTCAGCAGAAGGACGGGAGGCCCAAAGGGGCAACCACGCACTGACTGTGTCACCTCACAGAAACCATTTACATCTGGAAGCCCGAATTTCCTCATCTCAGAGACGCACAGCAGGGTCCTCACACAGTTAGCACATTGGGACCAGGTGTTTTATTGCTGGCTTTACCCAGTGGCCAGGGAAGTTTCTAATGAACAAGTACAAAAAGCACTTGTTAAAGGTACGCTTTAAAATTAAATACCTATTGCATTTTGAAGTTATTTACTACATGGTCTTACAAGCTAATATCTTTTTAAAGAATTACCATGATTGGCTAGAAGCCTTTAGAACAGAAAACACGAGAATTCACCAGCCCAGTTCTTTCTCTTGCAAAGCTCCCAGAGGGCAGGACACTAAGCAAGACCAGAGTTACGATGGATCAACTAGGCGGTTCGGTGGGCCGTCACTGGGCTGCCTGCTGCTGCCAGGCTTTGGCCCCTGGTCCCTGACAGGCGCCCCGAGGACTTTCCCAGGGTGGCCTGTGCCCATCCAGATGCCTCCGATGTGACAGCTTGGGGGAGCCTCCCACAGAGACTGGGCCCGGCCTTACCCTTGGCAGAGTCGTCGTAGCCAATATGCTTGATGGTGTCTCGCACCACCCGCTGGTAGTCCACCATGGCCACGGAGGTGATCTCCCCACACAGCAGCACCATGCCTGTCTTGCACACCGTCTCTGGAAGGGAAGGAGAAAAGGGAGTGGCCAGCGCCAGCACAGGGACGCCCAATGGCTAGACCTCTCCCCATGCTGATAAAGGGACTCACAGCCAACATTACCAGACAGGAGTGAGTGCCAGCACAATTGCTGGCCATCTTCAATGCCCCGAGAACTATACTTTGGAAAGAATTGGTTACACCTGAGTTTTTGTACAGTTTTCGTATCACACTTACTACCGTACTTATGTGATCTTGAACAACTTAGCCTCTCTATCTAACTCCTCGACTGTTAGGTGAGGCTAAGGCTGCTGTGTGGATTAAAGGGAGACCATGACGCCTGCGGTCAGCCTGTGTGACGCCCTCCCGCCCCTACTGCTAACCTCCACTGTGAGCTCCAGGGAGTGGGATCCTGAACAAAGAATTGGGTAACTAACTGTTCACAAAGATGTCGGGGTGAAGTCTACTCTCAGAGGGGCATGTAGTCCTCAATCCAGGGGCCAGGGTGGCACTGGAGAGGGAAAGCTTGTCTGTGCTACAGACAGGCCAGGGTACCAGCAGGACAGCAGGCTGCGGTCTCCATGGTGGGCACCCCTACCCTGTGACGATGGCCAACGCTTTCATGCAGCTGCACGCACTGTCCCTCAGCGAAGTGAGAGGACTCGCCCTAACCACCTCAGGGCCCTCCTGACTGCAGTGGTGAGGGCTTCACCTCAGGCAAAGGACTCAGGCTGCCCTGAGGGCTCCGGCGAGGGGCCCAGGCGCTTCTTACCACAAGCCACCTTGGCATTGGGGTCCTGCCGGAGGTGGGCATCCAGCACCGCGTCGCTGATCTGGTCACAGATCTTATCTGGAAAAGAATGAACACGTGAAGGAATCACGAAAATATTAGGTACAACAAATGAAATGCTAAAAGAATTAGCTATTTTGTCAGTTTATATTTCAAATCTGCCTAAATGGACACTTTTTTTAATGTAAAAAATTATTTTTGCCTAATTTTGTCTCATTTTGTACGATGTATAAAATTATAAAATTCCCTAAAAAAAAGAAATATTATATTCCAAAACTAGTTCTGAGTCTACAGCAATTTACACACACACACACACACACACACACACACACACACTTCTAACTAAAAGTCCCTCATTCCTCAACATATTCCCTTTCATTCTAGCATCCAGGAATGTCCTAGACATGGAAGTTAAAACGGCTACTAACATTGGTGCGATCAGGTGCCAAGGTGTGACGTCAGAAGGGACAGCCCGATGCAGGTTCCACAGGATGCGGCGTGTGGTGTAGAACACGCCCAGCCACCCCAGCATGGGCTCTCTGAGAGAACCTCGGAAAACCAGTGCTGATTTGCAGAGCATCCCCTCCGACAGCTCTCAGACCCTTCCCAGGCCACTCGGCCTCCCAAAGGCCAGATGTTCTAACAGCTGGGCCGACCTCCTCAGTCAAGGGGGACTGACAAGAGTTCAGCACGAGCCGGCATTTGACCTCACTCTGTGTTTGCCTTAAAGGCCCTGCATGGCTGGGCTCATAGACCTTGGATGGCACCATGGAGAAATCTACTCTTGCTTTGGAGTCCTGTGAACTGTCAATGTTCACAAATTCCAAAATAAAAGTGACATCTATTTACACATATTAATCTCATTAATGTCCAAAATATCCATAGAGTCTACTTTAATAAATTAATAAGATTTTTACAGTTTTACTGAGAAACAATTGGTCTATACAAATGTTGTGTATAAACAATTTGATGAGTTTGGACATATAGGTGCATGCATGTTACCATTACCATATCAAGCTAATTAACATTTCTATCACCTCCAAAAGTTTCTTTGCATCTCTCTCTTTTTTTTAATTTTTAAATTAAGAACTTGGATCCAGAATTAAGCAGTTCTACTCTTAAAAGCACATTATGTGTTCTGTAATTAAAAATGTCAATTTGTCATTAAAGGTAAATTCCCCAATTTTTCTTTGCAGAAAGTGCTATTTTAAACCTTGAGAGTATTATGCTAAGTAATATAAGTCAGACAGAAAAAGCAAATAACATATCATTTTACTAATATGTGGATCTCAAAAAAAAAAACAACACACAGAAATAAACTCATAGATACAGAGAACAAACTGATGGCTGCCAGATGAGAGGAGGTTAGGGTGCTGGGTGAAAAAGGGGTAGGTGTTAAGAAGTACAAATTGGTAGTTACAAATGAGGATGTAAAGTACAGCATAGGGAATATAGTCAATAATATTGTAGCAACTATAAATAGATGGTATAGATTCATCGGGTGATTACTTAGTAAGTTATATAAATGCCTAACCAGTATTCTGTATACTTAAAACTAATGTAATATTGAATGTCAACTGTAATTTTAAAATTTTTATAAAGAAAAATAACAGTACATTTGGGTTTTCCTATTCTCCTGCCAGTGGCAAATCTGGTTGTAAATTTAAATTTGTCTGAGTCATAGCCTCTGCACACCCTCCCAAGGAAGGCCTCCTGCTGCTCAAACATCCACTTTAGGCTGACGCATCAGGACTCTTGGGATCCGGTCTCGATGACTCTACTTACTTAAAGGATATGGGTCACATGTTCCCAATGCACACAGAGAAATGGGGTAATGGGATATTAGAGATTTTAAAGCTGGAGTTGAGCAAGGGTATCAAGATAGCTTGACAGTTGGCCAGTGTGGCTCACTGGTTGAACGTTGATCTATGAACCAGGAGGTCAGCTCAATTCCTGGTCGGGGCACATGCCTGGGTTGCAGGCTCAATCCACAGTTAGGGGCATGCAGGAAGCAAGTGATCAATGACTCTCTCTCATTATTGATGTTTCTATCTCTCTCTCTCTCCCTCTGCCTTCCTCCCTGAAATCAATAAAAATATATTTTAAACAAAGATAGCTTGACAAGGAGGTTCTTCAGAACTGTTTCTTTAGGCTTTGGAAATTTTTATCATTATCACTTAGTAGCCTTAAGATAGCTAATAGTTGGTTTTGTTGGAAATTGAAAAAGAAGCATTAATTTTATCTTTCTGGTGGAGAGGAATCTAGCACTGGAATAACAAGCAGAAAGTCACCAGACCTTAGTGGACACTGACTGACTTATGTGGACAGTTAATTTTTAGTGGCAAGTGAAAGGAAAATCAGACAAACTGAAGGTCTGCCATTCAGTAAACAACACAACTAACTGATTGGCTAGAATTTTCCTTCTCTGTCCACTGAGCACCTTGTTGTGAGTACCATGGGACCATTGGCCACTGCATGCCAAAGCACCCACCTCCTCCAGGTGGAGCAAATCCTAATCTACCATATATATGGCTTTCAAAACCAGGGAGCTGTCCAGAATTTGCCACACATAGCAATGAAGCTGAGATTATGAGTACGGTAAACCTAGAAACTCTGTAAAATTATGCTTAATAAAAAAGATTCTTCACATTGAATTAAGTCACAAGGTTTCTCAACAGTGCCACTATGGACATTCAGTGATGGAAATTTTTTTGTTGTGGGAGATGGACTTGTGTACACAGGATGCAAAGGAACATGCGGGCCTCTATCCATTGAATGGCCATTACAAACCCCCTTGGTTGTGACAATCCCAAATGTTTTCAGACATTTTTAAATGTCCTTGAGGGGATGGGGACAAAATTGCCCCAAGTTGATAGCCACTGGCTAAAGCATATGGAGATATTTGAGTGTATTGAGATATTTAAAGCTGTGTTACAAGGTACAGAAGTTCAATCTCTCTGAGGAAGAACAAGAAAGAGAAGTGGGGGAGGGGGAGAGAGTAGACTTGGTGATGAGTTACCAAAAACTTCAACTGGCCCAATGGATTTTGGAGAAGTGCTTAAATACATAAATCAGTGAGTCTAGCCCCAGGGTTTTCCTGGAGCAATGGTCCTCACAGTAAGATTCCCACACTAAAGGCAGCAGCATCTCCTGGGAACTTATTAAAAATGCACATTCTGCCCAGTTTGCAAGGCTCAGTGGTTGAGCAACAATCTATGAACCAGGAAGTCACAGTTCGATGTCTGCAACCATTGATTATCTCTCATCATTGACCTTTCTATTTCTCTCTTCCTCTCTCTCCCTCTCTGAAATCAATAAAAATATATTTTTAAAAAGAGAATTATTTTTAAGAGTTTCTTTTAGCTAAAACTGACATTGTCAGTTTTCAACTGTTCCCAAAAAATGGAAATTCTTGAGCCTTCCCAAGACCTATTAAATCAGAGAGTTTGGGGGGTGAGGCCCACCACTCTGCGTTTTACTCCCTGAGTCTGAGAACCACTCTTCTAAACGCTGAGGTTCTGATCCTGGTCTCCACCATCACCATGAAAGTCTCTCTCAGCTCCCCAACTCGCAGCCCACCTACTTCTTAGGTCCAAAAGAATGCTTGAATTTTCTTCCTCTTCAAAAAGTCATCCGCACTTTCTTTTATAACACACTGGACACTTCCAGAACCTAGAGCTCCGTCCCAATAGAGGATGTACTGCCACTTATTCCTAAACTACATGTGCTTTACACGAAAAACTTAGTGACCCTTGATCTTATTTGAGGGAACATTTTCTGTTGACTTAAGCTGCTCATTGATAATAAATTAAAGATTTACTAATACACACACACACACACACACACACACACACACACACACACAGTCTGAGTGGCCAGATTATTATGATCTCTGAATGCATAATAATCTGGCCACTCAGTATATAGCCTATATAATAAAAGGCTAATATGCAAATTGTCCCCTCGACCAGGAGCTCGACCAACAGGCAGGCCAGCCAACCACCTGTGTCCCCTCCCCCTGGCCAGGCTGGCCAGACCCCACCCATGCATGAATTCTAATACACACACACACACACACACACACACACACACACACACTGATTGGCCAAAACACACACACACAGTGTTCAGAAATCATAACAATCTGGCCACTCAGTGTGTGTGTGTGTGTGTGTGTGTGTGTGTGTGTGTGTATGTGTGTATATATATATATATATATATATATATACACAAAATGTTTGTATCTGATGATAATTTTCTGTCCATCTGATGATAATTTTCTGTCCATGACTATCTTCAGACAACCAGCTGCGTGGTCTCTGCTGCAGCCCCACCACGCTGAGGGCTGGTGCCCATGGTGGTGGCAGCAGGAACCCTCAGCTTCATTCTCTTGCGATGCATCACTGGCATGTGATGATCTGTTTTACAAAACTACAAGTAGAGGGAAAAGGCACTTCACAGTGTTCCTCCAGAGACCCCCGAGACTCACTAACACAACTGCTTTAAGACCTCTAGCCAAAGTGACTCCCTCAGCACAGGTCACACAGGGCCGGTACAGTCTACTCACCAGGGTGTCCCTCTCCTACGGATTCCGAGGTGAACATGAAGGCCCCTTCTTCATTGAGAGAGGTGTCATACATGCCGTCCACCGGCCCGTTCATCTTCTCACAGCTTCCTCAAGGCAACCAACTGTTCTTCTAATGCTGTGACTTTGAGTTCTTCTGTTTTCTTTATACCCAACAGGCCTGTGGTTGGCAGAAGCACAGGGTCACTTCTGCCTAACTGCTGGTGAGCATTCGAGAGCAAGGCAAGGATGCGGGAGAAGGGAGGGACTGAAGGTGGCAGTGTGGCTCCCTGGACTGGCCAGGGCTGGCTCCTGAGTGCCTCCTATATATGGAAAAGGGAAAGTGCCTGCACATCATGTGAGAGAACTGGAGGAGCCCATTTCCTGGGAGGGGTCACCTCACCTGGAGGGACTTCCATCTTGAGCTCTGACTTCCCGGCCCTGGGCATCTGGTCAGCGGTGGGAGAGAAGGCTGCAGAGACCCTGTGGAAGGGACGCTCTGCAGCCGGACTCCACGCTGCTCCAAGGTCAACATCCCAACTTGGAGGGTGGGGGCCGTGGTTCCTCAGGGACACACACAGGCAGCAAGAAACCCGTTTTCCAGAGATCTGGTTTAGGCTGCGATTGCAACACAGGGTGGCCTTGGCTGCTGGGTGCTCCCCTCCTCCCCCACAGCCTGTCTGGATGGGCTCATCCCCTTCTCCCGCCTTCTCAGAGCGAGAGCGTGCACCTGGACTCAGAGGCCACGGGGGTGTTACACAACGGGTTCATTTTGAGCCCACGTTTTTCTGCTAATAGAAATCACCCAAACTGTCAACTTCTCCAGGGCGCTGGCAATCACACGGAGAAGCAAGATGTTTAAAACGTACCTGGGCTTTGGGGGGAGGCCTCTGAAGAGACAGGTTCGTTACAGGGAACCGGTTTGAGTCCTGTGTCCCAAAGCTTCCAGGTGTTAAGTTAGACATCTACATAGGCAGCCCCACATACCTGATAAGCATCCTGCTCACCTAACGCTGCATTATTTTTTGCTTTGACCAAGAAAGCAATAAGACAGAGTGGTATCTTTAACCACTTCATGCACTAAATCATGGCATTTCTCCCTTCGTTCTCTACCACTCTCAGTTCTCGCTGTACCCTCAGGCCCCAGGAAACATAGGGAACCGAGGTCACAGGAAACCGGCAATGGGTGAAGAAACCACTAGAAAGCAATATGAAATAATAACCAAAACCTGATGCATCTAAGGTTGGACTGTGGGAAGCAAAAGGTAGGATGTAATCATCCCAACTAACAACTCTGGAGACCAAATCCCCTCTGTGCTTATGAGACTTAAAATCCTTATGAGATTTATGAGACTTAAAAATGGGGCTCCAAATCTTGACTTTCGCCCATTGCTCAGCGGCAGCAGCATTCTCCCTCCAGGCAATTTAAACCACGTTGACGTGACCTCTTCAGAGATGAAGTGAGAGACTTTACATACATGGATTGAGTCAGAGGCATTGAACAAGTGACTGGAATGCTCAGCACAGGCTGCTGACCGTTCAGAGAGGAGCGAGCGAGAGAGGGAATGGAAGAAGGACGAGTCAAATAGGGACTTTAGACGACAGTGCCTGGAGTTCTCCTGTTTGCGCTTACTCTGTTTCAACATCGCTGTCCCTTTGTACATTCCTCCTGGGTACATTGGTTCCAGGCCTTGAGGCCATGTGAGCTAATGTTTAATGTGAACTGCACCCCGAGGTTACCCCAGCAGTCAGAACTGCCGCCCCTCTGTTCTACTAGCAAATGTGGTGTAAGGGCAAGGTGAAGTTTAAGGATGACGTACCCACCACCTTTCCAAGAGCTAACAAGACGTCCGCAAACAAAGCAGCCCAACTGCCCTCTGAATCCAAGATGAATAGCATCATGGGGTGGGGAGCCCTGTGTGGGGGGTAAGGGGGGTACCACTTTCAGAAGGCTCCCACAGCCTGGACACACATTCGCAGTGCGGGAAGGACCTGGGAGAGATCTACCCTGTTTCCCCGAAAATAAGACAGTGTCTTATATTAATTTTTTCTCCCAAAGTTGCGCTTGGTCTTATTTTCAGGGGATGTCTTATTTTCGGGGAAACATAGTAGTTCAGTACCCGCCTCACAAAAGAGTCTCCTATGGCACCCCCACTAAATAACCCCACGCCACCTCAGTCCTTCGGTGGCTCAGTGCTAACAAGAAGCACATCCACATGGTGGCTCAGGGGGACGTCCTAACCCTCCCAGGCTGCTGGTTCCTCACCAATTAAACAAGTGCCTGCCTCACAGTGTTGTGAGAACTACATGGCATCATGTAGGTATGAGAGAAATGAGCGTAGTGCTACCCACAATAAGAGTCTGACAAATATCACCTAGTACTTGTAAGTACCTTCTGTACACAGATACATTTGTTCCTGAACAAAAGGAGATGATCGTACACGAGCATTTCTCGGAGATACTGCAGGATGGGCCCCAGACTGCCCACCACCCCCACAATAAAGCGAGTATCGCAATAAAGTGTGTCGTCATTTTTTGCTGGTTCAGGGTCTTGCTTTCAATTTGTAAACACACACACACACACACACACACACACACACACATACACACACAACATACTGGGAAGCACAACAAGGCAAACGCAGTATGTTGTTTTCTTCCTGTGCTTATGTCGCTCCATGCACACAGACCTCTTTTTTTAGCACTTAGACAACATCCTCCAATAAGGTGACCATAAATTATCGAGCCACACATCCCCTGATGGCTCTTTGTAACTTCTCTGCTTGCCGCCTCTAAGATTCGGCAGGGAAGATGCTTAGTCATTGGCATGCTTTTGTAAAAAGATAAAATGCAAGCCCCTGCCAACGCTGACCTAGCCCAAACATGTCCATTTTGTCGTACATTTTTACCAGTCAGATAAAATAATTAGCACTTCAACCAAGAGTTAAAACCACAGCTTCAATCTAGCCCCTTTGGCAAGAACTGGAAGATCTTGGCAAAGATGTACTTACTTGGAGTTGAACCCACGAGGACTTCAGAGCCCTAACGTGTCATCACACACGCAAACGAAAGCCTGCCTTACGCACACACTGTCCTGTCCTCCCTTACGCAGGAGCTGTCCCGACGCCACCCCGGCCGCAGCAGGACCAAGTCCAGTCCAATGTGCCAAAGGCTGCAGGTGATCGCACTCCACTCCGCGCGGCAACCTTCACCTCTGCATCCTCGCCACCTGGCCTCTGCGGAAACGTGGCTCCGAAAACAAATCCCACGTTCGGTCAGGTTTACCCCGAGGAACCTCTGGGTGTATAACACCGCAGGGAGACCCTGCTTCCAATGGGCAGGGTGTGCACACCACGCTGAGCAGCTCACGAGGTCTCTGAGAGCACCGGGTCCTGGCACTGCCTGCGGCCGAGTGCTGGTGGGTCCCTCCGACCCCTGGGCGGACATGCCTGCCGGAGACCCGCAGCCAGGAGGACGCTCTGGGACCCGATGTCGGATGCACAGGCATAGTGTGCACCCACCTCTTCAACACCGTCTCCGTGCAGACCTTGCTCATCTTCGGTGGGAAGCTCCCCAGCTGACAGGGCATCACACCACTGAAGTATTTTCAACATTTACTCCTTTGCCCTCATTAATTTAAGCACAGACTTTCCCCCTATATGTTATCCTGGAGCATAAGTATTTATATAAGAAATATAAAATCGATCCAGGCAGTACATTTTTTAAAATGTTAGGTAATTTTAGCAACATGTCACCTTCCTTCAGTAAAAAAATTCAAATAGGCCCCCCCTGTAGCAGCTGTTCTGAAAAAGAATAAAGAAACACAGAATGGTTTCCCGAAAAAAACAGAACCTGAGCTGGACCCAAAGGAAAGAAAGGATCTTCAAAAGCAGCTGGCAGCCGAAACCGGTTTGACTCAGTGGATAGAGCGTCAGCCTGCGGACTCAAGGGTCCCAGGTTGGATTCCAGTCAGGGGCATGTACACTGGTTGCGGGCACATCCCCGGCAGGGTGTGCAGGAGGCAGCTGGTAGATCGATGTTTCTAGCTCTCTATCCTTCTCCCTTCCTCTCTGTAAAAAATCAATAAAATATATTTTAAAAAAAAAAAAAAAAAAAAAAAAAAAAAAAAAAGCAGGCAGACAGGAAGCTGGGTGGGGTGGGAGATAGCTGGGCAGGGCAGCGGAGGGCTGGGAAGCCAGGCAGGCCAGGAGCTGGGCTCAGAGCCGTAAGCACCCTGCAGAGGTAGTAAATGGGAGGTTCTGCCAGACAAGAACATCCACGCTAGAGTAAAGGAAGAAGATTCCAGATCAGATATAAGAGTTAAAGCTTCCCCTTGGGAATATTAAATGTTGACGCCAAAATGGAAAACAGCGTGGCAGTCCTCCAGTAAGTTAAATATAGAATGATCACATGACCCAGTAATTCCACTTCTAGTTATATGTCCAAGAGAAATAAAAGCATGTGTTCCTACAAAGCCTTATACAGTAATGTTCATAGCAGCATTATTCACAATAGCCAAAGTACAGGAACAAGTCACGTATCCATGACTAGACAACTGGATAAGCAAAATAGTCATGCAATGGAATGTTATTCAGCCATAAACAGGAATGAGGTCCTGACATGTGTTACAACATGTGAACTTCAAAAACAATGTGTTAAGTGAAGTAAACCAGACATAAAAGCCACATACTATCTGTTTTCATTTATACAGAATGGCCATGAAGGTAAATCCATAGAGACAGAAAACATCAGTGTTTTCCAGGGGCAAAGGGGATGTGAAGAATGATTGTTTAATGGGAATGGGGTTTTGGGGAGAGTGATGAAAATGTTTTGGAACTAAATAGAGGTGACAATTGCACAGCATTGTCTGTGTACTAACATGTCACTGAAATGTGCACTTTAAATGCTTAGTTTTATGTTATGCAACTTTTATCTTAATAAAAAGGCAAAAGATTAATGAGCACAGGATTCAGAATTATAACTAGTCCGAGTTGAGGCATGATGGTGAGTGAGACGGGGGGAAGGGGCCTATTAGATATAGGTTAAGTCAAGAGTCAGCTTATATTCCCACAACTAACATCATACCCGGTGGGGAAAAGCTGCAAGATCAGGAGCAAGACAAGAACATCCACCTTTATCCAACATAGTGGCCCGATGCACAAAATTTGTGCAAGGGGCTTGGCCCTCGAAGCCCAGCTGCCTCAGCCCTCGTAACCCCAGCTTCATCTGGAAGGTCATTCGGAAGGTTGTTCTGCTGTTTGGTCTAATTAGCATATTAGCTCTTTATTATATAGGGTAGTATTGGAAGTCCTAGCCATAGAAACCAGACAAAAAAAAAAAAAAAGAAGAAGAAGAAAGAAGAAAGAAAGAAAGAAAGAAAGAAAGAAAGAAAGAAAGAAAGAAAGAAAGAAAGAGAAAAGAAAAGATATCCAAATTGGAAAGAAGTAAAACCATCATTATTTGCAAATGATATGATACAATATGTAGAGAACCCTAAAGATGGAACCAAATAGATAAATTCAGTAAACAATATACAAAACAAATATTCAGAAATTGGTTGCATTTTTATACACCAACTAGAGGCCCAGTACACAACATTCATGCACTTGGGAGGGGGTTCCTCAGCTCAGCCTGCACTCTTTCACAGTCTGGGAGCGCTCGGGGAATGTCTGACTGATGGCTTAGGCCTGTTCCCCAGAGGGACATCAGTTGGACATCCTTAGTGCTGCTGCAGAGGCCAGAGAGGCTCCTGCCACCTCTACTACTCCACAAACTTGAGCCCAGCTTCTGACTGAGTGGCACTCTAGCTTTATCCAACAGCCGTGGGAACGCAATGACCACCAGAGGGCAGTTCCTACTTTGAGTATCTGCCCCCTGGTGGTCTGTGTGTGCCATAGCAACCGGTCATTCAGCCATTCAGTCAATTTGCATATTACCCTTTTATTATATAGGATAATGAACTATAAGAAAGAGAAATTAAGAAAACAACCCATTTACAATTGTATCAAAAAGGATAAAATATCTAGGAATAAGTTTAACCAAGGAGGTAAAAGACCTACCTGTACTCAAAAATTTATAAGATGGGGGTGGGGGTGGGGGGAGGCCAAGGTGGGGGCAATGTTAAAATATGTATACAGATAATAATTTAATAAAAAAAATAAATTTCAATAAATAAATAAATAAATTTATAAGACAAAAATTAAAGAAGCTTGAAATAAATAGAAGTATACACCTGAATATGAATAGGGAAAATTAACATCATTACAGTGTTCATACTACCCAAAGCCATCTATAGATTCAATGCAATTCCTATCAAAATACCAATAGCATTTTTCATAGAACTAGAACAAATAATTCTAAAATTTATATGGAACCACAAAAGAATCCTAATAGCCATATCAATAGTGAGATCAAAGAAAATTGGAGGAATTCTACTACCTGATATCAAATTATACTACAAGGCCATAATAATCCAAACAGCACAGGACTACCATAAAAACAGACATATAGGTCAATGGAATGGAATAGAGAGCCCAAAAAGAAAACCATGCCTATCTGGTCAATTAACCTATAATAAGAATATACAATGGGGTAAAGATAGTCTTTTCAATAAATGGTCTTGGTTAAAGTCAACAGACACGCCAGGACCAGTTTGGCTCAGTGGTTAGAGCATCGGCCTGTGGACTGAAAGGTCCCAGGTTCAATTCCGGGCAAAGGCATGTACCTTGGTTTCGGGCACATCCCCAGTAGGGGGTGTGCAAGAGGCAGCTGATTGATGATTCTCTCTCATCGGTGTTTCTAACTCTCTATCCCTCTCTCTTCCTCTCTGTGAAAAATCAATAAAATATATTTTAAAGTCAACAGACACATATAAAAAATGAAACTAGATTATCTCTTATATCATACATAAGAATAAACTCAAAATAGATTAAAGACTTAAATGTAAGACCTGAAATGATAAAAGTCCTAGAAAAAAAACATATGCAGTAAAATCTCTGACATTGCTCTTAGCAATATTTTTTGGATATGTCTCCTTGGGCAAAGGAAACAAAAGAAAAAATGAACAAATGATACTCCATCAAACTATAAAGTTCTTGCACAGCAAAGAAAACCATCAACAAAATGATGCCGAAACTGGTTAGAGCGTCGGTCTGCAGACTGAAAGGTCCAAGGTTCGATTCTGGTCAAGGGCATGTACATTGATTGCGGGCACATCCCCGGTAAGGGGTGTGCAGGAGGCAGCTGGTAGATGTTTCTCTCTCATCGATGTTTCTAGCTCTCTATCTCTCTCCCTTCCTCTCTGTAAAAAAATCAATAAAATACATTTAAAAAAAGAAAAGAAAACCATCAATAAAATGAAAAGACAACCTACTAAACAGAAGGAAATATATGCCAATGATAAATCTGTTAAGGGTTTAATATCCAAAATTTATAAAGAACTCATACAAATCAGCACCAAATAAATAAATAAACAAACAAACAAATAAATAAATAAATAAACAATCCAATTTAATAATGGGCAGAGGACCTGAATAGATTTTTTTTTCAAAGAGGACATACAGATGAAAAGATGATCAATGGAACTAATCATCAAAGAAATGCAAATTAAAACCACAATGAGATATCACCTCACACCTGTCAGAAGGTCAACAAACAGCAAGTGTTGCTGAGGATGTGGAGAAATGGGAACCCTCATGCACTGTTGGTGGGAATGCAGATTAGTGCAGCCACTGTAGAAAACAGTGGAAATTCCTCAAAAAAAAAATAAAATAAAACTAGAAGTATCTTATGACCCAGCAATTCCACTTCTAGGTATATATATCTGGGGGGGAAAATCCAAAACACTAATTCAAAAGGAAACATACACTCCCATGTTCGTTGCAGCATTATTTACAACAGCCAAGATATGGAAGCAACCTAAATGCCCATGGATTGAGGAATGGATAAAGAAGTTGTACATTTATACAATGAAATATTACTTTGGCCATAAAAAAGAATGAAATCTTGCCATTTGAAACAACATGGATGGACTTAGAGGATATTATGCTAAGTGAAATATGTCAGACAGAAAAAGACAAATAACATGATTTCACTTATATGAGGAATCTACTACTGCAAAAATAAATAAATAAATAAGTGAACAGAAATAAACTCAGATACAGAGAACAAATTGATGGTTACTGGATGGGAGGAGGGTGAAGGGGGTCTAATCACTATGCTGTACAACTAAAAATCTAATATAATATTGTATGTCAATTGTAATTAAACAGAAATTTTTTAATTAAATAATAATAAATAAATAAACTGTCACCATTTGTCTCCCACCAGCCAAAAGAGTCAATTTGTGTTCTTGGTGATAGATTTTACATTATGCCACTATTATTCCATAAGGAGTACTTAGTAATTACATTATAATTATAGATTAGACAGACAAACAAATTGAGTCATGTAAGGACCAATGAACAGTGTGTATAATGAAACAGGATTACAATTAAACAATTTCCATATAGTTGAAGTTCAAGTCAAATATATTTTTAAAAATTGGCTCCATAAAGGTCAAAATAGTGGGCTAAGGAGGCTGGGAATCACTTGATAAATGATGCTGTGAACTTCTAATCACAATATCCAATTGTATTAGGGTCCCCTTTGAAAAGAAAATTTATTGGGTTTTATTCTGGTGTAATGTATTGTGACTGTGGAAGAAAATAAAAATAATATATTCTAATTCTGCTATTAATAGATTAATAACCATAATTAATATGTTGTACTTTCTCTTGAAGGAGATATATCCATTTGTCTATACACTGAGTGGCCAGATTATTATTATCTCTGAATGCATAATAATCTGGCCACTCAGTATGTGTGTGTGTGTATATATATATATATATGAGGCCCAGTGCATGAATTCATGCATGGGGGGAGGGTCTGGCCACCCTGGCCAGGAGGAGGGGACATGGGTGTTTGGCTGGCCTGCCTACTGGTCGAATTCCTGGACCAGGGGACAATTTGTATATTAGCCTTTTATTATATAGGATGTACACTGAGTGGCCAGATTATTATGCATTCAGAGATCATAATAATCTGGCCATTCAGTGTATGAAGTCCCCTGCATGTATTATATTACTTAGATGAAATTTAAAAGTTAATTAAACATATAGAGTTCCAGTTCCAGGTGAGATGCAATAAACACATAAGCATAGTCCACCCGTCTCTCCTGTTGAATGCAGTTATAAAATCTGGACAGAATGCATGGAATAGCCGTTGGAGAATCTGAAAATGGGGGAAGAAGATGAGAATTCAAAATACCACTGAAGAGGCAGTGAGGTTCCCAATATTTCCTTCCTGTGCCCTCTGGCCTGGACCCAAGACAGCACAGAACTTGGAAGGGGGACCAGGAGCAGGAAAGGGATTCCTAACACTTTGAGAGGGTGGAGGGAAATCCTCTGTTCTTTTTCCTTTTCCCATTTTCTCAAGCCCCAGTAGGCCCTACAGGCACCTAACATTTGGAAGAAGAGGAGCTGTTCTCTCTGATTGGAGAAGCTGTGATCTGAGGAAGGTGGAGCCAGTCTCTGTTGCCTTTTCTCTCAGCAAGTCCTCCACCACCAGGCCTCGGAGGCAGACACCATGGTGGGAAGGGCACAGAGAGTGGGTAACTGACACCCAGGTTTCCAGACAAAGGACACAAAGTTTTCTGGACACAGGGGAGGCCCAGATGGGAAAACACTGGGCAGATTCCAAAAGGAAGAGATCCCTCACTGTTGTGCCATACTAATGCACCATCGTAAGAGCAGGGGAAACTGGGTTCAGGGTACACAGCAACTTGGTACCACTTTGTTGTCGATAAAATTAAAGCTGTTCTAAAATTTAAAAAAAAAATTTTTTTTTGAACTAAATAGTTACTCTGGCTCATTCATTCCTGTATTCATTCACTTCACTCACTGAATTATTTCCTGAGGACCTACTATGTGCCAGGTATTGCCTCTGGGGATACAAATAGCAAAAAAACAACAACATAATTCTTGCCATCAAGGAGCTCACAGTGCAGTGGGAAACAAAACAAACACCACCAAGGGGTTGTTCAACCATAGAAGGAAGATGTCATCCCTTTCAGGATTAAAAATTTTGAATCATGGGCACACCTATGTTTGTCCTTACTGTGTTCGGCCTACCCTGCTCCTGACACATAGTAGTAGGTGTGTAATCTGTGCTCAGAGGATGAATGAGTGGCATATGAGAATGGGAGGATGAATGGATAGGTGGACGCATGGATCCCTGTACTGCTGGGGTGGACCTGTACAGGAAAATCACTACTTTCAAAATTAAAAACTATCTCCTTGAGTTCCCACGATAGAAAGGAAATCTCTGAGAAGTTAAAGGCGAGGATGAAGACCATACAATCTGGCAATTTGACAATCAAGGATCAGGATTTCCAAAGAGGAGCCACAGGCAGCTCTGAAGCCACAGGAGGCAAATCCATACCAGGAGGCCCCGCCTCTCAACTGCAGCAGGAACAATGACCGGAGTCTAGTCTTACAGCAGAGGGCCTGGTTAGCTGTTGGTTTCTCCTGGGGGGTGAGATGTGGAAGCAATGTGCCCTGTGGGTGCTGTCTCAGCAGGGGCTGTGCAGGCAGGAAGGGTAGATGGGCAACAGGACCAGGACAGGCTCCAGTCCAGATGCACAGGATGCCCCCATCACCCATCCTCCTATTATCTCACATTCCACGCATTCGTTCTCGGAACATGAACTAGACACCTACATATGCCTGGAATGGGAAAGCCCTCCACCATGAAGACACACAGGTGTGCCAGGTGACACAGGGAGAAAGTGTTCCGGCAACAGGAAGAACATTTACTGAGCTCAGAAGCTAATGAGAGCTGGAAACCCTCATGACATTTCAAGTGTTTCCGTGAAGCTGGGGTGTGTGTGTGGGCTGAGGATGGCATGAGAGAAGACTGGAGGTGGCAGCAGAGGGCAGGTCATGAAGGGCTCTACAGGGCCTATAAGGAGCTTACATATATATATATATATATATATATATATATATATATATATATAGTTGATTTTTTACAGAGAGGAAGAGAGAGGAATAGAGAGTTAGAAACATCGTTGAGAGAGAAACAATGATCAGCTGCCTCTTGCACACCCACTACTGGGGATGTGCCCGCAACTAAGGTACATGCCCTTGACTGGAATCGAACCTGGGACCCTTCAGTCTGCAGGCCTATCCTCTATCCACTGAGCCAAACCGGTTTCGGTAAGGAGCTTAGACTTTTGCTTGATGGCAAGAGAAGCCAAGGAAGGAATGTGCATGGGTGGGGCATATGATCAGAGGGACACAAACGGAAGCCATTTGGCTGCTGCTGTTGCTGCTATTACTGCTATTGTTCGAACCCCAGCCTAGGAGAGGTATGCTGGAACAGGTAGGTTACATGGCATAGTCAGAAAGTAGAGGTGGAATTTGATACCTCACTGGATGTAGGATGTAAACAAGCAAGAGGATTCAGGGATGACTTCCAGGTTTCTGGCTCGGAGGAATACACAAAATGCCAGAGTAGACTGGTAATGACAATAATCACAAACACCGTGTGTTGCCAGGATGTGTTAGGCACTGCCAAGAGGTGAGTGAGTGCTGGCGCCCTGGGGTGGGTGCCCAGTGACCTATTCTGGCTTCCCACCTGGCAAATACTAGTGTTGCCTTTCACATGCCATGTTCCAGGCCTTCTTCCAAGTAAGCATGTTAAATAAGCATACAGAACGTCTAAAGCAAACACTTTTTAGATATAAAATATGAAAACAACCCCATACCCTGTTAAATAAAGAAGCTTCTACAAGGATTTTAAAAAAATAAATATGTGATTCTATGTTAAATAAGCACTATTCTGAAGGTTGTGGTTATCGCTAAATAAACAGCACTCATTTTACATAAGCGAACACACTCACCAAGGTAAATTATCCAATTGAAGTAAAAATGGAGCCAACATGGGTGTGTTTAAAATAGCCAGTAATTTCAGAGGAAAAAATCAGGAAGTTGGGTGGGATAGAAAAGCAGCATAAGATTGGCTAGTTGATTTCCCAACACAAGGTAACTTTGGTGCAGGTAAGAAAGGATTACATAAACCCAACTATTTTTAAACCGGGAGTCACAAATTGTGAGTACTTCCATCAGATTTTCCACTTAGCTAATAATCACTGCCATAGAATGACTTTTAATCTTTTTTAAATTAAAAAAAATGTTTTCAATTACAATTGACATTCAAGATTGTATTAGTTTCAGGTGTACATCATAGGGTTTACATGTTTATAGAACTTGCAAAGTGATCCCCTCAGTAAATCTTGGACCTACCTACAGTTATTACAATATTACTGACTATATTCTGTAATTTGTGCTTTAGGTTCCCCATAACTATTTTATAACTGCCAATTTGTACTTCTCAATCCCTTCATCTTTTCATCCAGCCCCCCAATCCCCTGGTAACTATTAGATTAGTCTCTGTATCTATGAGTTTGCCTCTGTCTTTTTTATTCACTTATTATGTTTTTTAGGTTCCATACATACTAGTAAGTGAAAACATATAGTATTAGTCTTTCTCTGCCCAACCTGTTTCACTTAGAACAATATCTCTAGATGCATCCATGTTGGTGTAAATGGTAAGAATTCATTCTTTTTGTGGCTGAATAATATTCTATTGGTATATTTGTCCTTTCTCTTTATTTCTTGTATATTTTTGGTTTGTGGTTACTATGTGCTTCATATGTAACAACTTATATTAATGGCAGGCTATTTTAAGCTGATAGTTGCTTAAATTTGAACATATTCTATAATCACTACAATTTTAAGCACCTCCTCTACATATATGTTTATGCTATTATTTGTGTGTATCTCTTAATTTATCTTTGGAATTATACATGATCATCCTACTTTTGCCTTTTAACTTTTGTACTGGCTTTATCTAATCTACTGCTGATTCCCTCCAATGTGTTCTTCATTACAGTTCTTGTATTCTTCATTTCTGACTGGTTCTTTTTTATGTATTCTATCTTCATTTTTATCTTTTTTTACCTCTTAATTAAAGTTCTCATTGAGATAATCTACACTGAGTGGCCAGATTATTATGATCTCTGAATGCATTCAGAGATTGCATAATAATCTGGCCAATCAGTGTCTATCTTATATAATAAAAGACTAATATGCAAATTGTCCCCTGGACCAGGAGTTTAACCAGTAGGCAGGCCGGCTAACAACCCATGTCTCCTCCCCTGGCCAGACTGGCTGGACCCCACCCATGCACAAATTCATGCACCAGGCCTCCAATACACACACACACACACACACACACACACACACACACACGCACACACACTGAGTGGCCAGATTATTTTGCTTTTGGAGATCATAATAATTTGGCTAGTCAGTGTATTCTTTCTCTAAGTTCATTGAGCATCCTTATAACCAGTGTTTTGAACTCTGCATCTGGTATATTGCTTATCTCCATTTTGTTTAGTTCTTTTTCTGTAGATTTATCCTATTCTTTTATTTGGAACATGTTTCTTTGTTTTCTCATTTTCACTCCCTCTCTGTGTTTGTTTCTATGTATTAGGATCTGCTATGTCTCCCAATCTTAGCTACATGTAGTAAGTGTCCTATGGAGCCAGTGGTCCAATCTCTCTGACCACCTGAGCCAGGTGCTCCAGGGGCGTCTCTTGTTTGGGTTATGTGTGCTCTTGTGTTGTAATTGAGCCTTGATTGCTATTGGCTCATCAGTGGGTGGGACTGACCCTCAGGCTGACTGGCTGTGAGACTGGCCATGACTTCAGCAGACAAGCGGTTGTGTGGGGGCTGACCCCTGGAGCAGGATTTGTTTCGGGGGGGGGGGGTCTCAGAAGCTTGTTGACTCCACCCTTTGGATGTGTTATTCCTGGTACTAATTGAGTGGTGCTCTGGTGTGGTCTGAAGCTAGCCACTGGCTGTTATTTCTACAGCCTCCTGGGAGATGCTCCAGTGCAGGCCAATGTCAGCCACTGCCTGTCTCCAGCCTGGGGCCACCTGGTAGAAGCTATAAAGTTGGTTGACAATGGCACTGGGCTTGGACATACCCGGTATTGTATGCTGTCAACCAAGAACAGCTGCCACTAGTGCTGAGCTTGGGCTGCTTAACAGGAGGTATAGATCATGCCAAGGCCATCTGCTGCTTTGGGGGATTTGAGGACCTTTGAGAGATTTTAGGAAAGTCTGTAGCATGGACCCAAACTGGTCCCTTGGTTGGGTTAGCCTTCAAAAGAAGTTCCAGTTGGGCAAATGGTTTGGGTGGGGTAGGATCTCAGAGAATCTCCTGGGTACATGAGAGTGATGTTAGCCAGATTAATGGAGATTCAGACTTGGTACCCACCTGTATCAGCAAGCTGAGAGGATGGAGAGCTCAACAAAGGATCAGTGGTATCCACAGGCACTGGGGAGAGCTGCCCCTGCAGCTCTCACCCTGAAGCCAGACAATCCAGTTCCTCCCCATGCATATTTGTTCTCACCTCTAGCTGCTGTTCCATCCCCTGGAATTTTGAGCAAGTGTTGTGACTGAGTAACTTTTCATCTGGGCACTTAAAGAGGACACCAGGGACTCCAGCAGCCCTCAATCTCACGTGAACCAAGTCCCCACTGATCTTCACAGTCAGCTGTCATGGGGACTCCTCTTCCCAGCACAAGTGCTCCAGCTGAGGAGCCCTGTTTGGGGCTGGGAGCCTTGCTCCTCAGTGAATATCCTGTAGCTGAGATAGCCCTACCGATTCTTCACCACCACATATGGGTGTAGGACCAGCCCATTTCACATCTCCGCTCCTCCTCCCAGGGGTTTCTCTTTATATCCTTAGTTATAGGAGTTCTGCTCAGTTAGTCTTCAGGTGGTTCTCCAGAGTGGATTTCCATAAGTTAGTTGCAAATCTGTTGAAGTCTTGGGAGGAAGTGAGTACAGCACTTCCCTCTCCACCATCTTGACTGGCAGTTCCTAACTTTTAATATTTTTAAAGCACAAACAATACTGAATCAAACCTATGAATCAATTCATAACTGTCAAAATGAATGTTAAATATACTATACATGGTTTCAAGGAATTAACCATTACCTCTCAAGTCTAAACATCTTCACTTAAGAGAGAGCTTGGACGCAGACATCCGTCAGCATCCCTAAAGACAACATGTACGCACATAACTTCCATCTATATATATATAAAGGCTTAAGCAACCAGCCAACTAGATGACTGGTTTGACTGGCCAGTAGCTATGACCCACACTGATCACCCGGAGGCAGACACTCAGCAGAAGTGGAAACCACAGGCATGGAAACAGGAACAGACTGATAAATCTCAGAGGGAAAGAGGGAGGCAGGAGGTTGGGGAGAGATTAACCAAAGATCTTATATGCGTACTAGAGGCCTGGTGAATGAATTTGTGCACCAGTGCGGTCCCTCGGCCTGGCCTGTGGGGATGGGGCTGAAACTGGCTCTCCAACATCCCTCAAGGAGTCCTGAATTGTGAGAGGGCCCAGGCCAGGTGGAAAGACCCGTGCATGAATCTAATTTTAAAATAAAAACCTGATGTCCACAGCCAGTCAGTATCGATCAGTTCTATTATAAAAACTGAAGGTTATATCAACAGACCTCATTAATATATGGAAACTTAAAATATCATGTCCTTCACTCCTCTCCAGAAGGCATAAGTCAGAGATGTTACTGCCTATCTTTTCTTCTAGGAGTTTTATGGTTTCAGGTCTTAAATTTAAGTCTTTAATTCATTTTGAATTTATTCTTCTATATAAGAAGGTAGTATAGTTTCATATTTTTGCATGTATTTGTCCACTTTACACAGACCACTTATTGAATAGACTGACTTGAACCCATTGTATGTTCTTGCTTCCTTTGCATAGATTTATTTCTTAGCTCTATCCCATTAACTCAAGTGCTGTTTTTATGCCAGCAACATGCTGTTTGGATTACTAGAGCCTTGTAGCATAGTTTGATATCAGGTAGTGTGATTCCTCCTACTTTGTTCTTCTTTCTCAAGATTGCTGTGGCTATCTGGGGGTCTTAGGATTATTTGCTCTGGTTACCTGAAAGATGACATTGGTAGTTTGATAGGAATTGCATTGAATCTATAGATGGCTTTGGGTAGTATGGGCAATTTCACAATGTTAATTATTCCTATTCATAAGTACGGCATATGCTTCCATTTATTTCTATCTTCTTTAACCTCTGTCTCATAATTTTCTGAGCACAGATCTTTTACCTTCTTGGTTAAATTTATTTCTAGGCTTTTTGGGTGTGCACAAGCTCTCTTAGTAATAGATGACAGCATAGGGAGTGCAGTCCATCACACTGCGATCTGTATATGTGGGGCCTGGTGGGAACCAGAAATATTTAGGGGGCACTTTACTTTGAGTATACCGGAAGTTAATACAAAATAATATTGAATGTAAACTGAAATAGAAAACTGCAAATTTTTAGAGAGAGACTAGGTAAAACAAGAAAAAGAATGGTGTTTAATAGATGTTGAATGAATGAGAAAATAAGCCTGTGTGGAAGCAGCCTCCACCTCTACTTGGTCTCTGACGCCAACCTTCCACTTAGTGAATACACAGAGATGGTCTTGCCATTTGGAAGGCACTCCTGCACGTGTCAGCTCATGCAGTTCTCACAACGACTCAGGCAGGGTGTTGTCCCAACTCAACTGAGAAGGAAGCTGAGGCTCAGAGAGAACGGTGACTTACTTAGGGTAACACAGCTAGTAGGTACACCACACTGCAACCAGCACTTCCAACCCCACGTTCTGTCTCCTTTCCCCACACTGTGCCCCTATTAAAACTACGTTAATTAAAACTAATTTTGTCCTAATTTAATATAATAAAAAGTAATTACATATAAACTGTCATTCCTCGTTTATCTGCGACCAGCTACTCGAATGCTTTCTGCTACCAGAGCTTAGACAGAAGCCTTTCAGAGCCTCCCTTGCAGACAACTTGCCATTGAATGCCCCAGAACTAACCCAAAGGGTTCTTGGGTAATGAAGCAAACCCATCTCTAAGTCCACCACTCAGTGGGATCTGCTTCCACTGGCTTTTGAACCATAAGGACCATTTGTACCACAGCTCTGTGTCCAATGGGTCACCAGGCACCATAAGGAGAAAGGACCCTGCTCACCCTGAGCTCAGGACCTGCAGCCTGACCAAAGGCACGGCCAGCCCTTTGCCCACCACCCAGGCAGCCCTGCTGTGCCATCCTTGGAAGGAAAGCACTAACCCAGGTGTCATCAAGCACGTTTTCTCTCCTCTCCAATCCACTCTCCACCCACACGCCTTCTCTGCACACGTGGGGGCCTTGTTATTCAGTCTGATCCTCTCATTAGGAGCCGCAGTACCTGGGGCTCCACCCTAAACTCAGAAATCAGATCTACACTTTAACAAATTCCCCCAGTAGTTTAAAAGAAATTACAATTTGAGAAGCACTACTCTAGGAAAATGGCAAAACAAGAGAACTTACTCCTGTCTGGTTGCCACCTCATGTTGCCTTTGTTCGTACCAATTCTCCAGGCCAAGTTCAAATCTTCCAGAACCAGCCCACCTGCTCACCTGTTACCCAAGGACAGTGGTCGGCAAACTCATTAGTCAACAGAGCCAAATATCAACAGTACAACAATTGAAATTTCTTTTGAGAGCCAAAAACTGACTTCTGCACATGGGCCACGAAGTTTTAATCGCACTGTATGTGCATGCCCGCACGTGGTATATTGTGGAAGAGCCACACTCAAGGGGCCAAAGAACCACATGTGGCTCACGAGCCACAGTTTGCCGACCACTGCCTCCTATTCAGCTAGGTTTGCATTTTTAGCAAAATAGCTCGGGCTACTTTACATTAAAGTACAAATGGCTAACAGTGCCTGCAAGCAGTGGGCTCTGATGGAATGTGACTGAGAGAACACAGTGGTACCAACCAAGTTTTCAAGTCAGAAAAATCTGGGTTTGCATCTCAGCTCTCTCAATGGTCAGCTGTGAGAGTCTCAGAGCCTCTGTTTCTGCTCTGTAAACCGGGGGTAACATCTGGCATGGGGGGGTGGGAGGGTCATAACTGTAAAGCACCTCGCACACTGTGCCTGGCTCACAGTGTTCTCTCTCCCCTTGGGATGAGTGGGCTATGCTGTCAGAAGTAACTGCATCTCAAACTAGTGTTGATGCAAATGAAAACCTAGTTGGAGCTACTCCAGCTGGTGAGGCCACGTGGAGACCTCTCGGAGGAGGGAGCATTTCTGTGACTTACAAATGGCCCTGCCAGCCACCATTAGCTTAGTTTCACCCACACCTCCCCCTGATAACTTCTTTCGTACTAACTTATACAACAGAGTCCTCTGATTCATGCCGAAACTGGTTTGGCTCAGTGGATAGAAAGTCGGTCTGCAGAGTGCGAGTCCCATGTTCGAGTCCAGGGGCAAGGGCATGTACATTGGTTGCAGGCACATCCCCAGTGAGGGGTGTGCAGGAGGCAGCTGATCAATGTTTTTAGCTCTCTATCTCTCTCCCTTCCTCTCTGTAAAATATATATATTTTTTAAATATTAGCAGTGGTGGATAGGTCAAGGTGTTTAATAGGTTCATATTTGGTATTTAAAATATCATTTTAGCAATATCACCAATGTATGAGTTATGAACTAGAATTGTTTTTATTATTCAGTGTAACTGGTAAAATTATGCTTTACCTGATTTTTAAATTTCCAGTCTGATTATTAACTTTATTTGAAGGAGATTAATTAAAAATATATAAATGAAAATAATTTTAAGACAATCAGGTTGAAAGAATTAATGTTGTAAGAATTAATAATGTTTCATTAACATATTAAAAGACAAAAAACACAAAACATGAATTTTAAAATTAAAAAAAAAGGTCAATTAGCTACAATAAAAGTTAAGCTGTGGCCAGTGTGACTCCAGGTGGTTAGAGTGCAGGCTTGGTTCTCAGTCAAGGGCACATACCTGGGTCTGTCCATAGGACACCTGTGGGAAGCAACCAATCAATGTGTCTCTCTCATCTCTCCCTCTCTCTCCCTCTCTCTCTCTCTCTCTCTCTCTCTCTCTCTCTCTGTCTGTCTTTCTCTTTCTCCCCCCCCTTTCTACCCTCCCTTCCACTCTCTCTAAAAATAATGGAAAATATCCTCGGGAGGATTAACAAAAATAATAATAAAATAAAAGCATGAACCAAGCTAAAAGGCAACCTACCACCTGGAGCGATTTCCCAACACATGTAGCCGACAAAGTAAGTCAATAAGAAGTCAAACAAATCAATAGTGAATATAAACAAATGATATGAGCATGTAGTTCCCAGAAGAGCAAACCCATTGTCCGATAAACACGGAAGATTTGTAGCCTCGCTAATAATCAGGGTGAATGCAAATTAAACCACAAAGAAGCTACCACATTACACTCCTGTCAGGGGCGAAAACACTGACGTGACATTACTGAGCATCAGGAAGGAAACACACAGCAGGACCCATATTGTCCCCTAGCTTACAGGCCACTCTGGGAAGCACTGCAGGGCTGAGTGGCAGCCTGAGAACGGCACCGGACTGCACAGGTGGGCTCGGCAACCAGCGCAGTGTTTACCAAGGTGGCTGCTGAGCAGCGGTATGACCCCTGGGAACTCAGGAGAAAGGCAAAGTCTCCGCCCAGCCCAGACTCTGCCTTGCTGGTGCATTTGCAGAGCCCTCCAGCGGGTTCTGATGTGCTCAAGCTGCAGAACCACTGCCCCAGAGAGACCCTCCCACTGTTCTCACCAGTGGAGCACGTCAGGACATTAGGGACATGGTCCTCGACCTTCTCCAGGAAGGTCTGGCAGACCTTGGTTCACAGGGACAGTGTCGCCAAGGGGCAGGGGACAGGGTGCAGGCGGTCAGGTTTCCTCAATGCACACATCTGCACAATGAGGTGCATACAAGGGTGTACGTATAAAAATAAAACTTATACAAGTTAAACAGCTGCCAGCAGAAGAATGGGTGCAATGATACATCACACAGAGGTTAAGAACAACGAGACGGTATACACGGATCAGCAGGGGTAAATCTTGAAAATATGCTGAATGAATAAAAGCAAGTTGCAGAATGACGCCTGTATGGCATGATACCATTTAAGTTCAAATCTCACCCCAAAATTGATCTTCTTTTGGGTAAGTAGACATTTGTATGAAAACACCAGGGAAGTCCACCTGCTCACCTGTAGGTAAGGATTATCTGTGGGCAGGAAATGAAAGGAATGGGATGAAGGAGAGCAAAGAGAACGCCAACTATAAGCTTCAGTGTTTTAAAAGCTACCGCACACATGGTAAAAGGTGAATATGGGTTAAATCTGGGTTGGGGTAAAAGATATGGCTTATATTAACACATATTTGGAGAACTTCACAATTTAAAATTTTAAAGTAGTACATTCATTATAGTTGTGAATGCTAGAAAACCTTATTTCTGTACAAACAGAAATCTTTCAAAGCCACAGCCTCAAGAGACAGAGCTTCCCCCAAACTCCCACTTTATTGAAGTATAATTGATGAATAAAAATTGCAAGTACTACTTGATGTACTACTTGATGTTTGGTATACATATACATTGTGAAATTATCACCACAATCAAGCTAATTAACACATCCACTTCGCAGAGTTACCGTTCATTTTATTGTGTTTTATTTGTGGTGAGAACACTTAAGAGCTACAAGAGGCAGAGCTTTTAAAAACTGAATCTTTGCGACATCTAGTGGTAGCAGAAATAGGTACAAGGGAATACACAATTAGAAACAACTTTTACTCAATTATTATTGATATCTGAATTCTAATTGTCACAACATTTAAAAGCTTGTGCTTTTATTTTTATTGTGTTTTCGGTGGTCTGTACTTGAATATTTTTCATTAGGATGACACTTTGGAACAGGTTTTTTTTTCTTTTTCTTTTTAATATATTTTATTGATTTCTCGCTGAGAGGAAAGAAGAGCGATAGATAGCTAGAAACATCGATGAAAAAGAATCATCGACCAGCTGCCTCCTGCACACCTCCTACCAGGGATGTGCCCGCAACCAATGTACATGCCCTTGACCGGAATCCAACCTGGGAACTTTCAGTCCACAGACTGACGCTCTATCCACTGAGCTAAACCGGTTTCGGCTGGAACAGGTTTCTTCCTAAGTATATTTATGTGGTTCAGCCATGGTCTCCTGAAAATGTCTGTCAGTTCTGGAGTCCCCCAAACAATACCCTGCTCCTCCCCCTTCCCCTTCCTCTCTGGGTCAGTGAGAGCAGCAGGAAGCAGCTCTGAGCTTCTCCCGAACATACTGCTGTACACCCAGCTGGCCAGTGTCCCTCCCTGCCTCAGACCCGTACCTCTGCAGGATCTTTCTAAGCCATATATGGCCTCCTCATTGTGCCAGATCCCAGGCTCTTCCTCTCTATATCCTTTACACCCATACAGTCAGTTTCCAGGTCAACCTGTGGGAGGTGTCACACCACCATTGTTTTCTTTCTATCCCCACTAAACTGTGCGTGGCTTGAGAGTAGAAACCATGCTTTGCACATAAGTCCCCCCTGAGAGCTATTATAGCTCCTGGCATGTACCAGATACACAATCAATGTTCACTGAGTGAGTTTCCACTTCAATGGACCAGTGTGCACAGTGGGTGGTGACCAGAGGGGCCTTCCTATTGGGCTGGCTCAGTGAGAACCTCAGGATCTCTGCATAACCCTCAAGTTAGGGCAAAGCAGATAGCTTTACAATTCTCACATTGGAGAACCCTTGTAATAGCCAAGAATAAATCTTCCACTAGCCTTGCAGGATGAGTACATTGATTTCCTTAAAATTAAGCACAATGCTTTCTTTACTCTTAAGCTTTTTTTTTTTTTCAGAGAAACAAAAACTGTGAGAATTAAAGAATAGTAAAATGGTTACCTCTGCTCTTAGCCTGAGAAATAGAACATTATTAGAGCTCCACGCTCCTCGTGCAGCCCCTCACCCTAGAGAGAACCATTATTCTGAATTTTGCGTTAATGATTCTTAAAGCACATAAATGTGCCCCCAGGCAAAATATTTAGCTTTCCCGTATTTTTCTCACTTTTTATGAATAGAATAACATAGTAACTATTTTCTCCTATTTCTCTTTTTGAGGTTCAGTCATGACACTGATGCTGTACTTGAATGGTATGAGGGTAGCACCGTTTAAGTATCCACACGTCTGCTAATAAAGACTTAGATGATTGGCAGGCATTGGCTATTGGCAACAATGCTCCTATGAATGTTTCCTAGGTGTCTTTCCATGAACACATATAAGCGTTTCTCCAAATTGTACACTGTGGAGTATGTTCATGATCAACATTTCTAGGTAACACCTAACTCCCTTCCAAACTGGCTTGACCCATTCATACCCCTGAATGTATGTGAACTCCCACGCATCTGCCCCCTTAGAAGATTTGAGATGGTCAGAATCTAACCCGAAAGGAAAAAGGCGCCTCTTCCTGGCATTTGCTTCTGTGCCTACACCCTTTTTTAAGGGACAGAAACACTCAGATTGCAGATCTGGGAGATTTCTATACCGGAAGCAACGTGCTCCCTAAAGTTCAAGGCTAGGCCTGAAGTTCCCCAGGGGCCTGGAGGGTCCACAGGCCACCCACCCCTCCAGGAGGCACCCACATGACCCCTGGTTACTGCAGAAATGATGCTTCTCTGTCTCCTTACCCATCCTCGCCCCATCATTGAGCCTGGAGTCTGTGGTACTACGAAGCATCACTTCCGGAAGCATCAGGGCTGAGCGAACTGGGGAAGTCTGCAGTTCCCCAGGAGGAAGTGCCACCTCAGAGGCTGCTGGATCTTCCTGAGCCCCACAGGGCAGCCCCTTCCTCTTTTCACGGTGACTTTCCTCTCAGGCAGCCTCCGCCTCACATTCTTTCAGTTTCTCTCTCATTCGCGCCTTTTGGCTGTTTGGGGGATTTATCCTGTTCTCTCAATGGAATCATATGAATATCGAGTTGTATAGTGGCTCCAGAGCAGTATTTTAAGACCACCATTTATAAAGCTGGCTTGGGGGTAGGGAGTAGAGATCAAGTTCAAGAGCAAAAACTACAGCTGGATACTTGGTATTTTGAAAATTTTATTACTCTTAGCTTGGTTGATTCTACAAATCTTGATCAATGTTTAATGCAACCTAAAAGCAAAATTTAAAAAAAAAAATGCTTTAATACAAGTAGAACAGCGGAAGTGTAGGAGTCAAAGAAAACGGAGTGCAGGAGATTTCTGTGACTATGTAAATGATGCTTTTTCGTAATTTCAAATTATTTCAAATAAAATCCAAATTCAGCATACCTGCACACAGAGGTCTCACAGCTACCTCCGCCTGAGCTTCCAGTTACTACCCTTCCCCCATCTCCCCTCCCCCGGGCTGCCACCTCTGGAAGGAGCCAGACCCTCGCCTAGGGCCAGCTGCCCACCTTCACAAAAGGGCAGAGGGCCAAGCAGGAGTACAGTCAGCACCTATTAGGGAACTGGTTTTCTTTCCATGGAGCAAAAGACCGATTTGCCAACCAATCCTGGTGTCACATGCACAGGCTTCCCACAGTGAGAAAATCTGGCTTTCACCAAAGCGTCCTAAGGACACTCACATCCGACAGGACCGGCTCGTCGAGCTCTTCCACTCGGCTCAGGTTAGGCGCCCCATAGCGGTCACTGATCTCCGCCAGCGTCTTGGCTGTTGCTTCAGCGGCTGCTGCTGCTGCTGCCTCCTGCAACCCAAAGCTCATTTTTACTTTTAAAGGGCAAAGTGAGTACATCTGGGCAGAAACTTCTGAATTACGACGTCAAAATTCAGCATTGTTAATTAGGGGAATGAATCACTATCTGTTCATGACAAGAAAATTCTAGAAATAAACGCTAACCTTGCATAAACATATATTCAGAAAATTCAAATATGTCACTGTAAGTAATCACGTGGTCAATTTCTCACATTATTCTGGTTTTTAAAATTTTTTTTAATATATTTTATTGATTTTCCACAGAGAGGAAGGGAGAGGGATAGAGAGAGAAAAACATCAACCAGCTGCCTCCTGCACATCCCCTACAGGGGATGTGCCCGCAACCAATGTATATGCCCTTGACCGGAATCGAACCTGGGACCTCTCAGACCGCAGACCGACGCTCTATCCACTGAGCCAAACCGGTTTCGGCTCACATTATTCTGGTTTTTAAAAACACAAACTGAATGTCCAATTTTTATCCACTTTGAGATTTTGCTTTAAATTTTAAGCACACCATATCTGTGGCTTATTATTACTAGAATCTATATCTGGCCTATCAATTTTGATAATTTCCTCATTAAAAATTTAGCTTCTAATGCATCAAAATTAAGCTTTAAATTACCAGATACTCGTTTATTTCACAGAACATAGAATAACTTTTTTTCTCACCTCTGAAAGTATACCACCTTCACCCTTAGCTATATTTTCCAGATTCATTCTCATCTATAATACATAAAAAAAGGAAAATACTTTGAATATGCTTTTCATTTTGGTTACATGTTTACTTTTCAAGCATGTTTACTTTTACAAAATGCCATGATTGATTTAACAGTGAAAACGGTATCACTCTTAAAGAAGCGATTTGAACACAATTAATACAAAACTGCCAATCAGTCTCATTTAATACTCTACACTAGGGGTGTCGAACTCAATCAGAGAAGGGGCCAAAATCTAAAATCCAGCCTAAATCGCGGGCCGAATGGTTTACTGAACAGTCATAAACTGTCATTGTGATGGAAACGCAGCGGAGTGCAGTGATGACAGCGCGGTGCAGGCCACATTGCAAGGCCTGGCGGGACGGATTTGGCCCGCGGGCCTTGTGTTTGACACATGTGCTCTACACTAATAGATGACCATGTTTTGTGTATAATTAAATACAATTTTTTTTAAATGAAATGGGCTGAGCACCAAGCCTGAAGTCAAGATTATTAGCATGCATAAAAAGTGACAAAACCAAAAACGAAATAAGCTCATAGGAGATTTTAGAGAGAACTTGCCGTTAAGTAGAACTGTGCCCATAGTAAGAAAGAGGTGAATATTTTTGAAGGAACTAATGTGGCCATGTTCTCATAGGACCCTGCTCCTGGCCAGAGGATGAATACCTGACACAAATCAAGCCAGACTCCTTCCCAAGATGCTTTTCTAAACTGAAACCAAAAAGGAACCCACTCCTCTGAGATGGCAGGAGCCACAACATAATGAGTCCCGAGAGCTTTTAAGGACCAGGTGCCTCCCCCAGGTGCAACGAACCAGGCCAATGAGAGAGACTGAAGCCCAGGCCAGAGAACAGCAGAAGGAGAACCCACATAGCATGTGATTCTTGGGCTCCCAAGGATCCGGAAGGCCCAATTGTACTAGAGCCCCCCACAGTTCAGCTGTAAAACCCTTCCTTCAACCCAGGAGTCTTCCAATAAATTTCCTTTTGCAAATGACAGTTTAAGTTGTATCTCTGCAGCCACTAGAAGGCAGAGGTGAACAGACAAAAGGACTCATCTCCGAGCAATGGGTAAGGCAGGGGTGCTTTGCATGAGAGAGGTGAGGGGTGATAAGCAGTAGAAATATGGATTATTGAAGTTATTGTGGCTCTGGTCACAAGGTCTGACGATGCCCACAGATAGTGAATAGTGAGTGCAACCCTTATGGAGCCACAGACAGATTGGAAACCCTCCTATAAATCATAGACTTTCAATAAGTCAAGTACACTGAGTGGCCAGATTATTATTATCTCTGAACACATAATAATCCAGCCACTTGGTGTATATCCTATATAATAAAAGGCTAATATTCAAATTGTCTCCTCAACCAGGAGTTCAACCAGCAGGCAGGCCAGCCAACCGCCCATGTCCCCTCCCCCTGGCCAGGCTGGCCAGACCCCACTCAGTGTGTGTGTGTGTGGGTTGAGTGGCCAGATTATTATGCGTTCAGAGATCATGATAATCTGCCCACTCAGTGTATAGCGCAAACCCTGAGAAAAAAAGGCATTTAGTAAGAAGGGCTTCTGGTGGCTAATGGAGCTCAAATTTTAAAAACAGAGCCTAGAAGCCATTCCTGCACAGGGGTCTCTCATGCAAACTGCGCTTCATGAAGCTGGTGCTGAACTGTGTGCCTCTGCACAGAGCTGCCTACCTGCACTGTGAACATGCCCAGGATGGTAAGTGGTTAAAGTGCAGGCTCGATTCTTGGTCAAGGGCACATACCTGGGTTGTAGGTTTGATCCATGGCCCAGTCTGGGACGTGTGTGTGTGTGTGTGTGTGTGTGTGTGTGTGTGTGTGTGTGTATGCATATCGATGCGCCCTGTTATACTCAGACTAAGCATCCGCATTTATATATTTTAAAATTATGTATTAGGCTTTGAATTTACCCTTTTAAAAACTCATCTTTTTTGTAGCCAATTCACTGTCCAACTTGTTAAAACTTATTTTAAGTAATGATGCTCTAATTTAAGCTGCTAATATACATATTCTGTAAAACCTGCTTCTGAGTGTTTTTTTTTATATTATGGAATAGAAGAGTAACATTTACATAACAGACATGGCTATAAGCATACAATATGAAATACCCAGTTGAAAAGTATAACTTGGTCACTCAGAAGTTTGGTCTCTATGACACACACTTTGAGGTGACCAGGAAACACTGGCCAAACTAGAGGCTTAACATTTTATATGAACACAGTAAACAGAGATGAGCTTTTTATTTAGCTACTGCATAGTTTATTTACTAAAAGACATGAAAAATCCATAGTAACAACATTTAAATGTAAATTATTATTGATATTACATTTAACATAAAAAAGAGATGCATTCAGAGTTCAGTATATATCTCAATATTACAAAGAGCTTGACCTTCAACATCAATCACTATAATTAGAAACAATCAACTTTTAACTAACGTTGATATCACTATTACAGTATTATTACTATCACTATTATAAAACAGCTCACAAAGCAGTTTGCACACACAATCTTATTTGATCTTAAAATGATCCAGTAAGCTATTGCTAATAATAATATACTGTTATCTCTATTTTCCTAAAAGGTAAACTGAGATTAAGAAGGTTCTAAGACTTGCTTAAGTCACACAGCTGTGTGGCAGGTCTTTGGACTATGAATCCCATGGTACAGCATCGAGAAAAAAACAGCTTGAGGATTGTAAGAGGTTTTAAATAAAACAGACAATTACAAAACTTCAAATTACCTTCTCTAATTGTTCTTGAATTCTCAGTTGTTCTATTCTCTGCCTCTCTTTCTCTTGCATTTCTAACTCCAGCTGTATGGCCAGTTGTTGCTGAATATTCAGGGGAGGAGAAATTAAGTCATGTTAGAGTCAGATCAATTGCAGGGAATTAACTCTATCATTCTCAAATGTCCCAGAATAATTAAGTTTACACCCACCTAAATTTCAAAGACTTACAAAAATAAATTATCACAGCCACCTAATACTTCGGCTTTTTACAAATATTTCCTGAAATATAAAATAAAAAGGAAGCTTCCTTACTTGCTAATTTAGAAAAACACAATATGTACAAAATCAAGTCATTTTCTCTGTTTTTCTTGAAGTAACAGATGAAATTTTAATAATTTTTTCAGGTAAAATCTTGTTAAGCATACCTGGATGGGTCTTCAAACAACCAAAACTTGATGAGAAACTCCTAAGTAGACTATCTGAAATTATTGATAACCAGCAATATATTTGGTCCCAACTCAACATAAATGCCGTATTAGCATAGGGTCAGCAAACTAAATTGTGTGGGCCAAATCTGACCCAACTCCTGTGTTTGCACAGCCCTGAAGCTAAGAACGGTTTGTATATTTTTAGATGAATGAAAAATAAGAAATAAAAATAATAAAGATGACGTGAAATTCAAATGTCAGTGTCTCTAAATGAAGTGTGATTGAGATGCTGCCTTGGTCACTCCCTTTACTACCTGCTTTTGTACTACAACCGCACAGTTGAGCAACAGAGACCATAGGGGGCGCTCTCATCACTTTGCATCGCTGCTCAGCACATTCCAGCTCAGTCTCTTGATGATACCTCAACAGTTTTGCAGGGCCACGGTCTCACTTAGTGCAATATTTATTTTTAATCAGTGTATACCCATCATGTAAAGACAAGAAGTGAATTTTGAATGGATTATTTAATATCAAATTAAATGACAAAGGATCGTGCTGGTTTTGTTTTGTTGTGTTTTTTTTCTTTTTAAGTATATTTTTATTGATATTTGAGAAGAAGGGAGAAGGGGAGAGAGAGAGAGATAGAAACATCAATGATGAGAGAGAATCACTGATTGTCTGCCTCCTGCACACACCACACTGTAGATCGAGCCCTTAACCCGGTCACGTGCCCTTGACCTGAATCAAACCCGGGACTCTTCAGTCTGCTGGCTGACGCTCTGTCCACTAAACCAAACCAGCTAGGGCAAGAATGGTGTTTTTTAAGTAATGGAGACTATACTAAAAGAATACAGTAAGTATATTACCAGGTTAAGCACTCATCACAACATTATCGACTCACACAAGAGCAAACGTCAGAAATATTTTAAAACTTAAGACAATTATTTCATCACATCAGAATTTCTCTACAAAATTAAAAAATGAAAATGAGGCTGCCATAAAAATAAGTTTCTAAGTAGTCCATTTGTTAGTCAAGTAGAGAAACATGTTTTCTAAGCAATATTTAATTTCAACATACTTGATTTCAGTGTCCAGAAAAACAAGCTTGCTTAACATTTTTAGCCTTTGGCTCACAATTGGGAGTGACATCGACAGTCAACTGAACACAATGGTTCTGAGTGGTTGTCCTTAGCTCTTGATGAGTAGACAAATGTTCCCAGAGCTGCTCAGTTGTTGTTTACTCAGGGGGTCAGGGATGAGTTTGAAGTGACTGAAAAATCAGCCACTGTGAATAGTTTTCATGGGACAACTACAAGCAATAATTTCTTCATAGAAGCCGAGAAACATTAATTCAGTGCAACCAGAAGTGAAATCTGCTAAGATGTGTTACAGCAAATGATGATAAACATATGTGTGGAACAGAAAAAGGCTTAGTTGGACAAATTTGCAAAGCTTGTGAAAATAGCGTTTAAAGCCTGTGAGGATTCATTGTGTTATTCAGCAGCAGCTTCTATGCAGAAAATACTTGAATCTATTGTTATATTGTAAAGCAGCAAGAAGAACAGGGGATGCCTTATTAAGCCAAATTTTGGAGTCTTTTATTACGCCAGCAGGCTCAGAGGAATATTGTTTCCAGAGTCTAAGCAAAAAACATGGAGGAAGCTTTCTCTTTTTATATTCTCCCAGTTCTTTGTCTCCCAAGTATAGGATTATATTTTCAGGCCTCTCATGGGCTTTGCTTGTAGCCTGAGGTTGTAACTTGAGCATAGTACATTTCAGATAACTGGAGCATGGGAGTAGCCAGAGCTGCTTGCAAGGTCAGATAGTTGAGCTTATTCTCTCCATTATCCAGGTAAGCAAGGGTGTTTTACAGAAGCCAAGAATAGCAGGGTTAAAATTTCAAACAGCAGTTTTTACAAAATAGAAGAAGCATAAACAAGAAGGCCTATGCTTCACTTTCACGCGTACCGAGCCAGTAATGTCAACAGTGTCCTACATTCACTCTTATGAACATCATCATCAGTCCTGTGAATTTTTGTCAGAAACCGAAGCTGAACAAATCTTGACTCTCCCTACCACACCAGTTTTCTGGCTTAACAGTGAGAATGCTTTACTATAAATTTTTACTATAAATGTTCCAAGATGAAAAATTTTCTGAATGAGAAGAACCATTCATAACCACTATTATAAAAATAAAAATAAAAATAAATAAATAAATGGCTCTGGCCATTGGCTTTTTGCTGCAGACTTAATTTTTTAAAAATCAATTCAACTTAAATTATAAGGCAAAATGGTAATTATATGTAAAACTTCTATTGCAGAAAAATCATTTCAACAATTAATGTGTGGCTCCCAATGTCAAGCTGCTTTAATATACTTCCAGTGCTGCCCCAAACAAAGAAAACAAAATAAGGAAATAGGCCTCCAATTCCCACACAAAGGTATATATTTTCCAAGCACAAACTGTAGCTCTAGAGTGTTTGTAAGCCATGATGTAAGTAAAAAGGAAATTCCCATATTTTAAAACCCATTTAACTGTGTAATGAGAAGCTCTTACCTTCAACTGGAAGTGATTAATCTACAAGACAGTGAGATGCTAAAAGGGAAATATCAAAAGAATTCTACAAATTGCTTCCAAGAGATGAATATGCTCAAAATTATATGTACATGGATTGGTATCAATATTTGGCAGGACCTATGTGTGAAAAGATACTTTCAAAGATAAATACATAAAATCTCATTTCAGATCAGCACTAACAGATAAACATTTTCTATCAACTTGGATGATAGCAACATTAACTTTGAACTTCAACTAAACAAAATGTTCTCTTTATCAAAAGAATTTAATTCTGCCGAAACCGGTTTGGCTCAGTGGATAAAGGGTCAGCCTGTGGACTGAAGTGTCCCAGGTTCAATTCTGGTCAAGGGCATGTACCTTGGTTGAGGGCACATCCCCAGTAGGGGGTGTGCCAGAGGCAGCTGATCGATGTTTCTCTCTCATCAATGTTTCTAACTTTCTATCCCTCTCTCTCTTCCTCTCTGTAAAAAATCAATAAAATATATTTTTTAAAAGAATTTAATTCTTCTCAGTAGTAAGCTTATGTCACAAAAAAATCTATTCAAATATTATTATTTATTTCATCAATAAAACATTTGTGGAAATTTGTTTTCTAGCTTGCTATATCTACATAATACACCATATTACCTATATAATATCTTCAATTTTTCCTCTAGAGTATCTACTTTGCAGAGTTTGTCAACCTCTAAGCCAGAAAATAAATTCTCACCATCAATCCAGCGCTACCTAATAAGCCTTGAGCATTTTAAAACTACATTTTAAAAATAATATACTTTAATGAACAGTGATTAATACTTATGCACAAAGGGCTGTTAAGAGTAGTGTCTTCACATTCCTATATTCTCCCCACTAAGATAAGTAGCTGAAACGCAGGAACATGTCATTCAATCAACATTCAGATATTGGTAGAGGAAGTGAAATGACTAAACTCTCAACAATAATGCAAAGTGAAGTTGTTAAATACCAACCAATGTCTTAACATTCTCAGGAAATTTTCAAAACCCAATTCCTTTCTTCACACAAAGAAAGTAAAATCATTAGAAAGATATTCAGACAAAACAAAAAAAGCTTTTGCTTCTAAAATAAGTTCTTTAGTAGAAAACAGCAATACAATTATTAGTCTGTTCACAAGGACTCGGGCTTGCTGGATGGTACCTAACTTTTCAAGTAATTCCAAGTCAGTATCATTACTATGAGAACACCTGCTCTGGCAATCAACAGGTAGGTGACCGGAGATCTGGAACCTCAGCTCACTTGTCTCAGGGGGTATGGAGAGGCCTCTCTGTTTCTCTTCATCTCAGCCTCACTCTCTTAAGCTTTTCTCTGTTGGCCCATCTCTCCATTCATCCCTTCTCCTTCTTTCATCCGTGTCTGCCCACCAATCCACTTATTTGACCATAAAATCTTTTGCAGAATATTATTTTATCTTTCACTCTCAATGCAATGCTTAGGTTTTAATACACAACGAATTGCTTTATACTGATCAACACGATGCAGCTAGAGAAATGTTTGATTACCAGTATTGATAAATTTTATCTAGGTAAGATGAAGTCGATGAGTTCATGACAGTTAGGTATCTCCTCATTCGTAGTGTAAATTGTCTTGGGGAAAAAAACTGCTCAGTTCTCCTTATTCTGATAGATGAGGGACAGACACCAGCCATAGGAGCTAAGAGGAAGGGCAGGTCCTCACTCCGTGGAGTATTGCAGTAGACATGTGTCTGCTTGGATGGTCGTTTGATGTCCAACTCAACCGTTTGCAACTTCCCCACAACAATAAGCCAAATGACTGAAAAATGGAGGCTCGTAACGATAATATTTTCAACAGCCATATCCATCAAAGATACCTAGAATGTTCTACCCACTATGAAGAATGGGAGATTAGATTTTTTTTTAAAGCTATTTTTCATGTCTATATTTAACTTTTTAGCTACACACCCAAATACTGGTAATTGACTTCTTTCCGTTTTTAAATGCATAGACCTGAGTTAAGACTCTAGAGTTAAGTATTATATGGTAGAACTATAGGGGTGACTTAGGTTTAGTTGAGAGTCTCTCCATAAATTAAATTAGTCCAGACACCACTCTGGAACTTTCCCCTGTCTAGGTAATACTGACCCATCTTCCAACCATTCTCTTACCAGCATTTCCAGTTCCTCAATCCTGCTATCCCGACCTCTTCAGTCAAAAGGTCTCCTACATGCAGAAAATCACATAACCCACAAAGTCAAATCATATGGAAACGATAAATGCTTGGTCTCCAACAATATCAGGGTACTCGACGCTACCAAGTAATGCCAAGTTTCCCTGATCAACTCTCTGCAACTCTCAAAGCAACCGGTTCACACCCTTCACTGCTCTCCCCACCTGCTTTACCACCTCATTCTTGAAAGATGATCATGGTCCTACTTCATAAAGCACAAAGTCATACAGAAACTGCTTTGTGCCACAAAACAGACACACCCGCATGTACCTACACCATCCTCTCTCTTCCCTGAATCAAGGGATCAACGAAGTGCCCTTCTATCTGCCTAACCTATGTTCCAGGTTCAATTTCCTTTTTTCTCCATGGAAAGCTGACTCTAGAAATCATCCCCTCTGTTTCTTATCAACCACTCCCATTCCACTATGTTTCTTAAAAAAGAAAAAGAAAAAGGGAAAAATAAAATCTCCTTCCCTAAAAATCTGCTCGAAAGCATTACCAACACTTACCTCCCCTCCCCCCATATCTACCCCACCCACACTGCTCCCATCAAAGTCCCACTAGTGGCCTTGAGTGAGCACTTTGCAGTCCTGCTCCCATCCAGCCAGCCTACAGGTGGTTAAGCAGGGAGGGCTCACTAAGACACTCTCCCCTTGGCTTCCATGAGAGCCGGCTCTGGGTTTCCCTCTGCCTCACTGCTGCTTCTCCAGCAAAAACACCACATGCACAAAGATGAAGATATAAGAAAACCAAATGTAAGAAACCAGGGATGGGGAGTCTTAGCATGCGGGTTGCACGGTGCCGAGGCTGACACTGCTAGTTCCGCGGCCTCTGGCCCTCTCCCTTGTCTCACCTGCTGAAACAGGAGCTCCTCTGCTCTGAGCCTCTCTTGCCGCTCCTGCTCCAGCCGGGCTAGTTCTCTTTCATGCTTCAGGTCAGCTAATTCCTTTTGTCTCTACCATCGGTTAAAAACAGTATCACATGACTAATTAGCACAACTTGCAAAAACAATTTGGGAAGCATCTTAATCACCAACAGTTGGGAAAGGATTAAGTATAGTCTATTTGAAAACTGTATAATAATTTGGGAAAGCTGTATAATAATTTGGGAAGCGCTGTATTTTTCTTGGAAACTATATAATAATTTGGGGAAATGTGTGTTTTACTTGAATAACGAGCACAGAATTAAAATTATACACTGAGTAGGATCATAATTGTGTACAATAATCTACAGACAAATGTTTAGGGGCGGGGGAAAGAAGAAATACTTAAAAATATAAATAGTGGTCTTCTTTGGGAATTTTCTTCTTTCTACTTTTTCATGTTGTCCAAGTTTTTGTGAAATAAACACACTATTTTTATATTAGAAAACAACAGTAACGAACTCCTTTAGGAAGCAGACGAATGGGACCAATTATTTTACTCTTTTACATTTCTAAAAGAAGATCCATGCTTACCACTTCCTCCATGGTCACATTCTCCTTATACTTGTAAATCCACAATGCTAGATATTCTATCGGATCCACTGGGCGATGTTTTGCCACTTCTGCAAGACCTTGAGTTAGACATTTCCCAAGATGCTTTTGAAGATATATTGACTCCATTTCTAACTCCGAACTTCTAAAAGATGTTTTTGCATTAATACAGGAAATTTTCAATGAAGGCACAATAAAAGTAGAATCCAGTAAGGCCAACAAAGCATTACATTCTGTCACCAGTCCTGGGAATCTCACATCATGATGACACAAGCAAGCTGGCCCCTAATGGTTTCTAAAACAAGGCTCCACAGAAGTCACTACAGCTGAAATAGTTTCAAAATCCAGAAGAGCCCTCAAGTCCAAGAGCAGAAGAGGGATACTGTCTTTATTGATTGTGAGAGGACTATATGCCACACAGTGCATGTCTCACCTAATCCTCACAACATACCTGAAGAATGGATGTCATTTTTCAGATGAGGAATCCCAGGCACAAAAGCATAAGTGAACAGTCTAGGATCACACAGGTGGCACATGGGAGAGGTGGGATTCATACCCAACTCCTGAGTCCAGAGTTGTCACCCTAATGTCTGTACTAACATGTTCCTCCCAAGCCATGGGAATCATTTTTAGAAAACATCACATAGTCCACCTCAAAAAAAAAAAAAAAAAAAAAAAAAAAAGTTCATGAATCGCTAAGTCCAAAAAATAAAAAAATTTAAACTTTCAAAGAATACCACATGAGGCTCCTGACACTTTCAAAGCTCAACTCCAGACAACTCTTCTGCTCCCACATACCCTGGGCTCTAGCTACATTGAACATCCTGCCATTCTGCTCATCACATCCTGCACATTTCCATCTCCACGACTTTTGTACATGAAGATGCCTCCCTCTCCCTCAGCGTGGACAGTATCTCCTCACCTGCAAGATATAGGTCACCTCTCCTTCCCTAAGCTTTCCCAGCAATGCAGACATTCCTCCTTCCCCAAGCAGATCACACAGCACTTGTCACACTGAGAACTGTCTGTAATACACCTGTCTGTCCTCACACCAAATGACAAGCTCCTCTAGCTCCTCCAGGAGTGTTTGAGTCACAGGGTGACACAGCCGGTTCTCCATCGTGGCAAAAGAATGAGTTCTCTACTCTCCCAGTCTATCAGTTATGAAGATGGACAGGAATAACCTTAAACCAGATATTTTTAAAAGAAAGAAATGTAACAACCATTACATCTCAGATGCTATGAAAAAATTGATCATTCTCAAATTATCCTTATGGAATCCAGACTCTGCTGGATATATATAAAATGTTATTTTTCCATTATAGTTGACATTCAATATTATTTTATATTAGTTTCAGGTATACTGCATAATGATTAGACAATTATGTAATTTACAAAGTGGTCCCACAGTGACTCTAGTACCCATCTGGCATCATACATAGTTATTAAATATTATTGACTGTACTCCCCATGATGTATTTTGCATTTCTGTGACTATTTTGTAATTATTAATTTTTACTTCTTAATTCCCTCCCCTCTGGCATATCTATATTTATCTATATACACTGAGTGGCCAGATTATTGTGATCTCTGAATGCATAATAATCTGGCCACTCAGTGTATTTCTCTTGAGCACCTCATTTATTAGATATCAAAGATACTATAAAGCGTGCACCTGATCAGGTTTCCCCTTTGCACGGGCTGATAGAAAGCTCAGGGCAAATAGGAGGTTGATCTCCAGCAAAAGTCTAGAATACTTTTGGTACCCATTTGAGATACAAATACACCGAGTGAGTGGCCAGATTATTATGCACTCAGAGATCATAATAATCTGGCCACTCAGTGTACATAGATACATATATATAGTTATCTATATCTATATGTCTATATCTATATCTATACATACAGACTGATTACCTACTATATGTCAGGCATGAGTATTATAGCGGGTAGAATACCAGTGTATCTAGACCTGTCCCTGAACAAATGCACCTAACATTTTACAAAAATGTTTTCAAAAATAAATATCATATGGTTTCACTTACATGTGGAATCTAAAAACAAAAACAGACTCATAGAAACAGAGATCAAACTGATGGTTACCAGATGAGAGTAGGAGGGACAGATGAAAAAGGTGGAGAACATAGTCAATACTATTGTGATAACTTTGCACCATGGCCGATGTTTACTAGACTTAGTGTGGTGATCACAGTGCAAGGTATGTAAATGCTGAGTTACTCTGTCATACACCTGGAGTTAATAGAATATTGTATTTCAACTATACTTAATTAAAAAAAAAAAATGACCTCCTGATATTGGTCCGTAGACTCCAATACTGCTCTCCCTCACACTATGGTGGTGAGAGTACAAAATGGTATAATCCCTAAGAAGAGGAATTGGGCAACATCTACAAAGTTACACATGTATTTACCCTTTGCCCATCCAGTCTCACTTCTAGAATCCCTGCTTACAAAAAGATGAAGTCAAATATGCACAGGGTTATTTTGCACCAGTACTTAGAATGCCCAAACTGGAATCCCATCCAAAGGTCATCATCAAGGAATTGGTGAGATTAGCCACGCAATGGGTGACTAAAAGGAAAGGAGGAATCTCTAGGACACGGTGTGAAAAGAAAAGAAAAACAAGGTGGAGAAAGTGTATGCCACCTTTTATATTAGCAGCCACAGTGGAGAAAAGAATGAGCATGCTTGTGTAGGTCAATGGAATAAAAACAAACAAACTAAAACTCTGACTGACATTGGTATCTTAATCACACAGAGAAAAGACTTATCACAACTGAATTTGGAACACGGTATCTTCACTGTATTCCTTCAATGGGATAGACTCTAAAAACAAAAATAACTACATTGACATCTCAGTATCATTGGAAGTGGAGTAAGATCAAATAAGGGCGGGGGGGGGGGGTGCGGATTCTTGCTGCTGCTCCATACAGATAACACACAGGAAGGGGGACAGGACCCTAATGGGGAAAACCTCTGGCCCCAGAGCGGCCCCGTTGAGGGTCAGTCTCAGATTGGTGGGCGCATCGCACAGGAGAGGACCCAGGTGAGCCTCCTGTCCCTGAAATCGCGATAACGCCCATCTCATCTCTCCAAGGCTGTTTTAAGGAATGTTATTTCTCATATAAGAAAGCCCCTTCCCACAGCACCAGCCGCGTGGAACCAGGAGAAGTATGAGAAACAGAAAAAGGTCCCTGGCCCGCTGGGGGGGGGGGGGGGGGGGGGGGGGGTGGCAGCCGGCTCAGTGGGAAAGGGGGGATTCGAGCAGGTCGTCAGATTGAGCGAATCAGTACACAGATGCCCAGTTAAATTTGGATTTCAGATACACAACGACTGGTGTTTATTATGTTCCACTTGTACTCAGAGACCATTCCTTGTTTCTCTGACATGCAAGTTTAACTGGGAGTCCTGTATGCATCAGGCCACCTGGATGGGGCGCTCGCGGTCCTTTGCCGTCGGGGCCCCCGAAGCGCCCCCGCCCCCACCGGCCGGGCCGCTCCTCGCTGCGGAGGAGGAGGAGGCGGGAGCCCCCCGGAGCGGCCGCCGAGCCCGGGGCGCCGCACTAACCCCGCTGGGCCCCGGGAGCCCGAAGCCTACACCACTGCCAGATCCACCCAACCGCCGCGCAGCCCGACCCCGCGGAGCACCGGGCACCCACTGCGCCTGCGCTCTCCGCCGCTCTCCCCACGTGGTCCCCAAGTCGCATCCCGTCGCTAGGCAACAAGCGAACGCGCTTTGTGTGCGAAGGAGGCGCAACGCAAACTGGAAACGAAGCACTGCTGGGTGAACAGAACGCGTCCGGGGTCGGGGGTCGGGGGTCGGGGTCGGAGGTCGGAGGTCGGGGGTCGGGGTCGGGGGTCGGGGTCGGGGGCCGGGGGTCGGGGGCCTGGGATCAGAGGCCAAGAGGAGGGGGCGCTGGGGTGGAGCAGAGACTTGCTCTTGAGAGGACCGGGCTGCCCAAGAGAGAAAGGAGCTGGGCGGGGCGGCCCGCGCGCACCGGGAGAGAGAAGGGGACAGCGGGTTCCCGGGAGGAGGCTCCAGGGGCTACCTGGGTGTGAAAGGCAGGGGACAGCCTACCCCTTCCCCGGCCCCGGGACACCTGGCCAGAGGAGACAATCGCTACAAGCTCAATGGTCCTGCATTTTCACAACATGGAGCCTTTGCACCTGCTGCCAACCTCTGCTTCGTTCCTTTTGGAACCAGCTCAGGTGCCCTCACCTCCGGAAGCCACAGCGGTCTCTGACTCAGCCAGAATGTCCCGTGTGCGGGCAGTGCTGTGCAGGAGAAACCTCACTAAACACTGGCTGAGGTCATCGGTGCCTGAGTGGGCACTGACAGGTGGAAGGAAGCATGAGCTCTTGCTTAGGCTCACAAGCATCAGAGTCCTCGCTGATTAAGTCAGCAAATATTTCCTGAGCACCTACTGTGTGCCTAGCATTGGGAGTAGAGTGTGAACAAAAACCATCTCCACGCCAATTGCCCAGCCTACGGAGTGCAAGGCGGTGAACTGGGAGAACCAGCAGCTCTGGGAAACTCTGAAAACAGCCCCCCTGTCGTCGTCGTCGTGTCCCGTCCCGTGTCTCCCCTCCCACCCCCCCCTTCCCCGCTTTGCGAGAGTGGGCCCTGAGTTCGTGTGGAGCGGGCTGTACACGGCATCTCTTTGCCACCTTCCCCTCCAAGCCTCGCTTTGTGGTCGTTACTGTGGCAGGGCTTGGGAACTGGCAGGTCAACAATATTTCACTGAGATCAGTGATGAACATGTGCGCTTTGGAAAGGGTCTGCCATACAGACAGGGTGGCAGCCACCGGGCACTGGGAGTGGAGAGACTTATTGGGAATGCAAACTTGGTGGTTCTACCCTCTCCGAAGGGCCGTTCTACAGTGATAAAGGCAAAGTATTGTAGATCAGTAACCGCGAACCACCTGAGAATTTTGTTAAACTGTAGATGGAATCTGTAGGCCTGGGGTGGGACTTGAAAAATCTGCATTTCAACACGTCCCTAGGTGATACTGTGCTGCTGATCAGGAACCACCTTGGAGTAGACAGGGTGTAGACTGCAGAAGGTAGTTATCCAGGTGCATTGGTTCCGGTGGGCCACATGGTGTCAGAAGGAGACAACCCACACCCCCCATCCCCACCCTCCACCACTACCTCTGTAAGAGAAGAAGTTTTATTCTTAAGGATCTGTCAGCTGGTCTAATAATTAATTAGGCATGAAACAGATTAACAAATGTAAATGACCAACTTTAATTACATACATATGTATGGGAACCCTGCACATATGAGTCAGAGACCCCTCATACATGAGAGGTTCAAAGACAGAAAGGGGAGAATTAGATATATATGACATTCTGAGCTAAAGATCACCGAGGGACTTGAGAAGGAGGTGGGTCATTGCAGGACACTAAGAAGAGCAGATTTTCAGTAATTAGAAGTTTTCCCTGCCCTCAAAAAATGTTATTTCTCATAATGTCTTACTGTGGGCAAAGTCCCTAATCTAAATTCTTCTAGGTAGTTGGTGGTGTTGGTGGTGAGGAAAATGGCACCAGGTGTTAGACTGGTGGGGTCAGACTGGACCTCAGTTCAGCAAGCTTGGTACTTGAGTTCGGGCTCGAAAAGAATTCAGAGCCAAGACTCAAACTATAAGAGAACATTTACTTAGAAAATCACAGGAGGGTGGGCATGGGGAGGGTGCGGGGTGGAATCACAGAGGTGGAAGAAGTGAGTGCTGGAACAAATGGCTCAGGAAACAAGTTACGGAGGCAAAAGAAAGGCCCTTGGAGCTTGGGAGTGAGGAAGGTAATGGTAGCTCATCTGGGGGAAGAGGTGGGGAGGGAAATAGTGTGGGCATGGAAAGCACTGGTCACTGCCCTAACAGCTAGGTGAGGTCCCAGGGGAGAATCGCAATAGAATATTCATCAGTTTTCCAGGTGTGTCCTTTCAGGGCAGTGGTCTCCACTGATTGGTTGGTCCCAGGTGGGGGTCATTAGTTAATGCAGCTGGTCCTGAGGTCAGCATCGCTTGTCTGTTTTGGCTGCTTTTCTGGACCTGAAGCTGAAATATAACTGAGGTCTAGATGTAATCTCCAGGGAGGGAAGGTCAGGGAGTCCAAACCGCATGACCAGTGACATGCTAGGGGAAACTGCTACCCTGAGGATAAGGTCCCAACCTGCCTTTGTCCACTGCTAGGCACCTGGGACTTTCCACCTTGCGACCTTCTCTACCTGTCCCTTCATGCTTGCTTGGCTCATGTCTAACTGCGTGCTGTAGGGGGAGGGGGAGGAAGCTTCTCTGGAGCCCGATTGGTCTTGGTTGCCTTTAGCTCAAAACAATCTGCATATCACAGAGGCACATCTTGGGGGGACTCCTTCTGAATACCCCAAACTTAGTGGCTTCAAACACACATTTATTCTTTTACAGTTTTTGAAGTCAGAAATCTAAAATGAGTCTCACGGGGCTAAAAACAGGAAGGCTCTAGAAGAGAATCCATCTCCTCGCCTTCTCCTGCTGCTGGAGGCAGCCCTCATTTCTCAGGGAGCTGGGTCACATCACCTGTCCTCCCTCCTTTTCCATCATCACATCTCTGTCTGACCTACTGTCCCGTCCCTCTTATAAAGGCCCTATAGGTACATTGTGCCTAACTGGATAGTCTGGATAATCTCCCCAAATCAAAGTCCTCAATTTACTCACATCTGCCAAGTCCTTGTCATATAAGGTAACATATCATAGGTTGCAGGCATTAGGACTTGGACCCCTTTGGGAGCTGTTATTCAGCCTGACCACACTGTGTATTTCCTAAGATCTAGGACTACTACCAAAAACAGGAAAATGTTTTTTTCAACTATAGTTCAACTACCAAAAACAGGAAATTTGACCTTGATGTAATTCTGGTATGTAAGCTACAATTTACATTCATTTACCTAATTTTCCTAACAATGTCCTTTATAGAAAATGTTTTCTGCTCCAGATCCAATTCAGGAGCATGTGCTTGTTGTTATGCCTGTTTAGGCTCCATTGATCTGGAATGGTTCCTCATCCCTTTCTTGCCTTTCATGACGTTGGCATTTTTAAGAGTTCAAGTCGGTTGTAGACTGTAGCTTAATTTGGCTTAGTTTAATGTTTCCTCAATCGGATTCAAGTTTTGCCTTTGAGACAGGAACCCACAGGAATGTGCTATGTACCACTGAGAAGTGTATCCCATCAGGAGACACGGGCTGTCACTGTGCCTTATGGATGATGTTTGTTTTGATATTTTGGTTAAGGTTTTGTTGGCCAGGTTTTATCATTGTAAGGCTTCTGTTTCCCTTTGGACTTAATCTTTAATGTGTAGGGAGAAACTTTGAGGCTATATAAATATTCTGTTCTTTTTCAAATAGTTTTATTATTCATTGATGATTCTGTCTTGATTCAGTTATACTATGATGGCTATAAAATGGTGATTATTTAAAGCTCCATTATTTTTTCCCACACTTACTAGTTGGTATTTATATGCTGTCTCTCCCATTCACTTACTATTTACTTTTATATGGACTCATGGATCCTTATTTTACTCAGTTGTAATCCATTATGTATTTTGATTATTACATTTCCTCCGATTTGGCCAGTAGCATCCCCTTCACACACTGGCTCTTGTGTCCCCAGCCATTTTTCAACTTTTTTTTTTTTCTGGGACAACAAAATATCTCCAAGGAGCCCTGATTCCTTTTAAGCGGTAACAGCCATTTAAAGACAAATGAATGCTCAGTGTGCTCATTGCCACTGTGGTGGTTTTGCATCTAGGCTTTGCAGTGGGAAGAGCTATGAAATATATATTTTTTCTATATTCATATCTATGTATCTAACTATATTTTCTTCTTTAAACTGAGAAGTGCCTCCAGAAAATGTTAAGACTGGACCTAAGCCTTAATTAGTCACTTTATTAGTAACTCTTTTGGAGTTAAAATACATAAACTTGAGGAATATGCAGTTGGTCAGGAACAGGCCAGATGTTAGGCCATTTCATACCACAAATTTCCATGGCAATAGCTAGTATTTATTAAACACTATGTTCCAGGCTTAGTGCTTTATATATACTTACTAGAGGCCTGGTGCATGAAATTCATTCACTTGGGGGGGCGGTCCCTCAGCCCAGCCTGCGCCCTCTTACAGTCCTGGAGCCCTCTTGCAGTCTGTTGCACTTGCCAGCTGTGAGCCCAGCTTCTGGCTGAGTGGCACTCCCCCTGTGGGAGTGCACTGACCACCAGGGGGAAGCTCCTGCATTGAGTGTCTGCCTCTCTGGTGGTCAGTGCACATCATAGCAACTGGTCATTCTGCTGTTTGGTCAATTTGCATATTAGACTTTTATTATGTAGGATTATCTCACAGTTAGGAGGCACATGCCTTGTTACTCTGTTTTTCAGATGAGAAAACCAACGATCACAGAGGCTGGTGACTTGCTGAAGACCACACAGCCAATAAATGGCAGAAGCAGGATTGGAACGTGGTATGTCCAACCCCAGAGCCTGCGTTTGTGCTGCTGCATCCCAGGACCACTCCTGCCTGTGGCCCAACTCAGGCTGTATTGCCTCGGCTCTTGAAATCAGTGAATCCCGGGGCACCAACCCAACCTAAAGCAGTTTCTTGCCTAAAATAGAGAGAGGAACACTGTTTTAGTGCTGGCAGCAGTAGCTACAGTGCCTGGCATTCCCCTCCCACTCCCCCGTGATCCCTGGTGAAATAAATAAGCCTATCTTATTATGTCATAGGTGACTTCCTACCTCACAATAGCACAGCTTGCTGGGTGCTCAGAGCCCCTGTGCGGTCCCATTTCTGCTCAGTTATTTCCTCTCCATGCAAGGGTTGACATGTGGGTAAGTGGAAAGGCCTTAGCCACCCTTAGCCATCAATCAAGTTCTTGTCATGCCTGAACAGCCCAGCATCTACTATCTGATCTAGGACTTTAGGAAAAAGGCCATTTCAATGTAAGAGCTATTGGCACGTATGTATTTATTGATTCTTTGGGGAGGGTGGGATCCAGAAACATCTCATATCTATCCTGAAATAAATTCTTATTGGCTAGAATGTGTCTATTTTAAAAAATAGTGTGACTCTTTTGATGTGTCCCAAGCCCACAGGATGGAAGTCGAATACCTGAAGAAGTGCTTTGGGACTTTGCTTGCCCAGGGACTGGCAGAGGTGGCGAAGGTTCGGCCCAGTGACCCCATAGAGTACCTGGCTCATTGGCTTCATCATAACAAGAAAATCATTGAAGTTCAGGAAGAGGTGTGTGTGCCCTGGATCAGCCTGAGGAGTTTTCCCAGAGTAACTTGAAATTCAAGGTGGAATTGTGCAGCTGGCTTGGGGAGTTTGGGGTTTCTCAGTTTGTGATGGTGGCTAGGCCCAGATATCCAGAATCTCAGGGAGTCCAGCTCACAGTGATGGAGCTGGTGGGTTTGGAGCCACCACCAGGCTAACTGATCCAGGAGCAGGCACGAAAGCCCTGGAGAGCTGGAGGGCTGGAGGCCAATCCCAGGGAGAGGGGCCCACTTGTGCATGTCTCCCAAGGGCTGATGTAATTTCCTGTCACATTACCCCAGGGCAGGCAGGAGAAGATCCAGCTGAAGGAGGAATATGATAATAGTCTCAAGGAAACCCGAATGACAGAAATGCTGAAGCAAGAAGAGTATCAGATTCAACAGGAGTTTGAAAAGTGTCACCAGGTAGGGAGGTGGGATTCAGCACTGGGCACACATCCCAGAGCTGGTACCACTGTCAGCCTGGCCACGGCGCAAGGCAGGCTGAGGCCCCCACAGCCTACTTTTCCCTCCTGTTTACAAACCCGTCTATTGACAACCTCTGTCAATAAGATCATTATCAGTGGAAAAAGAAAATGTTTAAAGGCAATTCCATTTTTAGATTTCAGGAAATACCTTAGATGTTACTGGTTTAAAATAAATTTTTAAAAATCTGATATGTCACTTGGAACAAACATGTTTTTTATACAAGATCCTTTGAGCCCTTTTTAAAAAATATTTATTTTTATTTTTTAAATATATTTTTATTGATTTCAGAGAGGAAGGGAGAGAGAGAGAGAAACATCAATGATGAGAATAATTGATTGGCTGCCTCCTGCACGCCCCCCACTGGGGATCGAGTCTGCAATTCCAGGCATGTGCCCTTGACCAGAATCAAACCCGGGACCCCTTGGTCCTCAGGCCAACACTCTATCCACTGAGCCAAACCAGCCAGGGCGTTTTTCAATAATTATTAAATATTTTTCAGAAACCAAATATGGTTACCATTATATACTTTAGGTATATTCTTTTATTTATACTATTGACTTGAATGTCTCCTTTATTGCATACTATTTATTTATGATCAAGCCACAGATGCCACCTCTGTGATGCTGTAATGGTAGTCATAAATTCATAACTTGGAGTAATTGGACAAGCATATCTTTCATCTCCATAATTTTTTTGCCACAATCTTCTGGAAAATGTGTCACTTGATGTTTTCTGCAAAGTATATGATACTCAGATAGGAAATTGACTTATTGGGCTTGATACCCGACAACTTTATTATTATGTTATATCCCATACATTAAAACCTTTATACAATTAACTAGCTTTTGCTAGCTTCCAAAGTCCACTTTGGAAACATGAAAATATTAAGCTTATTTACATTTATACAATATGCTCAGCTTTTCTCACAAACAATTAATAGGGTTTTTTTTTAAGTCTAGCTGTGGTTCAGTTGGCTGAGCACCATCCCAGGCACAGAAGGGTCACTGGTTTCAATTCCCAATCAGGGCACATACCCAGGTTGTGTGTTTGATCCCTGGTCGGGGCCATCTGGGAGGCAACCAATCAATGTTTAGTTTTGTTCTGGTGGGCAGTTAGATTATTGCTGAATCATCTTATCCTATCAGCTTTTTGTTTTATGCTTTGCTAGGGCAAGTCTGTTCCCATTTCATTCTTAGTCTTGCACATGAAAATGGCAGTATTGTGTTCTTGCCATACCAAGTGTGTTTTAGTCTCTGCTAATAACTTTTTTTTTTTTTGCTTTTTTTGTGTTTGTTTTTTTTTTTGCTTTTTTTGCTTTTCTATTTAGCTACTAATGTCCGGAGCTGTTTCTACAAAGGAGACCATGTTCATGCAGGAGAGCATAAAACCTCTTGAAAATGAGGCCTTGAAGAAGGATGGCCTGCCAGGTACCTCGAGTGTGACTCCAGAAATGCCTCAACAGATTCCTTCCTCTGATCCACCTGGCCAGATTCCACCAGAAATAAATTACTAGGCTTTTTAGCATGAAGTGCTCCCAAGATGCATCATGGCTCTCAATCTCCATCTTAGGTTATCAGAAGGAAGATAATTCTAATGATGCTTCTCTCAAGGCTGAAGGCCAAGAACATGGCCATACAGGAGAGCTCTTACCTAAAGATGATCATATGTAGATTAAATCCAGATTTGAGGTGTCTGTGGGGACTCTCAAGTCCAAGTCCTGTTCTATAGCCATGAATATCCCTTAATCATGTGAAAATTTGAACTAGTTATAGGATAAAATAAACTCACAATAATGATTGAGATTAATCCAACTGATGAGCTGTTTTTTTTTCGTGTTATCATTTTTTTTTGGAGACTCGTGAAAACACAGCCATCCCATGTGTTGCTGTCTTCACTCTACTAAGCCTTGCAGTCAGGCCCCTCAGAGTGTGAGAGACATGGACGAGGGTGTACCTGTGCCACTGGCAACAGCTCCAGTGTCAGGAAAACTCGAAGGTTTGAACATCTTTAAAAATTATTTTCCACCTAGATTCACTCAAATATTATTTACTTATATGCTGATGACTTTAGGTTTATATCTTTAATCAAGATTTTTTTTAACTTGACTGCCTGCTTGACATCTGCTTGGATGACCAATGGACACCTCAAAACTTAACTTACCCAAATGGAATCCCTGATATTCTCCCTGAACCAGCATCTCTCCCTTCTTCTGTTTGCCCAGGTTACAAACTCTTAGTTTCATCCCTTACTCTTTTGTTTTGGTCACCCTACTTATGGCCTGTTGGCTTTCCATTTAAAATAAAACCGAAACTCAACCACTTGAGTGCCCAAACCACAATTATGTTTTACCTGGAATATTACAATCATCTGTTAACTGGTCTCTCCTCCTGTTTGACCTTCTCCAGTCTATCCTCATCACTGAAACCAGGATCATCTAGTAAAACATGAGTCAGATCATGTCTAATGTCTAAGGAATGGCTTCCCATCTCAGTCACAGAAAAATTCAAGGCCCTTCCTATAACCTGCCAGACTCTATAAGATCTGCTTCCCCATCACTTTCACTCTTTGTATTATTCTCTCCATTTCAGACACACTGACTAAGCATGGTGTCTGCAGCTATTTCCTCAGAAGTTTCTTCTTTCCCTTCTCTCTGCTTGGAATTCTCCAACTATCCAGACCCCTCCATTTCTGCAGATTCTCTTTTCCTTCAGGTCTTTCTCAAAAGTTACCTTTTCTGTTTTTGTATTTACTTATGATTTACAAACCAGCATAATGCAGCTCATGGGCTACAGCCATCAGCTTCATGCAGGGTGAAATTAAATCTCTCTCCAATGTGCCACATTCTTATCAATGGAGAAGATTTTCCTCAGCCACGACATCAGAGAAAATGTGATCCAATAGTTCTGAAGTAGATCTCTAAGGCCAATAATCCTCTTTGAAACCTCAGCAGGATTTGTACATTCACCCTAGGAAAATGGCCTTATTTTTTCAATGAAGCCTTTCCTGGTGCATATATATATATATATATATATAGTCCCCCAGAATGTGTACACATTTTAACAGCTAGTTTCTATTACAGTTTGAAATTGAAATTATTTTAATAAACACTGCCATTAAAATCATTCACAGTGTGTATACATTTTTGGGGACTAGACACACACACACACACACACACGCACACACACACACATCCTATCTGTACTTCATATATATAAGTATCTATAAATTGATAGATAGATAGATAGATAGATAGTCAGATAGATATCCTGTCTATACATCCAGTATATATATACCTTATACATCTTATCTGAGCTTCCTGAATAAACATATACATCCCATAGGAACTTCCACACACACTTGATAACCCCTTCCCTCTCAGTCCCCTTCAGTAGAATGTGAGCTCCATGAAGACGGGAATTTTATATGTGTGTGCCGGCACACCAAAGGTGCCTAAAACAGTGCCAGCAAACAAGAGGTGCCAAATATCTGTCAAATAACTGCACAGGCCACACACTCATGAAGCCAACCCTGCTCCAGCCAGAGCTGCTGTCCACAAGGAGCTTCTGTGGTGGGGCCTTAGGATGGACAGCTCAAATACATCAAAGGTCACACAACTACCCTCTCAAGGATAAGTGAGCTCTCCCACTGTCCTCCAGCACACACACACACACCTCAATAAATGCTGTCCAGGGCTTCCCATGTGCCAGGGTTAAGGAAAATGCTGAGAACTTTGGGACCCACTGCTGCATGTGTCCACTCTATCTCATGGGTGTGGATGGCTAGTCCAGGTCAGAGACAGATATGGGCTCCTCAGGTGGTGGCCTTTCCTGTAATATGGACTTGGGAAGAAGAGCAGGTGTGGGCGTAACACATATGGAGTGCCTGTGCCAGGGACAGGCAGGTTGATGCCACAAGAGAGGGCAGCCTTGAGCCACTGCCCCTCCCCCTGAGCCCCAAGGAAGTCTAAACCCCAGCCTAGCCCGATGCCAACACAGAGGATAAAGTTCACTGTATGCCATCTAAAGGGGCTTCAGAAGGTTTGAATTTCAACTCTGAAAATGGTAAACTGTTCATTCCTGAGTTTATTTTGAATATCTGACATCCTGTGGGAGATACTCTTGGACATTAGGAGATAACAATGCTTGGCTTAGGAGGGCATCATTTTGGTAATTTTGTGTGTGTGTGTGTGTGTGTGTGTGTGTGTGTGTGTGTGTGTGTGTCGCGCCAGCACAGCCAAGGATTCGGCGAGCCTGAGGAAGGGCAGTGAAGGATGGAGAAAAAAGAGAATAAGCTGGGTCTAGGTGGATCTTCTGTGCCTGGCTGAGGCCACAGAACAGATCCAGACTGCAAAGCTGATGCTTTTTATAGTCAGGGACAAACAAAGTAATCTACAATGTTCTTTTAAGTTTCAGTTGTTTTGGCAGCACTTGGCTGCCCCTCCCACAGCCCACTAGCTACCCAGGAAAGATCTAGGGAGCAGTTACTATATAATTGTCCAAAGATCTTTAAGAAATTGGAGTTCAAATATATAAAGATCTACTACAACTCAACAACAAAAAATAATCCAATTTAAAAAATGGGCAGAGGACCTGAACAGACACTTCTCCCAAGAAGGCATACAATTGGCCAACAAATATTTGAAAAGATGTCCCAACTTCATTAGCTTAAATGAAAATGCAAATAAAAGCCTCAATGAGATACCACCTCACACCTGTTAAAATGGCTATTATCAACAAGACAAGAAATAAGTGTTGGAGAGGTTGTAGAGAAAAAGGAACCCTTGTACACTGCCATTGGGAGTGTGGATTGGTCTCGCCACTGTGGAAAACAGTATGGAGGCTCTTCAAAACATTAAGAATAGCCGAAACTGGTTTGGCTCAGCAGATAGAGCGTCAGCCTGCGGACCAGTGCTTCCTATTGATGTGGAAAACCAAGTCCTGCTGATACCACTCAGAACAAGCAGTGGGTGTACGAGAGCAGCACTTCTCAAGACTTAATGGGCATCCAATCACCTGAGAGCAGGTTAAATGGCCAATTTCCAGTCACTGCATCTGGGGAGAGCCTGAGAGTCTGCATTTCCAACATGCAGTTTCTACATCGTGTCCAAACTGCTGGTTCAAGACCATATCTGAAGCAGGCAAGTGCCAGAGAAGAGTTCCTCAAACGCTGCACTACTGGCCTTGGGCATTCTTTGCGGTTGTGAGCTATCCTGTGTGTTGTAAAACGTTTAGTAGCATTCCTGACCTCTACTTACTAGGTGCCGATAGTACACACACACACACACACACACACACACACACGCACGCACATGTATACACACACACCAATCAAGCAATCAAAAATGTCTCCAGACATTACCCAATGTTCCCTGGGGGAGGGTGGCCACCTGTCCTGTTTACCTGGGCCTGGGGAGTTTTCCAGGACACTGAACTTCAGTGCTAACGTTTGTAGGCAAAGAAACGTGAACACTTGTCCTCTGTCTGGAAGCCCTTATGTCTTTGACGTCACAGTCTGCGTGAAGTAATCTGTAACCTTTGCCTACTTTAAATGACTCTGTGCTCTTTGCTTCAGTGTTTGATGACCCTGAGGGCTGTGATGTGTATGGTGATTTCTTATTTACTTCAGGTGGTGGCTGTGGTAATGGAAGGTCGCGGGGAAAGTGGGACTGTTGGTCACCCCACCTCAGGGACAAGATGGCTTTCACTTGAGCCCACAGTGCTAGAGGAAAGTCAAGTCTTCACGTGGGTGATTAGTAATCATTCTTTTATAAAAATGGTGGGTGAATTTGGGAGGAACAAACCATTTGTTGGCAAAGATATGTGAAATACTGTGGTTTGTATGTGGTTTCTGATTTACTTCAGGTCGTTGCTGTGGTAATGGAAGGGCAATTTGTTTTGTTTTCTACTTGAGGTCAAGAATAGTTTACTAGGAGGATCCAAGATGGCTGCACAGGTAAACACCTAACCCCAGCCACACACAATTTCAATAAAATACAACTAAAATATAAAATGGACATTGCCCAGAGCTACAGGAAGTCAACTGACTGAAAACTCTACAACAAGAAGGAAAGAGAAAACCAGAAGGAAAATCAGAGGAGCTGTAAAAGCCTAAGGTACGAAGACATGCTGCGTGCGTGTGTGCGGAGAGGACGGAGCCAGAGAGGAGGGGGAGGCTGAGTACCCGTCTGGTGTTCCCTAGCAGGAAGGAAATAAAAGCCCTGGACTGGGCTGAACCCCAGAACCGGCAGCGCTGAACCCCAGTACTAGGCTAGACCCTGGGACCCAGGCTCAAACAGAGGGAGACGGGGCTGTGAGGTGGAATCCCAGGGGAGCGGCGAAAAGCAGAGCCCCCGGAGTGGCACACGTTGCGCACAGAGGACAGAATGTTGACTCTGATGCTAGATTGCACTAGCGGAAAGGAAACAAAAGCTCCGGCTGTGCTGAGTCCCAGTTCTAACTGCTCTGAACCCCGGTTCTAGGCCAGACCCTGGGGACCCAGGCTTAAACAGAGGGACCCTGGGCTGTGAGGCAGAATCCCAGGGGAGCAGCCAAAGGCAGAGCCCCCAGAGTCGCGCACATTGCGCACAGAGGACAGTCTGTTGTCTCTGATGCTAGACTGCCCTAGCGGGAAGGAGACAAAAGCTCTAGACTGGGAAGAACACGATGAGGAGCAGGAGCCGCCGCCATGCACTGGCCAACCGGGCACCGGCAAGGAGCCAGGCAACAGGGCCTCTGGGAGGGGAGGTGCTACTGGCCCCTCGACTGCTGATCACGGGCCACGGAGCCGAGGCCGGGTGCTGCTTCCTGGATGGCGCCGACCCCGGCAACAGGCTGAAGCCACGCAGGAGGCCGCGGAGAACAAAGGGGTGCCACAGGCCAGCCTGCTGAGCTTCCAGGACGAGGAGAAAGAAACCGAAGAAGTTTTCAATGTGAAGAAATCAAGTTATAGCAAAAGATAGTAAAATTACTTAAGAAAGAATACAAAGAAGACCTTGAAAAATCGAAGATTAAGACAGAACTCAACTCAGCAGCCAACATTGCAACATAAATGCATTTAGAAAAAAAAAAAAAAAAAAAAAAAAAAAAAAAAAAAAAAAGACAGAATGTTGGAGTGGTGGCGGCCAGGCCCAGGGCAGTGGCAGCCAGGCCCAGGGCAGTGGCAGCCGGACCCAGAGCAGCAGCAGCCAGGCCCGGAGCAGCCAGGCCTGGGGCAGTGGCAGCCAGGCCTGGGGCGGAGGCAGCAAAGCCCAGGGCAGCCAGGCCTGGAGCAGCCAGACCCGGAGCAGCCAGACCCGGAGCAGCTGGTTGTGGAGCAGACCTGAGCAACAGAGGCTAGGCCCGGAGCAGCTCGCTCCTCAAATGCCCATGCCCCAGGGCTGCTTCTCAGACATGGCTGGAAACTTTTGGGGGAACTTGAGGGTCTGCTGAATCAAGTGATGAAGGCTTAGATCTGGATGAGTTGAGTTATTGTAGTGCTGGGGTGTTGATCTGTGAGTGCCTTGTGTGGGGTCTGGATGAGGTTGGTTAATCTATTTCGAAGTGTCTTTTGGGTGAAGTGTATCCTTGGACATGTGGAGGTATTATTGATTTGAGAAAATGCTAAGTAATTGATTTACTACCTGAAAAATTTAAAGTTCTGAAAGTTTAAGTTCTCTTGCCAAAAATAGGTTTTAAAGCTAACACCTTAATTTTAATGGAGAAAGGGGAGGACAAGCCCTTCCCACCCAGAACAGGTAATCCAATTCCAGTCAGCTGCTTTCTTTAAACAATGTGTTCATTTACATTTGAATGCCTATGCCTATGCCTTTTGATAGCCTAAGGGCACATTTACAGGTAAACAAGTTTGCTTCTCAGTTCCGAGGGCAGAAAAAACAAGGTTTAAAATTATTAGATTTTAAAATTTATTCTTAAAAATATAAAAGTTTGTTAATTAAAAAAAAAAGGAAATTAAAAAACCTGATGAACAATATTAACTGTTGATTATAATAGAATCACAGATACGGGAGGGGAGTGGACTGACAATTCTCAGGGAAAAGGGGAGTGGTGGATACGGGAAGAGACTGAACATAAACTGTGCACCTATGGATGAGGACAATGGGGGGTGGGGAAAGGGCAGAGAGTGAAGTGGGAACCTGGTGGAGGAAGAAAGAAATCAGGAACCTTTGTAATAATATGAACAATAAAGATTGATTAAAAAAATAATAATAATAATAGTTTACTAAAGCCCTAGCCAGTTTGGCTCAGTGGATAGAGGATCGACCTGCAGACTGAAAGGTCCAGGGTTTGATTCTACTCCATCCTTAATGGGGGGTATGCAGGAAGCAGCCGATCAGTGATTCTTTCTCATCATTGCAGTTTCTATATCTCTCTCTCTCTTCCTTCCTCTTTATTAAAATAATAATCATTTTAATAAAGAATATTTTATTAAAAGATAAAATTAAAAAGGTTAGACCTACTGGTTACTGGTGATAAAGTATTAAACCTTAAGTCAGGGATGGGTTATAGCACATGTGTCAAACACAAGGCCCACAGGCCAAATCCGTCCCACCAGGCCTTGCAATGTGGCCCGCACCGCACTGTCATCACTGCACTCCACTGCGTTTCCATCACAATGACAGTTTATGACTGTTCAGTAAACCATTCAGCCCTCGATTTAGGCTGGATTTTAGATTTTGGCCCCTTCTCTGATTGAGTTCGACACCCCTAGGTTATAGGAATAAATTTTAGTGATGGATCATAGGAATAGGGCCTCAGGCACTGACTCACTAGAAAGGGTGAGTGACCACCCACCAAGAGGGTATAAGAATACTTTTACTTCCATAATGAAGCTTTCCGGGGAAAACAGGACAGGCTTCCCATGCTGGTTTGGCAAAGGCTTAAGAGAGCAAGGAGGAACCAGCCTGGGTTTGTATTGTGGTTGGGGAGTGGGCCCAGGTACGAGTTCCCCTGCCTGGGTAGTGGCTCACATGGTTTGAAACTCCAATGTTGCCAGCATCTGCTCTTATCACCTTGCCCAGATGTGGGCACGAGGGGAAGAGGGAGAGCTGAAGCCTAAGAGCCACCAGCAGTCAAACATCAGAAAGAGAACAAATAGTGGAGCCCAACCTGTTAATGAGGGTGGACCTAGGAAATAGAACGACCATCAGGGGTCCTCAAACTTTTTAAAGTGGGAGCCAGATCACGGTCCCTCAGAGAGCTGGAGGGCCGGACTATATGAACTACTAATTCCTACTGTAACACCTCGGCTGCGCTCACTGCCCAAAAAACCTGGCGGGCCGGATCAGACTCCTCTGCGGGCCGCATGTGGCCCGCGGGCCGTAGTTTGAAGACGCCTGAGTCCTAGGTGATCCAGTCCCTCCTTTGGTAAAGCACTCCAGGCTTGCGCTGCGGTCATTGATGCTAATTTGCACCTGGTGGAAGGGTGCAGCCAGAAGTAGGTCTGGAGTAGCTGAAAAAGGCCCGGAGATCCCAAATCCTCACCCAGAAGCAAAGGAGACATCCAAGAAGCTTGCCCTCTACCCAAAGCCCTTATACCTTGGATGTCACGGTCTGTGTGAAGTAAGTCCTAACCTTTGTCTACTTTAAATGATTCCATACTGTTTGTTTTAGTATTGATTACAATGACAGCTGTGATAATGTAATCAATTGTACTAACGTGCTTTACGCTGATGCCAGGGTTGGTTTTATTTTATTACTAAAAAATGTTAAAGTGAACTTTGTTTTGTTTTGTTTTTGTTACTCCTCACCCAAGAATACTTTTTACTTCCCCCATTGATTTTTTTAACTGTATACAAAATAATTACAATTTATTAAACACACTGTTTTAGCACATCCTTCATGGATGGGAATGAGCACCATATTTTATGGATATATATTTTTCTCTCTTTTTTTCCTACCCCATTGATTTTTTAAAATATATTTTATTGATTTTTCACAGAGAGGAAGGGAGAGGGAGAGTTAGAAACATCGATAAGAGAGAAATATTAATCAGCTGCCTCCTGCACACCACCTATTTGAGAATGTGCCTGTAACCAAGGTACATGCCCTTGACCGGAATCGAACCTGGGACTTTTCAGTCCACAGGCCGACATTCTATCCACTGAGCCAAACCGGTTAGGGCCCCATTGAATTTTTAGAGAGAGTGGAAGGGAGGGGGAGAGACAGAGAAAGAAACATTGATGTGAAAAAGAGACATCGATTGGTTGCCTCCTACACCAGCCCCGACAGCGAGACCGAGGATGGAGCCTGCAACTGAGGTATGTGCCCTTGACTAGAATCAAACCTGATACCCTTCAATCTGCAGGGCAATGCTCTAACCATTGGGCAACTAGCTAGGGCTATAGGGAACTTTTTTTAAAAAAACATATTTTATTTATTTATTTATTTATTTATTTATTTTTAAATATATTTTATTGATTTTTTACAGAGAGGAAGGGAGAGAGATAGAGAGCTAGAAATGTCGATGAGAGAGAAACATCGGCCAGCTGCCTCTTGCACACCCCCTACTGGGGATGTGCCCGAAACCAATGTACATGCCCTTGACCGGAATCGAACTTGGGACCTTTCTACCACTGAGCCAAACCAATTCGGCGGGAACTTTCTTGTACATGTATCTTAGTAGATCTCTGTGATAGATCTATGGATTGCTAAATTAAAATACAGTTGATCCTTGAGCAACACAGGGATGTTGACCCTCCACACAGTTGAAAATCAACCTCTAAATAACATTTGACTCCCCCAAAATTTTACTAATGGCCTACTGCTGACCTGAAGCCTTACCGTTAACATAAACAATCAATTAACATACATTTTGTATGTTTTATGTATTATATACTTTACTCTTAGAACAAGCTAGAGAAAAGAAAACGTTATTCAGAAAATCATAAGAGAGAGGAAATACATTTACAGTATTTATTGAAAAAGATCCAAGGATGAGCAAACCCAAGCAATTCAAACCCATGTTGTTCATGGGTAAACTGTATTTGCATTTTGGGAGGCAAAAGACATGAACAGACATTTCACCGAAAAGTATGTACACATGACACAAGCATGTGAACATCTGTTCAACATCATTAGCCGTTAGGGTCATGCAGATTAAAACCACAGTGAGGCATCCCTCCATGTGGAAACAAATCAGTTTCACTAAAAGAGAGATGTTGACAGGAAGCCAGGAAGGCTGGTCAACAACCTTAACTGCTCTGACCACTCACCCTTTAGTGGAGACATTGGTAGCTGGCACAGCCTCCACCTTGTTTGTCCCGTGTAAGTGTCTGTTATTTCCTGCCTAAGGGCTACATGTAAATTTCTGTTTATCTTACCTAAGATGTTTTCCCCAAAGCCTCAATAAAAGGGATGGCAGGGCCAGAGCAGTGAGTAGTTCTCTCACTAGAATTGGCCTACCACCTGGCCCCCCATATTGCCAAATTGAATTTCTTCAAAACTCTTTTCATTTGTATGTGGCCCTCCTCCAGAAACCAAACCCTGAGTTGGAACCCTTTTCACACAGGATATGAAAGAGATTCCTACACCTCCACACAGTTAAAAAGTGGTGACTCCACTGACAGGTAGCTCAGTTGGTTGGAGCATCATCCCGTATACCAAGGGTTCAATTCCTGGTCCGGGCACATACCTAGGCTTTGATCCCCAAGTTGGAGTGTGTATGGGAGGCAAAAGATCTCTCTCTCTCTCTCTTTCTTTTCCCTTTCTCTCTCAAATCAATAAAGATATCCTCAGTTAAAAAGTAGTGACAGCCAGGACCGGTTTGGCTCAGTGGATAGAGCATCGGCCTGCGGACTGAAGAGTCCCGGGTTCGATTCCGGTTAAGGGCATGTACCTTGGTTGTGGGCACATCCCCAGTGGGGTGTGTGCAAGAGGCAGCTGGTCGGTGTTTCTCTCTCATCGATGTTTCTGACTCTCTGTCCCTCTCAATTCCTCTCTGTGTAAAATCAATAAAATATATTAAAAAATAATAATAATAAATAAATAAATAAAATAAAAAGTAGTGACAACACCAAATGCTGGTGAGGATGAGGGCAAACTGGATAACTCATCCTTAGCTGGTGGGGATGTAAAATGGTATCATTACTTCAAAAAATAGTTTGGCAGTTTCTTATAAAAGTAAACGTGCAACTACTGCCTGACCCAGCAATTGTTCTTTTAGGCAGTTATCCCAGAAAAATTAAAACTTATGTTCACACATAAACTTGCATGCAAATGTTTATAAAAGCTTTATTAGGAATAGGCCAAAACTGGAAATAGCAGGTGAAGAGTTAAACTGTGATACATCCATAACATGCAATAGTAAGCAATAAAAAGAAGTGAGCAATTGATACATGAACAACTTGGATGAATCTGAGGGAAATTATGCTGAGTGAAAAAATGTAATTCCAAGAGGTTGCATACTATATGATTCCTCTTATATAATGTTCTTGAAAAGACAAAATTCCAGAAATGGAGACTAGATTGGAGATTGCAAGGTTAGGAACAGGGATTTGGGGGAGGAGGGAGAGGAATGTAGTGATGGAACTGTTTCATATTTTTATTATGGTGGTGGATACATGAACCGACACATCTGAACAACATTGCTTAGAATTAAATACACACACACACACACAACTGGGGAAATCTGAATCATCTGAATCAGTTTGGTCCTGGACATCCAAGATGTGGCTGGTTACCATGCTGTCACCGGCTTTCCCGAGGGCTAACCTTGTCCAGGAACTGAAAGTGGCAAAGTAAAATGACCAAGTCCCTCTTCCCTCCCGGGGCAGTATGTCAAGGTGGAGCCAATGCTGTGCTCTTTTCATTTGTATGTGGCCCTCCTCCAGGGGCACCCTTCTGATGGCCATAGTCTTGCAAAAGGGAGCAGAAAGCCTCCCCTCAGGGACAGTCTTCCTCCCCTCTCTCCCAGAGAGCACTGTGTCACTCACTCTGACCAAGCTTACTTTGTTCTTATTGAGCAACTGAGACTAAACTAAAGACAGCCTGTCTTATTTTCCCCGTCTCCTGGTTCTTGTGATTGGCAGCTCTCTCCACCTGTCCTGTCTCTCCATGAGGACAGCTGATGGGCGGGAGCGGTAAGGGATTCGGTGCTGAGCATGTGAGAGGTGGTCCATGACACAGCACGAGTCCAGTGCAGGGACAGTGACGGCAGAAACAACGGCGGGGATAAGCCAGAACAGCAGGTGCAAAGGCACAGAGGCAGGAGTGAACATGAGCAGGGAGTGTGTGGAGGAACCGGTGGCAGAGCTCAGGGTGAGAGAGGCTGTGGGAGAGGGATCCACAGTGAGTGGGAGGAAGGAGTTTCCACTTGCCACTCAGGTTTATTCCTCCACGCCTGTTTTAGGAAAGAAACAGACAAGGTTTAAAAGCATTATCTTAGCTGTCGATAATAATATTTGACTTATGTTAAATGTTTAATGTGTCAGGCACATCGCATTTAATTCTCACAATGCTCCAAGAGTTGGGCACTTTAACAATCCCCAGGTATGGATGAGGAAATCACCAAGGGTCAAAGGTTAATGGCTGGTCTGGGGTCAGATGCCCAGGAGGTGGCTCTCAGTCTCTGTCAGGAGCCACATATCTGAGCCCCAGGCTGTGCTGCCCATGCTTTCTAATAAAGGATGTCTGGCTCTCGTGTCCGCTAACATTTTGCTCCAAGTCAGTCAGTCTTTTTCTTACCTCTTAGATTAAGTGAAATCTTCAAAGAGCTTCCAAAGGCTCATTTCCAGAAGCATTTAAGCTCACTCATGCATATTTCATTTACTTGATTACCAGCCAAAATCAACCAAGGCTCTAAGCATTTACAGTCCCAAACAGGATACTTCAAAAATTCATGTGAGGTCTTTCAAAGACAGTTATAACCATGTAAGTGATGAAGTCCATATATTCAAGTTCCTCCCAGTGACAGAATAAAATCTTCCAGTGAAAACATTCTTTTGAATAATTACTACTGAGTGATATCATTCTTATGATCCTTGTGTAGATTGTAAATATTTTTTTTCTGTAGGAAAATAAACCACCCTTTTCTATCTTTAGGAAGGAAATAAGAAGAACATGACTTTGGGGGAACTAATACAAAAGCTCTGATACCACACCAGATATTTTCAGAATCTGAGAATAAAATGGCTACAACGACTAAAAATGTAGCTCTAAGAAGGTGCTTGTCGGGAAAGAAAGACTAGTGAGGGGTTTTTGTGGCAAGACTAACATTTGTGATTTGTCTGAAGACAGTTCAAGGCTGCAGCCAGCAGTTCCGGGAGGATGGCTCCAGCTGAGTCATGTGGCCCATTTCCTATTAAAGGGAAGGTTCTCTGGGTCTTTCTGCTTTCATGTTTGAGTTCTGTTTGCCAAGAAGAAACGTCTGATGTTTTCAACAAAAGGCAAGTCCAATGCACGGAGGGAGGAAAATCTCAGGAGGTGTCCCGGAAAGCCATGGTGAGAGTCGCCGGCACTCGCTGTGTTGGAGAGTAGGAATTCTTGAGCACGCTTCCAGAGAGGCCGTGGACTGAGCCCCAGATAGAGTTGTCAGTGCTGACACCAGGCCAGGCCCTGAGATAGGGTCCCATGGCCCCTTCCCAGCACATAGGCCTTCTTTCATAGATCACTGTTGGCTTTCTAAAGAACAGGATGACCCTGTGAACAACATGGTCTCCAATGGCATAACTCTGACATTGCTTGGGAAAACTGTTTTGTCTTGGGTTACTTGTTCTGCAAAAACAGGATGTGGTAAATGGGCTTATACGTGTTCCTACACAAAGGGTCGCTGCTGCTCTCTGGTCTCCCTGCGTGGAAAAAAGCAGAGCAGTTGCTGGTTGGCTGGGGGGCCAGCTGGCTGGCTTAATAAAGGCTCCCTAAATTTTAATTTGGTCTGGATTCCAGTGGTCTTTACTCACGTTCACTCCACAATAGCTGGGGGCTCTTGGGTCTGCTGTCTTCTACCATCCTGATCAAAGGGTACCCATTCCCAAGAAGTCATTAGAAAAGGAAAAATTCTTTAGTTATGATCATCAGAAAAGATGACCCTCTGAAATAAAATGACAGGATACAAAGATATCATTGTCTGAAAATATCACACTTGTAGATAAGTTTAGCTGAAGTGAAATGGAATAATGAAAAAGGTCAGGAGAGCCGAAACCGGTTTGGCTCAGTGGCTAGAGTGTCTGCCTGCGGACTGAAGGGTCCCAGGTTCGATTCCGGTCAAGGGCACGTAGTACCTTGTTTGCAGGCACATCCCCGGGGGGAAGGGGGTGGGGGGGGTTTGGAGGCAGCTGATTGATGTTTCTCTCATCGATGTTTCGCTCATCGATGTTTCTAACTCTTTATCTCCCTTCCTCTCTGTAAAAATTCAATAAAATATATTTAAAAAAAAAAAAAGATCAGGAGAAATACAGTTCACAGATGAGGTTATAGGGGGCAAAAATTGCTTCCCAAGATGCACCAGAGAAGAAAGGATCCATATATAATGCCAAGAATGGAGGAACTGGTGAGAAATCATTGTCCCTAGGGACAAAATCCAGCCATCTTCAGCCAGGCTACAGTTATCTCCTCACCACCTCACCCCCAAGGACACATAGTCCAAGACCATACTGGGCTAGAATGCAAAACTCCCAAGTCATTTGTCTGAATAAATTAACTATGTGGATGCAACTAGCTAAGGAGAGACTGCAAGAATTATCGCCAGGGAAGGTAAATTCTTCAGATGAACCAGGCTAAGGAAAACCCTCCTGAATGATGACCCATAGAAAGCAATGTTATGAGGAAAGCTAGCCGAGGAAAATTCCTCACTATTCACCACTGTCACAGTCAGTGCATAAATCAATGTTTATGAGACACCTCAAAATCCAGTTGCTCAAAAATGAGATTCCACGAGTAAAATCAGCCAAAATATAATTAGCCCAGGAGGGTCCCTTGAAGGCCTAAGATCCTTGGTTAAAACTCTACAAGACAAGGCTCCTTAAGATTCAGCCAGCAAGGCTTACTATAGGAAAGAAGATTTAGGATGCTCACCTCAGCCTACCAATTTGAATTGAGAGAGATTTAGGGAGGAGCCTTTTAGCTAAATGCTCCCTGTATCATGGTTTCTTGAGTTGCCTGGCAAGAATTTGCCTGCATAATAAGAGGCCCGATGCATGAATTTGTGCATGGCTGGGGTCTAGCCAGCCTGGCCAGAAGGAGGGCACATGGCTGGGGTCTGGCCAGCCTGCCCAGGAGGAAGGCATTATGTGTGTTCCACTCTTCCTCAATTATCTGTAAATTGCCAAATTCTCACTTCTAAAAACTGAGTACCCATTCCCTACCTTTATTCCTTTGTCCAAAATGTCATATATTGCCTCACTGTCTTTGGAATCTTCGTGCTTATGTGAAATTCCCATGTGCATGTATTGAAATTTGATTTTACTGTTTAAAAAAAAAAGACGAGGCTCTTCAAAAAGCAATGTTTAAAAATATACACTGAAAAATATCCCTTTATTAACTTTTGGTTGAGAATATGTTTGTATATTTTCAGCAAACAACTCTGAGACCATCTGGAATCCTGTAACAGAGAGGAATAGACAGAAATGCTCCAGCCATGAAGACAGAAGAGAAACAATTCAGAGATGGAAGATGCTGACGACACCTTGCCATACCAGCAGACAGCAGCTGCGTGTTGCTGAAGGATGCCCAGGACCAAACCAGAGACGATCGGACCTGCATCTCCACCGTTTGGCCACCAACCAGATCTGAAATAGCATGGCTGACATGTATACATAAGGAACTATTTGACATTGAAATTGGGACTCGAACTGTTGGTCCAGAAAGGAACTCACTACAGACTGATTCATTTGCCTCTCAGCATAACCATTATGGCTTTTCTCAGTTTAGGTTCTTACAAGGGTATTTCTTAGATCACAAGATCTCACACATCTAGAGGAAATGATGAACAACATAGACTGATGAACAAAAACACACTCAGAGAAAGAGAAGCACCGAACAGACTTTCAAACCTCATAGGGAAGGTAGGAAAGGGTGGGGGTAAAGGGGAAGAGATCAACCAAAGGACTTGTGTGCATGCATATGGGCCTGGCCAGCAGCCATGGACAATGGGGAGAGGGGGGGAGGGCATATGTAGGGAGGGGTTTGGAATGGGATTGGAGGGCTGAGCACAATTATGTGATACCATAATCAATTTAAAAAAAAAACAAAAACGGGGGGAGGGGACGAAACCGGTTTGGCTCAGTGGTAGAGCGTCGACCTGTGGACTGAAAGGTCCCAGGTTCGATTCCGGTCAAGGGTATGTACATTGGTTGCGGGCACATCCCCGGTGGAGGGTGTGCAAGAGGCAGCTGGTCGATGTTTCTCTCTCATCGACGTTTCTAGCTCTCTATCTCTCTCCCTTCCTCTCTGTAAAAAATCAATAAAATATATTTTTTTATAAAGGGGGGGGGGAATATACACTGAGTGGCCAGATTATTATGATCTCTGAGTGTACATTCTATATAATAAAAGGCTAATATGAAAATTATCCCCTCGACCAGGAGTTTGACCAGGAGGCAGGCCAGCTGGTTAACCGCCCATGTGTCCTCCTCCTGGCCAGGCTGGCCAGACCCCAGCCAGGCACAAATTCATGCATCAAGCCTTTTATTATGCGTTCAGAGATCATAAAAATCTGGCCACTCGGTGTATAAATATATATTTATATAATATATTTTAATATATAATTTTATTTTTTATTTATTTAATTTTAATAAACATATTACTTTAATATATATGAATATATATTTGGCTCATTATACATGAGCTCACTGAAGAAGAAGAAAAAAGAATAGGCCCTGACTGATGTGGCTTAGCTGGTTGAGCATCATCTTGTGCTCCAAAGTCACAAGTTCAGTTCCTGGTCAGAGCACATACCAAGGTTGCAGGTTTGAGCCCCGGTTGGGGTGCATACAGGAGGCAGCTGATGGTTCTCTCTCACATCAATGTTCCTCTCTCTCTAAAATGAATAAAAATAAAGAATAAAAAATAATTTAATTTTAATAAAAGGATGGGGACACATTACTCAAGTGATATCAATGGTTATCTCATCAATGGACAAAAAGAACTGAGATCCCATTCCCCAAGCAGCTTTTTCAGGGGGATTACCATGTAGACAAGAGGTTGACGAAAAAATGATTCCTCAAGTCTATTCAAGAACACTGAGTGAATAAAAATACTAGAAGCATCCACAGGCAACAAAATCTCAGACATATGTCAAAAGAACTTCTTCACTGATACTGCCCCTAGGGCAATGGAAGCTAAAGAGAAAATAAACAAATGGGACTACATCAAAATAAAAAGCTTTTTTACAGCAAAAGAAACCATCAACAAAACAACAAGAAAGCCCATTGTGTGGGAGAACATATTTGCAAATGTTACCACTGATAAAGGTTTAATCTCCAACATCTACAAACAGCTTATACAACTAAATAAAAGGAAGATGAATGATCCAATTAAAAAATGGGCAATGGACCTAAATAGAATATTTTCAAAAGAAGACAGAAGGAAGGCCAAAAGGCACATGAAAACATGCTCAAAGTCACTAATTATCCGAGAGATGCAAATCAAAACAACAATTCGGTACCATCTCACACCTGTCAGAATGGCCAACATCAACAAATCAACAAATGACAAGTGTTGGAGAGGTTGTGGAGAGAGAGGAACCCTCTTGCACTGCTGGTGGGAATGCAGACTGGTGCAACCACTGTGGAGAACAGTGTGGAGTTTCCTAAAAAACTGAAATGGAACTCCCATTTGATCCAGTAATCCCACTCCTAGGAATATATCCCAAGAAACTAGAAACACCTATCAGAAAGGATATATGCACCCCTATGTTCATAGCAGCACAATCTACAATAGCTAGAATCTGGAAACAGCCTAGGTGCCCATCAGCAGATGATTGGATCAAAAAACTGTGGTACATCTACACAATGGAATACTATGCTGCCATAAAAAAGAAGGAATTCTCATCATTTGCAGCAACCTGGATGGAATTGGAGAACATCATGCTGAGTGAAATAAGCCAGTCAATGAAAGAGAAATACCACATGGCCTCACTCATTTATGGATATTAAAGAGCATTATAATCTGACAACCCAAAAGTCAGGTATAAAGACAGTAAAGCAGCCGAAACCAGTTTGGCTCAGTGGTAGAGCGTCGGTTTGCAGACTGAAAGGTCCCAGGTTCGATTCCGGTCAAAGGCATGTACCTTGGTTGCGGGCACATCTCCAGTAGGGGGTGTGCAAGAGGCAGCTGATCGATGATTCTCTCTCATTGATGTTTCCAACTCTCTATCCCTCTCTCTTCCTCTCTGTAAAAAAATCAATAAAATATATTAAAAAAAAAAAAAAAGACAGTAAAGCAACAAGCAGACTGTAAAATTACAGCGGGGAGGGTAGGGAGATCTGGGGGAGATAAGAGATCAACCGAGCCAAAACCAGTTTGGCTCAGTGGATAGAGCATTGGCCTGCGGACTGAAGGGTCCCGGGTTCGATTCCGGTCAAGGGCATGTACCTTGGTTGCGGGCACATCCCCAGTGGGGGGCGTGCAGGAGGCAGCTGATTGATGACTCTCTCTCATCAATGTTTCTAACTCTCTATTTCTTTCCCTTCCTATCTGTAAAAAATCAATAAAATATATTTTAAAAATAAATAAATAAATAAATAAATAGATCAATGGAAGGACTGGTATACATGCATATAAGTACAACCAATGGACACAAAACTCTGGGAAGGGAGGGTATGTATGGGTGGGGGGGGGGCAATGTTAAAATATGTACACATAATAATTTAATTAAAAAAATACTAAAAAAAAAAAAAAAAAAAAAGAACACTGAGTGAAAGTGACAGAGAAATCCTGGGGGAAATTCCCCAAAAATTCTGGTCTGGAAGAAGCATTTCCAGCGCTACATTTAGAACATAATTACTGAGAAAATGGCCTTAGAAAGAGAAGCCTCCACCAATAGAATTGGTCAGAAAGGAGATTTTACAGGAAAATAAAGCCTAAAGATGAAGATGTTCAGAACAAAACCTCAAAGGAGGTTCACTCTGAAGGGTGACTTGTTGATTCAATGAGAAACTATAAAACTAAGCAAAGCTTTTTTTTTTTAATATATTTTATTGATTTTTCACAGAGAGGAAAGGAAAGGGATAGATAGCTAGAAACATCAATAAGAGAGAATCATCGATCAGCTGCCTCCTGCACATCCTCTACTGGGGATGTGCCCGCAACCAATGTACATGCCCTTGACCGGAATCGAACCTGGTACCTTTCAGTCCGCAGACCAATGCTCTACCACTGAGCCAAACCAGTTTCAGCCTAAGCAAAGCTTGAAACAGGAGGAGTAAAGCAACGTGTCAGGGCGGCCCCGAGGCAGAGTGTCCCGGTATCACTCTTCGGAGACAGCCAGGTGCGGGGGAGCGTCTGCATGGTGACCTTCCCGAGAACATACCTTCAGGAACACTAATGCTCACCTCCAGACCTCTCACACACAAAATGTTAGGAGAACTGTCATTTTCACGGGTAAAGCTACTAACCAATAACCCAAAATAAAGAACCAACTTGTCAGGAAATGTCCCCGCAGGTAATAGAACATAAGCCTAGTCAAATAATGCCATGTGGAGATAAAAAGATTCAAGCATACGATTGGTCAGGATGACTATCTTCCACGCAGTTCTTCAGGAGAGACACAGGACTGAATCCTGGGAGCCAGGGCAAGTCTCCCCAGCAAAGGCTGCCGGAAAGTCTCTGGATAAGATCCAACTCAGTGAGATGCCCAGGCAAACACTGTTGGAGGGAAGAAACACAACTCCAAGGAAGAGCCAAGCCAAAATGGCAGGAATCAGGAGGCACTGGGATGAGACTGCACTGACGGTGAGCTCGCAATGCCGCTCGCCTGTGGGCCCCCAGGAGGAAGTGTCCTGCTTGCTCTCCTATAGACACGACCTCTCCTGGGCTTGGTTCCATGATCTATTCATCTGTCTTCAGGTAAAGCAGATCCAGGCCCATTATTCCCACAGATGTCATCCCGTAAAGCCTTCAGTATTCTAAGACCCATTTCTAAACAGCCAGGAAGGCACCAAGATTTTCTCGACTTTACGTTTAATTTGCTTATGTTTAGTGCTTCAATAGTACAGTAATCCTCCCTTCTCTATGGGGAAAAGGCTCCCAATGGATGCCTGAAACCACAGATGGTACCAAACCCTGTCTGTACTATACCTGCCTACCGATGATAAAGTTTAATTTATAAATTAGGTGCAGTGAGAGATTAGCAATAATAACTAACAATAAAATAGAACAATTATTCAAAACCGGTTTGGCTCAGTGGATAGAGCGTCGGCCTGCAGATTGAAAGGTCTCAGGTTCAATTCCGGTCAAGGGAAAGTACTTTGGTTGCGGGCACCTCCCCAGTAGGGGTATGCAAGAGGCAGCTGGTTGATGATTCTCTCTCATTGATGTTTCTAATTCTCTATCCCTCTCTCTTCCTCTCTGTAAAAAATCAATAAAATATTAAAAAAAGAAAGAAATGTTTTGTTTTGTTTTTTAAATAGAACAATTATAATAATATACAGTAATAAATGTTATGTGAATGGCTTTGGGGACATTACTAAGCAAAATAAGAGTTACTTGAACACATGCATCGTGATACCACTATAGTCTAATGGATGACCAAGGCAGCTCTAAGCATGTACAGCACAGCGCACTGGACAAGCAGATGAGTCACACCAGGCGGGACAGAGCCAGAAGGTTTGAGATTTCGTCATGCTCCTCTGAAGAGCACCTTATTTAACACTTACAAACTGTTTACTTCTGGAATTTTCCATTTAGTATTTTCAGACCTTGGTGGGCTGTAGGTAACTGAAATTGCAGAAACCGAAACCACAGATAAGGGGGACCGCTATCATCTTTTCAGAAATTTTCACAGGAGGTAACTGCAGACAAAGATGAACAAAGATGATCTATCTTAGCAAACAAAAGAGAAAGTCACAGCATCAATGAATGAGGTCAGTGGGGATGAAACTGCCTGAGGAATGATTCCCAAAGACTTTCCTTTAGCAAGTGAAGACGTCCTCAACGTGTTTCTGCCTTCAGAGACCAGTTGGCAGCTGAGAGGGGATGTTTACCAGATTGTCCTTCCAGGAGAGGTGGATGTTGGAGGTCAAGCCAGTGAACAGACATCACTGGGAAGAAATAAACAATCCAGCCACACCCATGAGCAAGCTCCATCACAAAACACAAGTCCCCTGGGGCTGTTAATCAAAATTGAGTTGCTTCTGATATCCCCCGATCTGAGTAAAATTCCTTCTCAAGGGTGGTTATTCTATGGGGAAATAACTTTTCCACTGTGGTTAAGTGATATTCCTTAGACATGAGTAATGATGGCGAAATTATCTAAGAAGCGATTGCTTAAGAGATTGTCAACAGCACAACAAAATATCAGGCCTAAAGATGCATCCAATCCTTCAGAAACTCCAAAGAAAAATCAAATGACTATATGGTCCCTAACCGGTTTGGATCAGCAAATAGTGTTGGGCTGAAGGGTCCCAGGTTTGATTCCAGTCAAGGGCATATACCGTGGTTGTGGGCACATCCCCAGTAGGGGGTGTTCAGGAGGCAGCTGATTGATATTTCTCTCTTGTCAATGTTTCAAACTCTCTATCCTTCTCTCTTCCTCTCTGTAAAAAAAAATCAATAAAATATATATTATATATATATTTTTAAAGTGACTATATGGGTACCTAGTGGATAGATGAGGGGAGCCTGTTAGTTCCATGAAGAATGCAGACCAAACAAAAACAAAGAATTGGTAAGATTGGTCAATTTCTATTTGATTTTCCCCTCAGTTGGGTTGACATTTGATTGTAACACAAACAACATAAGCTTTAAGAGCAATCATTTTGGCCTCAGCATGACCTGGATGCAAATGCCAGGCATGGCACTTACTAACTGTGTGGCCCTGACCAAGTTCCCTACCTCTCAGTGCCCTAAAGGCCTGCCTCCCCTAAAGTTGGGGACTAATAAGCTTTACTACAGTATTACACTTACTATTTACATTTTTGTTTGCTGAGTTAGCTCCTCTCTGTTCATCTATGTCTGGAGCTGCACAGCTAAGGTGGCACCATGTTCCCCAGAGGCAGAGCTGGTAGCATGGGGCATGTTGGCAGCAGTAGGGGAGAGGACCACTTGCCACTTAGTGCTCCCTGCTGTCACATGGCTATAAAAGCAGATCCTTGTTGCCTCCCCCCACCTCCCCTCACCCCCATCTTTCAAGGAATTCTCTTGAAAGAACTCTTCAGCTTCTGTTTGCAATCTCTCTGTACCCACAAAGGCAGTAGGCATGAGAAAAAGCTTTTTGATTTGTCAAGATGTGTAAAGATGTATGCACGAAGCTGTTCATAAAAATATGTCTACAGCAGTGAAAACCCCAAAGCAACCACAATGTCACCAACAAAGGGGAAGTGGTACAGCTAAACAATCATATGATTTGGGCATGTATATGAGTGTGTGTGTGTGTGTGTGTGTGTGTGTGTGTATGTGTGTGTGTGAGAGAGAGAGAGAAAGAGAGAGGGAAAGGGAGAAAGAGAGGGAGAAAGAGAGGGAGAGGGAGAGGGAGAGATGGGAAAACAAGAGGGGTTTTAAATAATTCAGTTCTTTTGCCATTTTCCAGAACTTTAAATTCTAAATTTTTATTTGATTCAGAACCTACATGACTAAAAAGAAACCCCTCTCCCTTTTAGTATTTGTTCCTTCTGCCTAAGTAGTAACCAAGGGAGGAGGTAAGACCCACAGGCCTGGAGGTTGCTGGGCCAAACCATGACTGTACACTACCACCAGGGAGCAGTATCAGAGAGACGAAGACAAACCAACAGAGAGGAACTCCAAGTTAGTGTACTTTGCCAAGCCCTGCCTGCGCACCCTCCCCTTGGAGGGTTTTGTTTTAGGTAACTGGCTAAGCTCCAGAGTCTGTGCTACCCCATTCCGGGTTCCAATCTGCTTAGCATCTGAACTTTTCTTCAAAGAAGTGAACATCTCCTCAACAACTTCACAGAACAAAAACACACACAGACTGACAGTAATTTTGAGAGCTGATTGCAAAAAGAATACTTTGATTTGGTATATAATGTCTTGTATATTTCAGATAGCTAGGAAGATAGAACAAAGGCATTACTGCAATTCATCAAGGAAATATCCCACTCTGACCATATGCATCTATTAAAAGCAATAATGTAGAAAGATATGTGATGACAAAGCAAATGCATTATCTCAGGGTGTGTGTCTGTGTGTGTGTGTGCCTGCTTGTGCTCGCGCATGAGAACGTGCCTAGAGAAGCATGTAGAAGTATATAGAAAGATGAACATTTGAGTGATAGGATTACTGATGATTTTTTATTTTGTTATACTTTTCTATATCACTTAAACTTCTTTATAATGATCATGACTGCTTTACAAAGTTAAAAAGAAATAGATATTTTTACCATTGGGGAAATAAAATCTATTTTTTAAATTGATTTCAGAGAGAGGAAGGGAGAGGGAGAGAGGAAAAGAAATATCAATGAGAGAGGATCATTGATTGGCTGCCTCCTGCACTCTATCTAATTGAAGATCAAGCCCACAACCCGGGCATGTGCCCTGACCAGGGAATCAAACCGGGATCTCCTGGTTCATGAGTCAATGCTCAACCACTAAGTCACGCCAGTCAGGCTATTTTTTTTTTTAAGTACAATAAAATGTATACATGTGAGTCTGAGCAGCTCAATTTCTGTACATTTGTAACTTCAGCTTCCCTGTGACTGCTAGATAGGATGCTGCATTCCCAGTGTTTGATTGCCAACAGGATTATTCTAAACCGGCCTCCAGAATGGGACAGTGATTCTTCTGGTTGCTTCCTTCCCGATCCTCCCTTAGGAGAAAAACTGGCTTCTCTGGTTGTTGAGATTGTTAGGTACCTACACGTCTTGGGGCAACATTTCTTTGCTGTGCAGACTAACATATTAAATGTCATGCTGTTTGTCAAACCCCATACCCCGTTCTCTTGAAGCTGTCCTACATGCCAGGATTCCGAAGTTCTTGGCCTGCAATCTGGTGGGAAAGTCAGGCTCGTGATGGGAGAAGGGCAACACTCCCACAAACTTCAGGTTAGCGGATTACCTGTCTCTCTGGACATAAGCCTAAATAAACAACTCTTTCATCAAAATACAAAAGAGCTCACTGAAACTGCGCTCTTGTCATAACACTGCTCTTCAGACTATCCTATATAACAAAGCCCAGCAGCCATAACGGCAGAATGACCAGAATGACCACTCGGCCAGTCACTATGAGGTGCACTGACCACCTCTTGATGCCTTTCCCAGGCTGGCAGGCTCTGATCGCTGATAGCGAATGGAAACCAGGGTGGCTGGTGGGGGTTGTGGGCAGTGCCAGGCCAAAGCCCCCACCCCAACAGTGGCCCCACACAGAGAGGGCAACCCACAGCGTGGGGTGGGGCCGGTGAGTGGGTAGCAACAGCCGACCTCTCGGTCCCTCACCCGGCCGTCAGGGCCCCACCACAGGATGGCAAATGGGGAACCGGGGTGAGTGGCAGCCAGATGGCCCTGATTGCAGGCAGGCCCCGGGACCGTAATCACACAGGATTTCATGTGCTGGGCCTCTAGCAATTATTACAACGGCCTTGGCAACTTCTGTTATCCACTGCTCATGGCCAGTCTTATGATCACTGATATAACCAGCATAAGCACAATGCTAACTCTTTCCTGCCAGGCATAGTCCTTCAGGCGCCTCAAACTCAAGAGGTCAGTCTCTGGTTAATGTACCCAACCATCCACTCCACCTCCCACTGCCCCCTGTGACACTTCAGTGGGTTAATTCACACAAAGCACAGAGTGCTGTGCCTGGGACCTAGGAGATCCTCAACAACACCAGGTGCCATCACCATTGTTGTCGTTATGCTATGCCCACATAACTGTATTATTTTTCTTAAATTTAAAATATATTTTTATTGATTTCAGAGAGGAATGGAGAGGGCGAGGGAGAGAGAGATAGAATCAAGAATTATTGATTGGCTGCCTCCTGCACACCACCTACTGGGAATCGAGCCTAAAATATCCAGGCATGTGCCCTGACCAGGAATTGAACCGTGACCTCCTGGTTCATAGGTCGATGCTCAAACACGGAGCCACGCCGTCTAGGCAGACCCACAAACCTGTCTTTGTGTTATTGCTGTGGGTTCTGGAGGCCCCCACCACGGCCACCATTCTCTCTCTACATTGACAGAAGCCCCAGACTGTGTTTCCTCTCACAGCCATGTGGTGTCACCAGCACTTCATAAACGCTCCCCTGAAAAGGCTGCTTATTAATAAGTAATTTCAGGAGGCTGTTCAGCAGGGATTCCGATCCAGACACATGTCTGCTTATACAAAGAGCCAAGCCTGGACAAAGGGTCTTCCCATGGATTGCAAAAAGCTTTCCTTTTGTGTAAAATACCCCTGCTTTAATTTCTGAATTTTTCACTAATTACTCTAAGAAGAGATAAGTAGACCGAGGGACAACTTGAAAATAACAATGGTTATTTATTGAGCACCTACCGGGTGCAGGCACTGTCCTAAATGAGACAAGGTCCCTGCCCTTCTGGTGTTTACGGAGTAAGCTGAGGCCAGCTCTGAAGAAGCTAGAGAGAGCCCAGAAGCCACTGTGCAGACCTTGTGTAGTCCAGGGGCTTATAAACTGGGCAGCTCTGGCCTGGGTCTGTCCTGATGGCAGCCAGCATTATGATGCTGCACACGAATCGTCTGAAGGAAGCCAGCTGTCCTCAGGCTCACATAATGGATGTTATTTCAGGTGCTAAGTGGAAGTTTTCCAAATGGAAAGATGTGTCAATGTGTGTGTGTTTCACATGGCCATGCATGCATCTATCCATGAATTAAAATCCTTTTTCTTACTCTGTGACTTTGTTACGTCATAATCTTTCTTTAAGGGGAGGATAGCAATGCTTCATTTACAGAACTCATGTGAGGATACCTGAGATAATGCATGGAAAGCCTTAGCTCTCGGCCAGACAGGTCACGGGCACACAGTAATTGGCAGTTACCACGGGGGCTGTTTCTCTGTTTTCCCGAGTGGAGAAGCTGGGTATTAAGAAATTATATAAAGGAAAAAAAAGAAAGAGAAGAGAGAGAGAGAGAGAGAGAGAGAGAGAGAGAGAGAGAGAGACCAGAGGCAGAAATAGAGACAAGCTGGCACCCAGGTGGGGGGCTGTCACTCTGATGGAGGGACAGTAACACCCACCAGAGACAACACAGCACATTTATTTATTACCAAAGGGGGATTTAAGGTCAATGGAGTTTTGGGTGTGCCCAGGTCCTATTCATTCCTCATTCCTGGTACAAGTTGAGATTTAGTATATTAAGACCTGGGTAAGTCAAGGTCTATTCATTCCTCATTCCAAACCCATAGAAAAAATAAGAAATCAGTACTGATAACAGTCTCCCACATTTTGGGAGGCTGTTTCCGGAAGATGGCCTTGCCAGTCACCTCGGACTCAGTTGACTTTAATTTAAAGGTCATCCATGTACATTCCCAGGGGGTCCTCTACACTTCACTATTATAACAATTAAGTCAACACAAAACCATTGTGCACTAAGCATGAGCCAGGCCCCATGCTTGCCTCTAAACACAATCCTTGCCTCAAAGGAGCTTCTAATCCAATAGAGGAGCAACTCTTACACCAAATAATGATCACACAAGCTGAATAGAATCACGTCCCAAGAGAGGAAGTACAGAACCTAAGAGACTTCAAGCAGATGTTGCTGTGAATGTAGGCAAGGGGAGTTAGCTTAGACCTTTGGGTCTAAACACAGGTATGGGATGGAGGCACGGAGGCAAGATCCATGAATCCAAGACAGTGCAGAGGGAAGCCAACCCCACAGCCCAGGGTTCCATTTACTGGGTAAATTAGAGCTCAGCAGGCAGCCTGGCAGGAGGGCCCATGCAATATCCTCACGAAAACCTCCTTCTTCTCCAAGGCTTGCAGTACCTGACACACTGAGTCATAAAGGTACTTCCCTGAGGGTTCACAGAATTCCTGTGAACAGAGGAACTGTGAGGTATGCTCAGAGAGCTTCCCAGCCTGCCTGGACAAAGACTAAACCCCTATCTCAGGTCCTGAAGCCTCCTGCATTCCATGGCCACTTCTGAGGGCAAATTCAGCAAGGCACATCTGAAACAGTGTCCTTATGGTTACGTGACAGCCCAGAGCTCCACAAATCAACCTCCAGGACAGATGCTTTCTTGCTGGGAGTGTCCGTGCAGGCTTCACAAAGCCGGTGGCACTGAACCTCGGCCTCGGTGGGACTGGGGAAAGATGCTCTAGGAAGGGAGAAGAGAAAAGCAAGACAGAGGCGGGGTTGGAATCCACAGACCATATCTAGATCTGGCAAATAAGCCAAGGACAAAGCTCCGTTACTAAGGGCCTCAGGGAGTACTTACACTACATAGTCTAGGCTAATGTCTGGCATGCATTATCTCATCAAATCCTCAGCCTTATTATCTTTATTTCTCTTTCAGATAGGCTTAGTGAGATGAGTGACTATGGTTACAGAGATAACACCTGCTAAAACTGAAATTCAATCCTGACCCAAGTCCAACCTTTATGAATCATCATGCAGTGTTCGCTTCCACTGAGATGCGGTTAGCAAAGTGCCTTCGGCTTGGGTCCGAGTGGGCAGTGCACGCCTAGCAAAGCATTGTATTCAGGGACCCTGAAGTTCTTCAGTGAGAACATTTTGGTGGTCTCCAGGACTTGTCACGGAGACTTCTTAAGCCTGAGCTTCTGGTGCATGCAGACCAGAGCCAACAAACAACCCAACATGGAGCCAGGGAAACTCTGATTTGAGATAGGGAGGTGTCTACTGGGAGTGTGATTGCCCATCCGGGCACGGGAAAGGTCTTCCCAGATGCGGCTGGGCTCACTATGTCATTCTTTGGCAAAATTCTAGGTTTCCATTATCTTCAGGATCCTAGATGGCACTTGATTTGTTTCCATAGTTACAGGTATCTATTCCCAGTAAAAATGAGCAGTTCAGCCTGCTGCTGAAAGTATGCAAACGAAGAGCTTGAGGCTGATGAGAACTTAGTGCCTCACAGGGTATCTCCCCACTGCCCTTTGCTTGGGAGCATCATAGGGCCTTGGGGTCCTCCTTTCCCCAGTAGAGAAGGAGGAGGGAGAACTCACCAGAACTACTGAAGGTGCAAGGTGTAGAGCAGAAAACATCCAGCTGTGAGTCAGGTCACCTTGAATGCATGGGTGATGACTTTGGGCAAATCTCTGTGTCGTTTATAAAATAGTAGGTCAGATCAGGTGATCCTGAAGAGCCTTCAGAGTTTTGTTATGTTGTCTTAATTTATTGTGGTAAAAATGCTTAACACAAAATTTACCATCCTAACCATTGTTAAGTGTATAGCCCAGTAGCATTAATATATTTTTGTTGTTGTGCAACAGGTCTCCAGAACGTTTTTAACTTGCAAAACTGAGACTTCATACTCATTAACCAATAACTTCCATGTCCACTCCTCGCCCTTTGGTAGCCACCATCCTACTTCCTGTTTTGATTGAGTTTGCTTACTCGAAATATATAAGTGGAGTCATACAACATTTGACTTTTTGTGACTAACTTATTTCACTTAGCATAATACCCTCAAGGTTCATCGGTATTGTAGCATGTAACAAGATTCCCTTCCTTTTTAAAGCTGAGTAATATCCCACTGTCTGTATATACCACATTCTGTTTATCCAGCCACCAGTTGATGGATATTTGGGTTGCTTCCACCTTTTGGCTACTATTAATAATGCTACTGAAATATAGTAGCAACCATACTTGGGTAAAAATTGCTTTTTGAATTTTAACCCTGCTATTCTGGCTTCTTACCTGCTTAAACATAGGGTAGTTACCTCAGCTTCCAGGTAGACCTGGAGGCTAAGGCAACTTTCCTGTGCCTTGGGTCAGAACTACAGGAGATTGATTCCCACTGACTCAGTAACTTCAGGGGTAGAAATTGTAGATAACCTTTAGAGATTAACTGCTGAGCTCTGCTTCTGTATTATCAGCTATTGCAAGATAGGGCCACATTCCAATGTCCGGCAGGATGTGGCTGGGAGCATCCTTGGTGGGTGTTCCCAGTCTTTAGAATTCAGAACAAAGAAAAATTCTTGTGGTTTGGACATTTAAAGGGACTTCCTACATCTGAAACAGTGCGGTCGTGAGTGTGGCCCCCTGCGTGTGGTGCTCTTGCAGCCATCCTGGCCAGTTTTTCAATAAATCCTTGCCTGCTTTTTTTTTAATCAATCATCAGCCTCCGATGGTCTTATTTGTTTATTTTTTAATGTATTTTATTGATTTTGTACAGAGAGGAAGGGAGAGAGATAGAGAGTTAGAAACATCAATGAGAGAGAGTCATCGATCAATTGCCTCTTGCACACCCCCTACCAGGGATATGCCCGCAACCAAGGTACATGCCCTTGACCTTTCAGTCCCCAAGCCGATGCTCTATCCATTGAGCCAAACCAGTTTCAGCCCAATGGTCTTATTTTGAACCCAGGGTTCGACCTCACAACACTAGTATGAACATGGATGTAAAAATATCTTTTGGATGGGGAATCAGATGGGGGGGGGGGGAGCTATGGGAGAAAAAAAGAGGAACACCTGTAATAATTTAAACAATAAAGATTTATTATATAAAATAAAATAAAATATTAAAAAATATATCTTTGCCAAAACCGTTTTGGCTCAGTGGTAGAGCGTCGGTCTGCATGTACATTGGTTGCGGGCACATCCCCGGTAGAGGGTGTGCAAGAGGCAGCTGGTCGATGTTTCTCTCTCATCAACGTTTCTAGCTCACTATCTCTCTCCCTTCCTCTCTGTAAAAAATCAATAAAATATTTTTTAAAAATAAATAAATTTATTTAATTTATTTATAATTTTTTAAAAATAAATAAATTTATTTAATAAAATAAATATATTTTAAAAATAAATAAATTACATATATATATATTGGAGACACTGCTTGACTTCCAGGTTTAAGATGCAATCAGTTCAGTTGCATGCTTTATTGCTGCTTTATTTTAATTTTATTTATTGATTGATGATTGATTTTGTGGAGGGGGGAGGGGAAAGGGATGTAACCGAATCTAGATTCAGCTGTCTGGTGCAACAAAAACTAAGCACACAAGACAGATACTGGTGAAAAAGGAAAGAGGTTTTGAGTGCCAGCATCTTGACAAGATAGAGGGCTTTTCCAAGACTTCAAAAAACCATCTAGCTTCTCAGTGAAGGCAGGGGTTTTTATTAGGAGGGAGAGGGAAAGCAGAACAGAGAGATTAGGGGAGGGGCTGTGGACATGCAGCCTGGTCCAATATGGATTTCATGGTCAGGGTCCTTGAGTTGGCCATCTGGTTGAATTCCTGTGACTGGGGGCCTTGAGGTCAGCTGCTCCTTAGGTTCACACAGGAACTGAAACTGCAGATTCTAGAAAAGAACACTTAGAAAAGAAACTTCTAACATGTAAGCTCTAATTTCAGGAGGAAAAATCAGCTTAGAGTAACAAGCTGGATTTAACATGTACTAAGATTAATATGGGTAGCTTTATATAAGCATAGTGTATTCATTTCCCTGTTTCAGGAAAAGAGAGAGAGAGAGAGAGAGAGAGAGAGAGAGAGAGAGAGAGAGAGAGAGAGAGAGAGAGAGCTGGATTTGTTGTTCCACTTATTTATTCATTCATTGGTTGCTTCTGATATGTGCCCTGGCTGGGAATTGAACATGAAACCTTGGTGTATCAGGACACCATTTTAACTAATTGAATTATCAGATAGGACCAATTATTGCTTTACTAGAGGCCCAGTGCATGAATTTGTGCACCAGTAGGGTCCCTCAGCGTAGCCTGCAGGATCGGGCCGAAACCAGTTCTCCAATATCCCCCAAGGGGTCCCAGTTTGCAAGAGGGCGCAGGCCAGGCTGAAGGACTCCCACCGGTGCATGATCTGGGCCAGAAAGGGATATGGGAGGTTGGCCAGCCTGGGAGGGACCGAGAGAGAGCTCCAGGGCGTATCCGACCTGTCTCACTCAATTCTGATCGGCTGCACCCCAGCAGCAAGCTAACCTATTGGTTGGAGTGTCTGACCCCTGGTGGTCAGTGCATGTCATAGTGAGTGGTTGAGCAGCCTTAGCACATCATTAGTATATTATGTTTTGATTGGCTGAACAAATGACCTGATGACTGGACACTTAGCATATTAGGCTTTTATTATATAGGATTTTAAAAAACAAACAAACAAACAAACACAGAGTCTCTCAAAGAATGAACATATTGAAATTAACACTTCAGATACTGCATGGTGACATTTATTTAGGGAAGTTTGCTCAGTCAAAGCTAAGATTTTGCCACTCAATAGACTCCTAAAGTTGCAGCCCCAGAAGGAGCTAAAACAGTAAAGTTGGGCGTTGCAAAGAGAGTTCCGGCATGCTGTAGCATAATTATGAACTTCAGTCACAACATTATCTAGGAAACAAATGCTTTCAGCAGAGATAATGGGTACCTATAAATATAAATCAGTTGCTGAATGAGCATGCATTGACTTGTTGGAAAATATGGAGATGACATGCCAGGTGTGCAGAAAACAGCCTCCAAATTCAGTTATGTATGCTGTGCCCCAGGGAAAAGCATGTAGAATCCATACATTTTTCTTTGAAAGAAAGGTTTGCCTTACTCTCCACGCTGAGCAGCATGGCTGAGAGCTCTGGCTGACGATCAGGCCCCCAGACAGGTTCCTGATTATTGGAACCTGCCCCTTGAGCTCAATGACTCAGTGGGAGGTGGGTGTTTATCCGAGGATTAATATTTTCGTATAGGTGTGCCTGCTAGTGAGGGTGCATGAGTAACTGAAACCACTCACCACAGACTCCTTTTTAGAGAAAACCGTGGTGGAACCTGGCTGAGCCCTGGAAACTTCTGTCTCCGAGTTTGTTTCCACACTCAGAATTTCTAACTCAGGGAGGGCCAGGCCACTCTTCATAGTAATTGTGGCCAAGCCTTTGTCTGGGGGTTTGGATATGATAAGCAAGTCTCTATATTCTTGAGATCCCAGTCCAGTGCAGGAGGCAGAGGGAAGTGGTACCTGTTAGAAGTAGGAACTGATCCTGAGAGCCAGGAAAGGGGAAGTAACTTGGGCAGAGTGTAAGAAAAAGCCTCACACATATGATGTTTGCCTGCATTGACGGACAAGGAGTTTTACAGGCAGAAAAGCACACGGAAGGGCAGCAAAGACATCTTGAGTTTGGAAATGTGGAAGAATGTCGGTGTGGCTGAGTAACAAAGGGGATGTGAGGCTGACACTTGTGAAGGCCTCTTGGTGAAGTGGGACTACGCCAGAACAGGACCATAGAACCCCGAGGAGCCCCTGCCAGTAGTTCTGGGCAGGCCCAGTTCCACTCCTGGCCTCCCACAGCTTTCACACTGGGCCTGCGTGCCCAGAACCGAGGATGGAACAGGGGTGTCGCTTCGTGAATAGTACAGGTTTCACTTTCATGGCAGCTTGGGGTGGGAGTGTTGGGAGCCATCAGAGTTGATACAAGCAACTCCATCTTAGAAAATACAACTCCATCTTGGGAGTTAAGTTTCCAACTCCTCTAACAACTCACAGTCACCAGAGATCACGTGGTGCCCTGCAGTTTGGCCAGAAGCTAAAGATAAGCTATTGCTTAAGGACACATCCTGCTCTGGAAGATCCCTACAACGTCCCCTCCCTGATCCTCCCTCCCACAGTTTGCCCCACCTTGGAATGTCCCCGCGGCAACCTCCCCCTACAGCCTGTATATATATATATATATATATATATATATATATATATATATATACACATATATTGCAGCTTCAACAATAAAATTCGAGGCTTGATCAGAACGCTGTCTTGCCTCCATTTCTTCACATCTCTTGTCCTCTATCATTCCCTTCTAGGTGCCTCCTTGCCCCACGTTGATCTCTCGATGGTCGGGACATGGGAGGAGGATGCTCAGTCACCGAAGAGGCTATCTTACCAGATTTGAGCCAATGTTTCCTCGGGTGAGACCACGGTGAGTGTGAAGGTTGCTTACCCCTCAGCTCCCTCCTGCAGTAGCCAGGCAATCCCAGCCACCCCTGAAGCTCACCAGCATCCTGGGATACAGAAACAGCACCCACGGGCTCCAACCAGGTCCCCGGTGTCCGGACAGTGTGCTCAGGAGGGGAAGCTATTGTTACTCGGAGATATCAGCAAAAGAACACACAGCAAGGTGACCAGAGGCAGGAGGAGCCTTTGTCCTCTCGCAGAAGGACTAGCTGGTGGCAACAAATTACCGTCTAAACCCAGTTATCTGTGCTTAGGAAGACAATGATTTTGTTTATTGTCCCAACGAAGGCTCTTCTTTTTTTTTTTTTCTTCTTTTTTTCTTTTTTAAATGTATTTTATTGATTTTTTACAGAGAGGAAGGGAGAGGGATAGAGAGCTATGAAACATCAATGAGAGAGAAACATCCACCAGCTGCCTCCTGCACACACACCCCACCGGGGATGTGTCTGCAACTAATGTACATGCCCCTGACCGGAACCAAACCCGGGACCCCTCAGTCCGCAGACCGACGCTCTACCACTGAGCCAAACCGGTTTTGGCCGAAGGCTCTTCTTTCTGAATGGGACACTAGGAAAATAGACAACAATTTAGACAGTGTTGGATAAACCTGGAATCTCTCTGGGATGAGGCGCTAGTGAATGAGCAGCCTGTCTTGTGAGACAGTTTCTCTATGAGAGCTCTGAAAGGCTCTCCGGCCTCAATGACATTCCCAGCCAAAACTGGTTTGGCTCAGTGGATAGAGCATCAGCCCGCGGACTGAAAGGTACCAGGTTCAATTCCGGTCAAGGGCAGGTACCTTGGTTGTAGGCACATCCTGAGTGGGGGGTGGGGGGTGCTGGAGGCAGCTGATCAATGTTTCTCTCTCCTCAATGTTTCTAATCTCTATCCCTCTCCATTCCTCTCTATTAAAAAATCAATAAGCCAAAACCGGTTTGGCTCAGTGGATAGAGTGTCGGTCTGCAGACTGAAAGGTCCTAGGTTCGATTCCAGTCAAGGACATGTACATTGGTTGAGGGCACATCCCCGGTAGGGGGTGTGCAGGAGGCAGCTGGTCAATGTTTCTCTCTCATCGATGTTTCTAGTTTTCTATCCCTCCCCCTTTCTCTCTGTAAAAAATTAATAAAATATATTAAGAAAAAAAAATCAATAAAATAGCCAAAATCAGTTTGGCTCAGTGGATAGAGCGTCGGCCTGTGGACTGAAAGGTCCCAGGTTCGATTCTGGTTAAGGGCATGTACCTTGGTTGTGGGCACATCCCCATTGGGGGTGTGCAAGAGACAGCTAGCTGATGATTCTCTCTCATCAATGTTTCTAACTCTATCCCTCTCTCTTCCTCTCTAAAAAATCAATAAAAAATATGTTTTAAAAAATCAATAAAATATTTTTTAAAAGAAAAGAAAAATAAAATTCTCTCTCATCTTTTCCCCCTGCACTTTCTACCCCAAAAAAGGTAAGTAACCATTGCTATTGATTTGCAGGGCTACCTCCTAGACCTTGTTCTATGTATATGTCAGTGTATCCCTGTGGACCTACACATAGCTGGGCATAGACAGAGAGAGACAGGACCAGAGCTGGGATAGAGACGGGGATAGAGACATCTGCTGTCAGTTATTCTTCCTGTTCACCAGGAACAGGGAGCCTGGCGAGTTCAGCTCTTGGGAATAGAGAGTGAGGAGTAAATGTTTTCTATTTCCAGCTGGCAAAGCAGAATCACACTGGAGCCAGAAGCTGGGAAGCCAGGCCGTGGGGAGGCTGAGATTTCTGAGGTAACAGAAGAGATGAGATTAGAGGTACTTAACATGATGGGCACTGAGCCCTCTCTGTCCCTAATGGCTGCAAGATCTTTGCAGAGACTGGACCATAGGCACTAAAGCATTGAGAGTAGCTTCAGGGTCTAATGGCAAGCGTACGTCAGTGGAGCAAACTGCAAGGTGAGGTTGACAACTCAATACTGTGAGGATGTGGAGCAACTGGAATGCATACCTCGCTCCTGGGAATGAAAATCATCATCACTCTGGGAAACAGTTTGCAAGTGTCTTATAAAGTTGGACATACACTTACTACATGACCATTCCTAGATGCTGATCCAGGAGAAATGACATGTGGCCAAACAAAAGTTGTATAAAAATGTTCCTGGCAGCTATGATAGATTCATAAATGAAACAAAAACAAAAACAAACAACAACAACAAACAAACAAACAAAAAACTAGAAACAACACAAATATACCCATCATCAGGTGAATGGATAAATGAATTTTGGCATACATTTTTAGCATACAATGAACTATGCTTAAGCAATAAGAAGAAATAAAGTACTAATGTACACAGCAACATGAATGCACCTCAAAAGTATTATTCCAAGTCAGTGATTTTCAACCTGTTTCATCTCATGGCAACATGAACTAATTGCTAACATTTTTGAGGCATGATACCAAAAAATAGGTTTTTTTGCTGATCTGACCAAAAAAAAGAAGGATTATGATTCATTCACACCAAATGGCTATTGTTGTGTTGGCTGCTATCATTCTTATGTTTTATTTGACAACCTAAGAGAAAAAAGATCAGTGACCTGCACTAAATAGTCAGGCATTGCATGTTTTAAAGATTCTTGTGGCATACCAGTGTCCCTGCCACCACACATCTGTGGAAAATTGGTGTTGTAAGTGAAAGAAGCCAGACACAGCCGAAACCAGTTTGGCTCAGTGGATAGAGCGTTGGCCTGCGGACTGAAAGGTCCCAGGTTCGATTCCAGTCAAGGGCATGTACATTGGTTGCGGGTGCATCCCCAGTAAGTGGTGTTCAAGAGGCAGCTGATCAATGATTCTCTCTCATCGATGTTTCTAGCTCTCTATCCCCCTCTCTTCATCTCAGTAAAAAAAAAATCAATAAAATATATTTAAAATGCCAGAGTAATCTTCTTTAAAAAAAAGGAAAGAAGGAAAGAAAGAAAGAAAGAAAGAAAGAAAGAAAGAAAGAAAGAAAGGAAGGAAGGAAGGAAGAAAGAAAGGAAGAAAGAAAGAAAGAAGCCAGACACAAAATACAATATACGGCATGATCCCTTTTACATGAGGTACCTTACAAAAAAGAAACCACAGTGATGGAAAGCAGATCGGTGGTTTCCCGGGGCAGGAGGAAGGGAACTGATGACAAAGGGGCAGGCCAGGACTATTAGGGCAATAGAGGGGCTGTGTGATCATTGTGGTGTGGGTACATGGCTGTAAGCATTTGCCACGACACTTCAAATCGCACACTTAATTGGTGATGTCACCTTAACTGTCACTTAGTTAAAAAGCGTACTTTACTAAAGCCAACAATTTTTTTTTAATAATTCAAGCAAAGCGGCCAGGCCCAGAGCAGCGGCTGCCAGGCTGGGAGCAGCCAGGCCCGGAGCAGCCGGGTCTGGTGCTGCCAGGCCTGGAGCAACAGCAGCCAAGTCCAGAGCAACTAGGTCGGGAGCGGCAGTGACCAGACCCGGGGCAGCTGCTTGTGGAACGAACCAGAGCAACAGAGGCCAGGCCCGAAGCAGCCAGGCCCGGAACAGCTCGCTTCTCGCCTGCCCCTGCCCCACTGCTGCCTCTCAGGCATGGCTGGAAACTTTTGTGGGAACTTGAGGGTCTGCTGAATCAAGTGATGAAGGCTTAGATCTGGATGTGTTGAGTTAGTATAGCGCTGGGGTGTTGATCTGTGAGTGCCTTGGGTGGGGCCTGGATGAGGCTGGTTGACCTATTTGGAAATGTCTTTTGTGTGAAGTGTATCATTGGGCATGTGGAGGTATTATTGATATGAGAAAATGCTAAGTAACTATTTACTATCTGAAAAGGGATTTACTATCGGGGAAAGGGAGGGAGGAAGAGACTGAACATAAACTGTGCACTTATGGATGAGGACATGGGGGATGGGGAGGGGGCGGAGGGTGGGGTGGGAACCTGGTGGAGGGGGGAAGAAATGAGGAACCTTTGTAATAATATGAACAATAAATATTGATTTAAAAAAAATAATTCAAGCAAAAATAAAAGTGAGAAGGAAATTGATATCAGGATTGAGAAAAGGATATAACTTGAAACAAAACAGTTTTTAGAAAACAACTTTAAATAACTATACCTTAAAACGTAGTTAAAATGGACAATGTTTTATAAAAATATATATATAATTTAATAAAGTGAATCAATAGAAAGGTTTTTAACTGGTTTTTACTATGCTGGCATAATCCAAATGCTCCTCACCTACCAAAGACCATGATGAATTAGAGGGAGAAGATTTCCCAAGATTATCCTCATGTCTGACATCAAATGCAAGTTCCAGCTTCCCTGACCACACTTAAGTTTGATAATTCGCTGGAGGAATTCACAGAACTCATGGAAAGCTGTTACGCCCATGGTTGTGGTTTACTATAAGGATTAAGATCAAAACTAGCCAAGGGAAGACGTGCATAGGGCAGAGGGCGAGAAAGTGTCACCAGAAAGGGACTGGGGTGACCGGGTCTGTCCTCCACTCTATATGTGGGTTCTTCACTTCATGCAGGGAAGATTTCGAAAACAGGAGTCCAGGTGATTTGGGGAGTATGTTTATTGAAGCCGGGGATAGTGTTACAAAGGAAGGCGAAACAAACCAGTAGGACACATGTGTCAAACACAAGGCCCGCGGGCCAAATCCGTCCCCAGGCCTTGCAATGTGGCCCTGACCGGAATCGAACCCAGGACCCTTCAGTCCGCAGACCGACGCTCTACCACTGAGCCAAACTGATTTCGACTAGAAGGGTAATCTTTAAGTGGATCATTTCGTATGGCCTGTGAATGGTGTTATAAATATCCAGATGGCCCTTGGCAGATGAAAGGTTCCCACCCCTGCTTCATAGCTTAGAGGAAAGAAAGCAGGGGTGTCGAACTCAATCAGAGAAGGGGCCAAAATCTAAAATCCAGCCTAAATCGCGGGCCGAATGGTTTACTGAACAGTCATAAACTGTCATTGTGATGGAAACGCAGCGGAGTGCAGTGATGACAGTGCGGTGCGGGCCACATTGCAAGGCCTGGGGACGGATTTGGCCCGCAGGCCTTGTGTTTGACACATGTGGCTTAGAGGAAAGAAAGCAAATCTTCACGCCTGAGGAAAGACACGGTCCGGGTGTGCTCAGGGGAAGGGTTTTCATCTATTTTCCAAGGTGGGAGTTTTAGGGAAGGTCTCTGGGAAAGGTCACAACAGAATATTCATCACCATCGTCCCAGTGTGTCCTTTAGTATGCTGATGCAGCAGAATGAGGGTATGTGGGGCTTGGGATGGTTCTCTGGTCAGCTTCCCTTTTATCTTGGATTTGTCTGGTTCTAACTGGGTGTAGTGTTATTTATTCCCCTGACTTGTCTGTTCTGGGGTTTGGCTGGTACTAATGGCACCAACTGGGTCTGTGTTATCTATCTCCCTAAGGTGATATAAGCTACTTACTCTTTGGTTGGGGAGGAGAGGTGGAAACCATTTGCTCTTAAGTGTCCCTGGTTAGGGAAGAAAAAAATCTTGCGATTTATTAGCTGGCTGTTAATTTCCGGGTGTTTTGTTTAGCTTTCCACCTCAGTTTCTCCATTTCACTTGCCAAGGAATTTCCTAGCTTCTTACTAACCTGCCTCAAAAGTACCAAGCTCAGAGCTTCCGGTTGTTCTCTAATCGTGGCATCATGGAACATAGTGATCACACGTGACAGTACACAGAGTGTTGGCAACCAGGGAAGCTCACCTGGCTAGTGGTCTCCACAGTCTTTATTGGGCATTAGTCAGGCAAACCTCGTTGACTGTTCATTTGACTGATCTCAGTCTCCCCACCCTAAATCATCACATGGTTGGCATGACTCAGAGTCCCCACCCTACATCACATTGTTACTACCTGGCGAAACCAATAGCATATTAATTTGGATTACAATGACTTTATAGTAATTCCAGTCTAGTTATAAAATTTGAATTCTTGTATTAGAATTGTTCAGTTGCATTCAGTTACAAGTACACATTGTTGATATTCCATGAGTTGAGTTTAATTGCTGTATAGAAATCTCAAAGGTTACATTATGTTTGGACACTAAAATGAAAAAGTGATTGTGAATGTATAAATTCATGGAAACAGCAGTGGAACATAAATTTGATAGTAGTAAAGGAAATTTTGTCATTAGAAGAATGATTTCATTTTCCTATTTTCTTGCAAACCAACAATTGAGCCTTTTAGAACAAAGAGAGAAAGCTGTCCCCTGCCTTCCACACCCCCCACAGCACACACACAAATGAAGTCTATCATGTTTTGCCACCAAGATGCATGCAAACATATTGTAGTGTAATGGAAAATTTGTCAAATCTCTTGAAATAGATAAAATAAATTCCAAAGCAATGAGAGGTTGGTATTACCAATTCATGTGTTTTGAAGGACTATCATTAAGATGTCAAACATCTATTTATCAAAACTTCCTGTGTCTTTGAGCAGAAGACAAGAGTTAAGACATTAAGAAATTCTACGCTACCCCTGTTCCTAATAGCCAAACGATATTATGTGTGACAAATCCAGACTTCAGTGACTGAGTCCAAAAAGATAGAGAACAGTTGGACTTTGGATGTGAAGATGTCTTAGGAACACCTTCACACATTTATCGATATTTCACTCTCATTTTTACTTGTAAGAGTGTACTCAATTGTGTGTAAGATGCGAACTAACCCATATTTAAACCAATTCGAATGCAGTAGTACCTTGGCCACAGTGATTTGCCAGTCACAGTGAGGCCCTGGGCTTTTGTTCACTCATTGGTTTAACTTCCTTCATCCTCACGCTGGATGCTGAAAGCCATTCTATGACCAAGAGGGACCAGCCTTAACATGAAGCCAGCACATAGATTGCAGATCAGAGTAACTATCTATGCTGATGACATTACTGAACTGCAGGATCACCTCAAGGCCGTTTGAGTTGGAATTTCTGTTACTTGCAAACCAAAGCTTCCTCACTGAATGAGGGTTCAATAAATGTTAATGAATAGAGCAAATGATAAAGAGTGAGGACACTTGAGGAAGCCCCACTTCCCCAATCTGGGGCCAGAATGATCCCGCCACCAGCCCAGTCAGTCATTGATTTGCCTGGTGAGCCATTGGTGGTTGCTTATTGAGGGCTCCAGAAGTAAGAGCCTGAAGGGTTTGCTGTTAGGCACACTGTGGAAGCAAAGCACCTTTATATACTTTTCAAAAATTAGGAAGCGTGGAGGTCAGGAATATTGGCAAGTAGGAAGGTATTTGGAGCTGACCTATGGTTCATTTGTATTTTTAGAACTTGACTTGAGTTTCACTCATCTACAGAATAGGATTCAAAGAAGTCAAGCACTATTTACTTTATTTTCACTTTCATGCTAACTGCTTCCCTTACTGTTTCCACTGAGCCCAGATACACTACAGGACATCAGCTTTAAAAAAATCATGTTTGCCGAAACCGGTTTGGCTCAGTGGATAGAGCGTTGGCCTGAGGACTGAAAGGTCCCAGGTTCGATTCCGGTCAAGGGCATGTACCTTGGTTGCAGGCACATCCCAGTAGGGGGTGTGCAAGAGACAGCTGATCGATGATTCTCTCTCATCGATGTTTCTAACTCTCTATCCCCCTCTCTTCCTCTCTGTAAAAAATTCAATAAAATATATATATATTTTTTAAATCATGTTACACCCAATGGGTATGGCTCAATGTTTGAGCGTTGACCCATGAACCAGGAGGTCAGAGTTCTATCCCTGGTGCAGAAAGCAGCCAATCAATGATTCTCCTCATTGATTTTTCTCTTTCCTTCATCCTTCCTCTCTCCAAAATCAATAAAAATATATTTTTAAAATGTCGTGTTATGCTACTGGCATGGATCACTGCTGAGTGAGTACATGAAGCTAGCTGAATCTAGAGGTGGCTGTGATGCTGAAAGAGTCCTAAGTCTTTTTTTTTTTTTTTTTTTTTTTTTTTTCTTAAAAAAAAAAATTAAACCGAAGCCACTCAGAATGCATCCTCTCCCTCTTCTCCCCCGGGGGAGAGAAGAACGATCATCAATGGCAGGCGGCAGCTGCAGGAGCAGCACCGGAAGCCGGCTTCACGCTAGAGTCCTAAGTCTTTACTCACCTCTGCCTCCTGCTAGCAATGCTTTCTGCCTGCCCTACCAGGTTTGTGAAGGACAGAAAAGTTGCCCAGCTCCTGTTAAGAGGGTATCATATGTAAGTTACCTAAATTATCATATAGCTCCTGGTCAACCTTAATTCCTACCCCCTTAAATTCATGTGGTCTTTACAACACCAGAATTACTTCTATCTTTAAAACTTGACAAATTGTTCTGTTTTTGTTTTTAACCCTTGATCTTTGTAAATTTTTCTGTGCCCTCTTGCCCATAACTTAGTCTTCTGGCATGATGACTGTTCTTTAAGGAATTCAGCCTGTGCCTTCTGGGACACATGGGGAGTGTAGGGAGTGTGTTAGTGAGACGTGTGATAATTAGCTATCACTCTGGAATGTGGCAGAAGTGTAAATACAATCATGGCTTTTTGCATTTTGTAATTATCACAGCTGAAATCTCAGGACTCCTACTCCAGGATCCTGCTACCTTTGACCCCTGTATGGTTCTGCCATTAGTATGAGTCCCTGGAGACCCATACCCAAAGGAAATGGCTTCCTGTTTTGTTCTAAGTGGCACTGTTCCCTTCCTCACTGTTTCCCAAACATCCCATTTCTGGATAAAGAGACTGAGCTTTCTCCCCTTCCCTTTTACAGGAAAAGGAGGAATGAGGCAGGAGTGGGAGAGGTCCTCTGAGGGTAAATAGCCTTCTTATAACAGGCTCTTTTGTTTATTGCATCGGACTCGGCTCCCTGGTGGTCCTTGGGGATCACGAAGTCTGGGTGTAACACAGTGTGGACACTGATTATATGAGGAGTAAAAGAATGAGTGAATGAATGGATGAATAAGTGGGGCCAAACTAGACCATGTTACTCAAAACCTGAGAGAAGTCGGGCAACATCCAGGAGCCAGTCTTCTAGGCTGCTCATCACCCTCTGCCCACACTCTGCCCCAGGGCCAGTGTGGGAACCCCTTTCACGTCCTACGTAGTTTAGGGTTCGGGTTCTGGAGTATGGCTACACACAAATGAAAACAGACTAGAAAATATCTAATTTGGTGATATGGGGGCCCAGGTGGGAGCCCACTTCTAGTGGGAGGACTGCAGCTAGGCTCCGGACTATGGGAAAAATCTTTGCCCTTAAGCAGGTTTGGGATATACCCATAGCCCTTAGGCAGGTAATAAGCGAATTATCATATCAGCAAGGATTTACATGATTACAAGATGGGGGAAGTTGCCTAGGTTACCATTATCTCAATTAGATAGGGAGTGGTTGGCTCTGACCTTTCAGAGTTTCAAGGTTGACCAGCCTTTGACATCTTCCTATTAGTGAGACAATGATCGGTCTCCTGCAGGCCAGCATTTTGGGATGAAAGAGAATGCGGGATGGGGTGAGATACTGGCAATTCTGAAGCTGTTCCTACAGGTTGAACGGACACTCATAAGGATGCGTTAGTCCTAAAGATTCACCCTACCGATGGGGGGGGGGGGGGAAGCATTAAAAACAAACAAAAAAAAACTGCTCTGAGGACTGAAAGGTGACCATCCTCAGCTACAGTACGGGTGTGTGTAGACCCAATTAGGGCAGTGCTTTTGCCTCAGAAAGGGCCTCTAACGAAAGAATCAGGGGTCCAGGGTCACCACGCACAAAGGACTGAAGGAAGCTAGAGCTTGGAGAATGAGGGATGTACGCAAACACCCCTTGGGGCGGGAGGGCTGAAGTGCGCCTGCGCCGGGTCGGGCTCCGCCCACCGGCCTGGGCTTCTCCCACGGGGCGGGGCCAGATCACGCGGGAGCGGGCGCGGCAGCGCAGGCGTGAGTCTGCGCAGGCGCCGGGCCCACCCAGGACCCCTGGGGCGGGGGAGAGCGGGTCCTCCCGCCCCCCGCGTCGGGCACCGGAGAAAGCGGGCGGGAGGGGAGCGCGAGCAGGACGAGGTCCACGGTTCCACGCGGGGCTCTGCAAGGCATGTGACCTCCGCGAAGGTGGCTCCGCCTCAGCGCAGGTGAGGAGACCCAGGCAGAGCCGAGCCGCTGTGCGCGGATGATTAGCTGCGAGGTTTACTTTGTGCTCCGGACGGGCTGGTCCTGACCTTCCCAGCCTCGGGCCCCCCGCCCCCCTTCTCGGGCTCGGCCGCACCTGCGGGCCCGAGGGTGATCCCCACCGCGCTCGGCGGGCCCCGCCCCGCGGCGCCGGCCCGGCCGCCTCGGCGCGCGCTCAGTGGAAAAACCCCGCGTTTGGGGCCGGTTCCCGGCGCCTCTGCCTCGCCAAGAGCCCTATTTACCTCCCCAGGCTTAGAGGGGGCCGGTGGCACCGAGCCGCCTGCGCCGCTGAGACGCAGCTGAGAAAGGGACTCTGCCCCGCGCGCCGAGCCCGGGGCGGGCCCGGGGCTCCGAGGGCAGGCGGGCAGGACAGCCTGCAGGTGAGCGGGTGCAGATAATGCTCTGAGGACCTGGCGTCCGCGGCTCTGTGCCTGCATAGTGGCTTGTGTTTTATGGGACCACGATTTCCAGCTTTTTCCGAATCTCGAATCTCGTAGGCACCTGTTTGCCTCCCTTCCCCAAAGGTTGCAAACTCCAGGCATACTTGGAAAGAACACGGAGCTGAAGTTTAGGAATGAAAAGACGAACAAAGCACCATGCTCGGGGTTGTCGCAGGGACCGGGAGGGGAAGGAGGTGGAAAAGATGGGAAAGGCCCCGCCAGACCAGGGCTGTGCAGAGGCAGCACTCCCCAGTCCAAAGCCAGACTGGGCGGCCCGCTGATTGTAGCCTCTTCCCACGCCTTGTGCCTTCCGCAGCCCCGTCATGGAGACCTCAGTTTAGGGGTTTTTGTGTGTGTGTGTGTGTTTTAATTTTATTTAAATGTTTTTTCTTTTGAGCTTGGCAGATAAAAACAAAAAAGAAGAATAATTACTTAGGGTTTATTTTGAAAAGCATTGTCCCCGAGCCAGCTTGTCTGGATGCTCCTCCTCTGGCCCAGCCTTGGAAACTGGGAATTGGGATTCAAAATGTGAACCCCAACACAACTCCTTGGAACTTACCTGGTCTTGGAACTTGGAACTTACCTGCATATCGTGTACAAACAGCATATTAGGAGCAATTACTGACCAATCTAGAAACAGTAAGAATTATATCTCACATTTTTGTCACTCTTTGTAAGGTGGCTTGCAAAGCACTGTATTTTGTCCTTTGATTCTCACAACTCTGTGAAAGGTAATCTGGGAATTCTTCCGGTTTTATTGATGCAAAAGAAAGAGTGCCTTGTCCACGTTCTTACGGCTGGTAGGAATTTGAATTCGCCTTTATTATTGGTCCAGCCCTCCCCAGATCGCCCTCCTGTGTAAGGCACGCCACTTAGTTCAGGTGTTCTGCATTGCCTCTGACGGCGCACAGAAGATGCTTGAATCACTGAGATGGAGCTTGGGAAGCTTGGTGAGGACGGGTGCTGGGCTCTGTTGGTGTCCCTGCCAAGGTACTTCCCTCTGGCGTGTTGAGCAGAGAGCCCTGAAGCCTCCCTGTGCCGAGCTGGTGTGGCAAGAACTGCCTTTGGCACTGACGGGACCAGCCTCACCTCTGAGCTCAGTGGCCTCTGGCACAGGGAGATTACATCGAGCGGTGCCCTCTGCCCTCCTTGGTTCTGCCAGCGGGGGAGGCAGTGCTGGCAGGCTGCGGGGGGAGCAGCAGGAATGTGCCCTGTGGCTCAGCAGTTAGGTCAGAGGGCCCCAGACAAGCCAGGGTTCCCTCCAGACCCAGGCCGCCCACACGGGAGGCCGGTCTGCCGTGGCACAGCTGGGGCAACAGAGCTGGAGCGGGGGTTCAGTGTCCGTGCTCTTCAGATGGCTGACCCTCAGGGGAAGGAGTGAATCCGAGCCCTGCGAAGAGAAAGATAACTCGGCCTTCCTTACAATTCGGAAGCGCGTTACTGCATCTCACATGGTTTTGCATATATTCTTCCTGGCAACCCTTCAGAGTGCCCTGGTTTTTAAGGAGACACTGAGGTTCAGAGGGACAAGTGGCCTCTCCGAGTCAGAGTGAGAGAACCCAGGGTTTTGTCCTGAAATGCAATGTCTTAATGGTATCACCCTTGCCTTCCCATCCGCACCCATGCAACTTGGTAGACGAGGTGCTCCGAGCCCAGTCAGGAGACTGCAGGCGAGGGGCAGAATGGCCAGATATTTGGGGGCCAGCGGGGGTCTCGCTTCAGGATCACTGCTCAGAGGAAAGCCTCTCCCAGCCCCACATCCCTCCCTCACCCAGGGCGGCGTCTGTTTCCCAGCAGCTGGTCGCCCTTTGCTCTGCTTTTAGCGTCTGCTCAGAAATTTCTGAATCTGGCATCTGGAAAGGCAGTCTGGGCCAGAGCTGGGCAGCTCATTGCAAGTAGCTGAGAAGCTACTGAGAAGCCATGACAATTCGGAAGTACTTATAACAAGGTCCTGCCGATACTGGAAATGCCAGTTAAGCAGCCTGATAACAAGGGTGGGTGGGAACAGAGTCCCTAGTGGTCCTGTGGTCCCAGGTGCCTGTGCCACCAGGCTGCTTAACTGGCATTTCCAGTATCGGCAGGACCTTGTTATAAGTGCTTCCGAATTGTCATGGCTTCTCGGCTATATACCCCTATGAAAACGTTTGGTTTTGGAGCATAAGCTGCTTGCAAAGCACTAGGCTTGGGAAGGGCTGGTGCTGTCAGATTCCCAAGCCCCTTTCCAAGTCCTGACCATGGTTCCTCCCCACCCCCCATTCCCCACACACTCTGTTCTAGCCTCGGCGGGAGTGTCCACTGCACGATAAATAGTCATGGACTGGGAGTTGGGAGTCCCGGTTCAGTCACTGAGCAGCCTCCCCCATGTGACCTTGGACTAGCTATCCCTTCTCTGTGCCTTGGTTTCCTTATTTACTCAGTGAGGGGAAGGCTGGATCAGAGCCCTGAGGAGAGGGAAGGGGAGCCCAGGAGAGCAGAGGGAGCCGAAGCATCCTCTCCAGACTTGTTCCCTGAGGGCCCGGGGCGAGGCGGCCCACGTGCACCCTTAGCTCGGCACCCCTTGGCACCCCTTCTTCCTCCGGCCCTGGCTCTGCCTCAAGCCAGCTCATTCGGAGGAGGGAGGATTCCCTGGGTGGGGCTGCACTGGGCAAGTGTCCCCTCCGTGTTTGGAATATGATGCTGTCTCTACTTGTTGCGGGCATGAATTAACCCACCCAGTGATGGTACTTTGTTTTATTAAGACTTGATCAGTTCCTGCCCAGAGACGGGTCCTTGAACAGGCAGCAGTCGGAGCTGGATGAGGGGGTAGAGGTGAAGAGGGTGGAGGGTGGAGGGTGGAGGGGGCCGGGCGAGAGCAGGGATTGGGAATGCACACCCAGCAGCAGAATAGCACAGTGTCCATAGATTTCTGGCCGTTGGATCCCAGGAATTGCAAGCATGCGTTACTTAAGTGTCTTTGGATGTTAGAACTGAGATAGCCTCATAGATTTTTTAGTTCCTTCCTCTGTGTATACAGATGAGACCCAGGCCCAGAGTGCCTTCAGAGCTTATGTCGATTTCCCTGCCAGTGAGCAGCAGACTTAGGACCCAACCTAAGGCTACCTTCACCCAGGCGGGAGTGTGTTCTTTAAGGCCACGTCGACGCTGTCCAGATACCTTCAGTACTGAGCTGAAACTGGGTGGCTACAAGTCAGTTCCAACCCTGCCTCACTAGCGTCTAAAGCACATGTGTCAAACACAAGGCCTGCGGGCCAAATCCGTCCTGCCAGGCCTTGCAATGTGGCCCGCACCGCGCTGTCATCACTGCACTCCGCTGCGTTTCCATCACAATGACAGTTTATGACTGTTCAGTAAACCATTCGGCCCGCGATTTAGGCTGGATTTTAGATTTTGGCCCCTTCTCTGATTGAGTTCGACACCCCTAGTTTAAAGGGTAAAGTTCAGATCATTTTATTAGACATGTAATGCCCACCAGTTACCAGGATTCATGTTAAGTGCTGGAGATGGAGGAATGAAGAAGTGGCCCCTGCCCTCGTATTGATCCACTATTCTCCGTAGACAGATATGTAAAGAACGCGAGTACACAAAGTCCATTTGCCTGTGCAATGTGCAAAGATACGTGTGTGTTTGCATATGCACGCACGCTATATAATCAGAGGCGAGGGAGCAGTCAGCTGCCAGGGCTTTCCAGAGAGGCTGTGGAGAGAAAGTGGAATTTGTTCTGGGCCTCTATCTCGTTGGCATGGATGGGAGGGTGTCCTGGGTAAAAGAAGTGACAGGAGCAACAGTGGAGCCTGACAGCATGCTCTAGTCCTTGCACTTAGAGGTCTGGCGAGGGTGGGAAGTGGCAGGGCTGAGGCAGAGTGGTGGGCTGCCCTAAGCTGTGGAGGGCTCTGTCCGCGTGCTGAGGCCATTGTGAGTTCAAACCCAGGGGAAGGCGCTCAGGCCGCCATTCCGCTCGCTCTGGCTCCAGCGTGGAGAACAAGCTGTGGAGGACCCGGCTGGAGCCAGGCCAGGCCCAGTGGTGTGGTTCCTGAAACTGGCCCCGCACAAAGTGGCAAGGGTCAGGGCCTGGACAGAGGAGCAGGCCTCAGGGTCAAGAAGAGCATGCATAGCAAACACATTTTCCTGACCGAGTGGGTGTGGGCAGCGAGGGAGAAAGAAGGGCCAAGTGTGACCGTCCGTTTCTGGCTCGAGCGGTTGGCTGGATGCTGTGTCCTTCAGTAAGCTGGGGAACTCTGAAAGAGAAACTGATAGTGGGGGTCACTCGCGGAGGTACTGCTGCAGAGATAACCTGCAGAGCAGCGGAGGGGAGCTGAGTCAGGAACAGCGGGAGAACTGGAAGCCAGTACCAAGGTGGTGGGGGAAGTGCTGGCAGTTGGTGAGGTCGCCCAGGAAGGGAGGAGGGTTCAGAGGAGCCACTTAAGTGGCAGGAAAAGAAGGGATGGCGAAGGAGCTAAAGAAGAGACAGCAGGTGAGGGGCCTCCGAGGTGCCAGCGACTTCCTGGGTGTGGGAAGGAACGGGGTCATGGGTGAGTGCCGGAGGAAGGAGGCCTTCCTGTGATCTCGGTGAGTGGGCCGCACGAGCTGCGTTAAGGGCTCCGCTTCATTGGACGCACCGGATAGCAGGCAGAGCCGCCGGCACTTGACAGATGTTATAATCTGCATGACTGCAAATGACTCAAACTTTGCTAAGCTTTCTGAAGGGCTAGGGGGCCTCGCCGGCTTTCTGGAGATTGACTATTGGCAGCTGCAGGCGCTCCAGGGTTTCTGGGTGGCCTGGTCCTGCCCATGGAATGAGGGAGCTCCGGGCCATAGGCAGGACTCGGGAGCTCCGCCCCCAGCCCTCCCCTGCTGCCTGCTGTGCCTGCTCACCAGCTGAGCCTCTGTGCTGTCCGCAGAAGCAGGAGTGTGGGACGCTGTGAATGGTGAGTGCCTTGTCCCCAGGTTTGAACTGTCCAGGGTGAGGCATTGGGGACCATGTGTGGGGGAGGGAAGGTACCTTGGGACGCTCTGGGCTGCAGCCAAGAAGCGCTGCAAATTGAAATGGGCAGGAGAGGGTAGAATTATGATGAGGAACCAAGAGTGTGCAGACTCCCGAATGAGCTGTTTTGGGTAGTCACAGGATGTCCCTGGGGTGCTGCTGCAGGATCTTTAGCATTCACCTGACCCGCCCCTCGTTTTGGAGTTGGGGGAATGAGGCTGGGTGCGGGATGAGAGGGCTGCGGTGCTGGAATCAGCCCAGCCTGGCCGAGGCCTCGCCGGGTCTCCTCCCCTGGTACCAGGCTCTTCCAGATCGGAGCTGCCACTCGGAGCTGCCACAGCTGGTGTTGGTTTGTGGTCTTATCATGCGTCGCCTTCTTGTTTGTGTGGGAGAGGACAGATCAGATAAGCCCCAGCGTGGAGCACTGGATACTGTAGCTGCGGCAGGTGGGGGCCGGCTCTTCTGTAAACAACCTTGCTATTATCTTTCAGCGAAACTGACCCCTTCCTTTAGGGATGGGGCTGGGAAGGGAAGACAGAGAAGGGACATCTGTCACATGGTAAATTTCCTTTAGCCAAACATGGTTTGACTGTCTTTGATGACTGAGAAATTAAGTTGATCTTTCTAAATTCTCTTTAAGACAAAGGGGAAGGTACCCCTTGACCTCCAGGAACCCCTAAGTAAAGGTGTGGGGAGGCAAAGTGTGACAGTAGAAGGACTTCCAGCTTTGGGGTCCCGGAGGTCTGGGTCCAGGGTACAGCCTGCTGCCTGCTGTCTGTGCGGCACCCAAGAAGGTATGAACGTCTGTAGCTAGGTGCTGTCAGCTACAACACAGAACCGGGTCTGCATCAGGAGGCGGTTGAGGGAATGAAATCAGGCCGTGCATGTCCGGGGGCACCAAGTAAATGCTGCTTCGCTGGCCCTGTGAGTAGCCTTGGAGACCCATGTGAACATGCATTGTTCGATTTAGCTATGAAGGCTCCCCCCTACTTCCCCCTCTTCTTTTTTTGTCCGTGATTCGGTCTCAGAGTCAGCTCTCGCTGTGCAACAAGTTGCAGTGGTGCATGCTCTGAGACAGGCCAGGATGGAAATTGCTTTGTAGTTCACGGGGCTTTGGCTGAGGGGCTGGATCTACATACTTCCTAGATGTTTCCGAAGTCAGTTTTCACTGCTTCCACTGGCAGAAGAGCCAGCGGCCAGGCCAGAGGCCCCAGGGAGCATATGAGGCCTGACTCTCACCTCTGGTGCCAGCGAGGCGCTCACTAACTGGCCCTACAGGCTGAGGCTGCGGGTCCACCCCCTGTTCCTGCTTTCCGGATCAGCCAGAGGAGGTGATGGGGGGTGCACATTGCTTCTGGCGGTGCTGGAGCCCACATCCTGTACTGCACCTCCTGAACTTGAGGTAGAGAGTTGGGGGCCTTTGGGTCATTCTCAGAGTGCCTTCAGTGCTGACATTCACCCCCAGCTAGCCTGCTGCTCCCCAAGTTTATTCAGCTCGGGCCTGCCTGGCTCTTCCATCCTGCCCCCAGGTCCTACATCCGCTCCAAAGACACCTGCTCTGGGTGCTTCTGTGGCTGCCTGCACTGACATAGCCTATGCTCACCTCTTTCCCCAGCTGCCTTGCTTCTCCTCCAGAATTTCTGTTACCTGTGTCCTAGGCCTGTTTCCTTGAGGGCTATGTGTCATTTAGTTATATTTGGAATAAATAAATATTTGGAAAGAAATTCTGAGTCTGATCCCTTGTGCTCTTGTGCAAATACATGATTGTTGATGGAGCCTGTGCCTCTGAGAAGAGCTGTGGTGTGCAGCGAGGGCGTGGAGCTGACCGCAAGGGTCACTGGCTTCCTGAAGGGCACTAATGTGTTCCAGGAATGGAAGCAGGACCTTTTGTAGGGCAGATGTAAGCTGGCCTTTAAGTCCCAGGCCAGAAATGTTATCAGCTCTGTGATCAGAGGCCACGCCATGTGCTTCTGAATCATACACACATGTCAGAGATCCAGGGACATTTCCAAGTGTGTAAACATGCAGCGATTGTTCCAGGCGCTGGGGGACCTCTTGTTTACAGCAGGCAGGTGAGAGCGATGGTTTTCCTGCTCATTGTTTTCTGGACTATAATCCAGTGATGTGTGACTGCTACGTAGGAGAATTGGAAGCCAGCCTAAGAACTTTGGGCTGGCTTCCTGCTTGGCCAAGAACTTTGGTCTTCCATAAGTCATCATCTTCATCACTCGGTTCTATTGGACTCATTTTACTGCACACAATGGAGAGCCCACTGTTTACCACACAGGTATGTGCTGGCACAGGAGATTCTGAGGTAAACTGAGGAACAGACCCGTCTCAATCTTGTGTTGAGCACATGAGACGGATCATGGGTGCAGTATGGGCACAGTACCAAGGTGGGCACCTCTTGGGCTGGGAGTGGGGTAGGCAGAGCATCCAGGGAGCTTGGAGAGGTGTTTTGAGTCTTGAAAGATAGAAGGAACAGGTTAGACAATCCAGGCAGAGGTATGATGTGTTCCGGTGTTGACTCTCACTGTCACCATGGCTGCCCTCCCACAGTGAGCTGAGGAGACAGCCTACCCTCATGGCCAGCCAAGCACTAGATCCCGGCTGCTTTGCTCCAAGACAATGCTTCTGAGTCTCCATGTGCATGTGAATTGCCCGATCTGATTAAATCAATGCAGGGTGTGATTCCTTCGTTCTAAGGCCAGCTGCAGATTCTGTGTTCCCCACCCTGCCAGTGCTGACCCAGGATCCACATGCTGAGGACTGAGGTTATAAGAAACCTCTCCCAGCTGAGTCCTCCCATTGGAGATACCATAGTGGCATCCCTTTCCCCAACACACACACTCAACACGCACACACGCAGGCCTCTCCCTTTTCCCTTCTCCCCTAATATAACAGATGCCAAATTCTTCTTTCTTAAATGCTGCTTTCATTTGGTCATTCCCACCCCCACCTAAAAATTCCTTTTTATTTCTTAATTCAAATCTGAGCTCCCCAGGCTGACCTAAACTCTAGTCTGACCTACCTTTCTTTTCCCCCAAAACAGCACGACCAAGTTACTCCCAGCCCCGCTTCCTGGCCCTGGCGGGTCCCTCCCTGTCCCTCCCTTGGTTCCAGTGGTATGCAGAGTTCTGGGCATGTGTTTAATCCTTTGGAGAAATCCTCTCCCCAGCCAAATCCAGCAGGGAGAGCTGCCTTAGATTAGGAGGGCCTTATACACACACACACACACACACACACCAGGTCTATACCTGCTGATCCCAGCACAATGAGTTATGCTGATATTCAGGGAAGAAGGCTCCAGTGTAAGTCTGGCCCATAGGATGGCAAGAGGGCCAATAGAAAGATAGATTCTGTACGTGGTTGTCATTTGAAGGAAGACTGGATGGGTACCTGCTGCTGCTTCAGGGGTGGGCTGCTTCCAGGAGCTCGCACCCCTCAGCACAAGGCTCCCCACCTGGAGGAGCCTTAGGGCGGCACTGGTGCATGAGCTCAGAACAAGGCTGGACGGCTCTGCAGGCCCCACCGGAACTTCCGCTCAATGGCAAACCCCGCCCGGTGCAGACAGTGCTTGCCCAGACCCTCTGCAGCAGAGAGCAGCGCTGTGCTCCTACACATGCCCGCTCTCTCTGCTCTGCCCCCATTCATTCCACAGACATCTGTGCATTCTGCTCATGAGGAAACTGTCAGATTGGATAACTGGTGTCTAATAGTGGTCATCTCTCTTAAACTGGAAGCGAAAAGGTGGTGGGTGCTCTGAAGATCTGTGTGTTCTGGTCGACGATGGTTTTGTACATTGCTTTTTTTTTGGTTTGGTTTTGTCTTCTTCATGAGCCTATCTGAATAATGAGTAAAAGGTAAAGCTGTTCTCAGATGGGAGAAATGTATCGAGATTGCCTGCCTACCGCAAGGGAGGCCCTGCTTGGAACTGTCTGGGCTGGATGGATAGGACACGGTCTCTATTTCTGAGGGATTCTCAGAGGGAGAAGGATAGGGTTCCGAGACAGCGTGTGCGGTGGGATGAGGTGAGTGTCCTCTGATCACTGAAGAGAAGGCTGCCCTCAGGGGAATGATAGCCAAGACTCCTGGACTGTGAGGGAAAGGCAGGCATTGACATGGGGGAGAGATGGGCAGCACAGAGCTGGAGGGAGGCCTGGGCCTGGGCGAGGGAACTCAGGAGGAGCGTCTGAGGGGGCTGCTGTTTCTCTCAGCGCTCCTGACTCACGGGTGAGCTCCTCGGTCAGGAACCTCCGTGTGTCGGTTGCATCCAGCTCTTGGGGTGGCAGGTGCTCAGCAACCTGGTCCCATCCCATCTCTGCTGCCGCGGCTCCCCTGCTCTTTGCCCCTGGCCACCTGGTGGCTGCCGGCTGAGCCTGGCAATTTAACAGAACACATCCCCGCCGTCTTGTGAGAGCGGTAACGTCATCTTCCTTCCTCTCAATCTCCAGAAATGTCTTTCCTCCAGGATCCAAGCTTCTTCAGCGTGGGGATGTGGTCCATCGGCGCGGGGGCCCTGGGGGCTGCTGCCCTGGCACTGCTCCTGGCCAACACAGACATGTTTCTGTCCAAGCCCCAGCGAGCCAGCCTGGAGTATCTGGAGGAAATAGACCTGAAGACACTGGAGAAGGGTAAGCGGTGACCCCTCTGCTCCCAGTACTTTTCCAAGGCACTGGGATGCAGGCTTATTTCTTCTTTGTAAAATAACTTTTTTTTTTTTAATTCGAAAGATAATACAACAACGTTAGGGAACATTTAATAGCTTTTTAAATGACTAATAATTCCATTGCCTTAATGATACTTGTTTTTATTTCTGCACATTTTTTGCATGTTTACTTACATATTACTATATATTTGTGATCAGGGTGTACACGCTGTTTTATAGTTTAGGGTTTTCTTACCAAATAATTTTTCACTTTCTATTGCTGACTCTCTAACTATAATGATAATTGCTCCATAACATTTAGTAATGTTGTACCACTGATTACTAAACCCAGCCGCTACAAAATGCGAGCTGAGGAATCTGGGCTCCTGGATCTTCACAAAATAGGAGCTTCCCAGCCAAATACATTTCAGAAACACTATCCAATTCCGAGTTCTGAGGCTCAGCACAGGGCTTTGCTCATTGGAAGGAGGTGCCTGCACTGTTGCTGGCACAGGCATGCCAGCCCTCACCTGTGGTGCGGCTGTGCCCACAGGGGAGCCCAGGGTCGCACCTTTAGAACGGACCTGCCTGTCTTCCTGGTGCCCCGGTGGACAGCTGGGGGCCACACGTTTGCATGTGGCAGCTCCGTTGCCTCCCTGCGCTCTCAGCTGTGGGTCTGGAGCTCGGGGATTTCAGTCATGCCAATTGTGTGGGTAGAGCTGGCATGAGAGTTTGGTGAAAGTTGGGGTCACTGACTGGGCAGTCTTCCAGGTTGGCCCCTCAAAGGGAGGCCATCGTCATCTCTCAGTAAGCGAGGAAGCCTGTCAGAGGACGGCAGGAACTGTGACTGCTGTTGGTGATGTAGATGGTCTTTCTCAGAGATCAAGGAGTCCTGCTTTGTTCATCTCAGGGATTCCCAGTCTCCTCCTCCTCTCTTTTTTTAATACAAAATCCCACAGGGATGTGGATTTCTCTAAGAAATGTTAAAATAGTAAGGGTTCACACGTATTGACCCCTCAGTAACTATTATTATACTCGAGGCCTGTTGCACGATACTCATGCAAGAATAGGCCTGCCTTCCCCTGGCTTCACTCCCAGCCGCCCGGGTGCCTGCACGACCTACTCCCGGCAGGATCCGGAAAGTCCCCGCTCCCTTGCACGTCCCCGCTGCTTCCCCCGCCCCCCTCGGGCGGTCTGGAAGCCAGTAAGTCCCTGCTCCTGGGCCACCTGAGGCAGCAGGTCCTTGCTTCTGTCTGGAGCACTACTCCCCTCATAGCAGGTTTCACACCATTCCACACCTGCATATGCAAATTAACCTCAGTCTTTGTTTAGTTAATTTCATACTCATTCTGATTGGCTGTGGGCGTAGCCGAATGATGGTTAATTTGCATGTTTCTCTTTTATTAGGTAAGATACTGTGGTGAGCACTTACATAGCCATCTGTTAACACTCCCTTCAGCCCCATGCTGGACATCTGCTTTTATGACAGGGAAACTGGAGTTCAGGAGGAGACCCAGCATGGCCAAAGTCCCATGACTGGATGCAGATTAGGTCTGGCCTCAGAGCCTGGCTTGAGCTTCACCACTTTACTGCCCCAGGGGTTTCCTCGTTAGGCATCTTCTACCCTCCCTGTGGATAATATTGTGGGGAAATAAATTTAAAATTTCTGTTGATTTAATCCCTTTGGATACTTTTTTAAGAGATGGGATTTGCTTAACTGCCACTGTTCCAGAAATGTTTCAGTTTGGGATGTTCAAGTTTGCAAATAATTTTTTATGGAGGAAGGGCGTTTGGAGTATATAGTGGGAGCCTTACGCCATATGAATTTTCCTCTGAGGATGGCTGTTCCCCATCTGTGCTTCCTGTTTGCTTTCCCACATGTGAAACGCAGTTCCAGGCCCTCTGCAAGGCCTGGTACCACCGATGATCGGCTGAGCTCTAGGGCAGGTGGGTGGGGCTGGGCAGAGAGCATGCTGGACTCTTCTTTTCCCCAGAACCAAGGACTTTCAAAGCAAAGGAGCTCTGGGAGAAGAAAGGCGCTGTGATCATGGCTGTGCGGAGGCCAGGCTGCTTCCTCTGTCGAGAGGTGAGTGCGTAGAAGAGGACCCCAGAGGGTAGGGCCAGGCACTCCAGCTGGGACCCAGGACCTGCAGGCCCACTTTGGCCTTTGATCAACACTGGTCCTTCTTTTGTCATTTGCTCTGGGATTTCTTAGGACTAATTCTCTGTTTCTGCTCATTTAACCACTCACCATATCCTGGGGTTAGCAGCACACTTGACTGTCCTTTGTGAATCCCAAGACCTATCACTCGCACTGAGTCCTGGACTACCTTCCTGTTGCATCAAGGACGGGGACCAGGCCCAATTCCGAGTTCCTGAGGCTCAGCACTAGATTTGCTCATTGGAAGGAGGTGCCTGCACTGTTGCTGGCACAGGCATGCCAGCCCTCACCTGTGGTGCGGCTGTGCCCACAGGGGAGCCCAGGGTCGCACCTTTAGAACGGACCTGCCTGTCTCCCTGGAGCCCCGGTGGACAGCTGGGGGCCACATGTTTGCATGTGGCAGCTCCGTTGCCTCCCTGCGCTCTCAGCTGTGGGTCTGGAGCTCGGGGATTTCAGTCATGCCAATTGTGTGGGTAAAGCTGGCATGAGAGTTTGTTGAAAGTTGGGGTCACTGACTGGGCAGTCTTCCAGGTTGGCCCCTCAAAGGGAGGCCAACATCATCTGCTCAGTAAGCGAGGAAGCCTGTCAGAGGACGGCAGGGCCCAGCCTTGTCGCTTTACAGACAGGCAAGCCCAGGGCCAGGCTTGTTTGGTCAGTGGGTGGCAGAAGACCAGGTCTGAGAACCGGGCCCTGCCTGGGGAGAGCTGGGAGTGACAGCGCTCCTACGCTTGAGACGGCTTTGCTTCTCCGCTGGTGTGGTCGCTTCCACGCTGTCCTCCTCCTCCTCTGGCTGTGCTCCCTGGCCCTCAGGCGTTCCTCCGCCTGGCCCATCTGTCCCTGCTTGTGTGGTCGGGCTGGCAGAGAAGCTGCTGACGGCGGGACATGGTGTGCTCGGCTGCACCTGCATTCAGGGCACTGCCACGCCTGGCATTCCATCCATGCCCCACCACATCCCTGGAAAATACAGCCGGTTGTTACTGTTCTCGTTTTGTAGAAGAGGAAATTGAGGTACTGGGGCTGTGGCAAAGTCACAACTATTGCTTCCTATTGCTGCTTGCACAAATGATCACAAACTCAGGGTTTAAACATTTCAAATTTATTATCACAGTTAGAGGTCACAATTCCGAGGCAGGTCCCATGGAGCTACAATCCAGGTTTCAGCGGGTCTGCACTTCCTCCGGGGGATGTAAGAGGGAGACAGCTTCCGCCCTCCGATAGCTCCCAGGGCCGCTTGCAGTCCTGGCTCGTGGCCCCTCCCTCCATTTTTAATGCCAGCAGTGGCTGGGCGAGTTTCTTACACGCGTGACGGTGACACAGACTCTTCTGCTTTCCTTGCTCAATTTTAAGGACCCTGTGATTCCACGTGGGAACCACTTGGGTAATGCAGGATAGTCTCCTGTAAGGTCAGCTGATGGGCAGCCCAGATGTCACCGGCTGCCGTACTTCCCCCCTGGCCTTGTAACAACACACATTCGCAGGCTCCTGGGATCAGGATAAGGGACCTCCTTAGAAGTCCTCCCGTAATTCGCACTCAGCTTTTGATTCCAAACCTGTGATACCTCCACAGAGCAGCATGAGGCCTGCTGTGACTGGATTGCTCACGGCAGGTTAAACCCAGAAGGTTGCAGCCTGCTTCCTGTGCACCAGTCTCTGCCCCAGCAGAGCATCATGTGGGAACTCGTGTTTCTGAAAGGACAGTCCGATGGCAGTCTAGGCTATTCTGAGTGGCCGGGGGAGCAGGTCTGTGACTGTCCATTCATAGCTTTGTACAGGGTCACACCAGAGGAGAGAGCCCAGGAAAAGGGAGTGAAGTGTTTCCTGTCACACACATCGGGCCTGTGTCCTCTCTGCTCTGGGGCAAAGCTTGCCAGCACCGAAGCCCGTAAGCACTGGAATGATTTCTGCTTTGTTGGCTGTGCTGTTGCTGTTGTTCTAGAAAACAAAGGAAAAATTAAACATAGTGCCGCTGTGCTCCAGTGTGTTATATGGGAGGCGAGTGAGCTGCATTTGGGAGGGTTTCATGCTGTTTCTTTAATTCTGACACCGAGTGTGAGAAAGGAATTTGTTCTTCGCTTCAAAGCCTTCCCGTGACACAGGCCGTTCTTAGTCACCCAGGCGGTTCCTGGGAGTCCAGGATGCTGTGCTTCTCAGCTCAGCTGCGTTGTCTGTGTCCACCTTCGCCTTCGGCTCTTCCCACCTGGCCCCTAGTCCCTTCTGTGCCCCAGGCCACGTGCTCGGCTCTGAGAGGGACAGGAAATGGAGACCTAGTTTCTAGGCATGAGGCACACGGAGTGAGGAGCCAGTGCTCAGCTTAGCGGTAACAGGCAGACTCGGTACGGGAGTGGCCCGGCAGGAAGGATGGGATCTGCCCAGAGGATCAGGCCTTCCCCCCAGGCCGGCGGGCAGGGGCAGTGTTAGAACAGGGCTCCCTTTCTGCAGGGTAGGAGCTGAGCTGCAGAAAGGAGGCAGGTTATTGCCAAGAGGGGAGGCCAGCTGAGCCGAAGTGTGGAGGCAGCTATCCCAGGCCTGCTCTTTGGTCCAATAGACCCTTGTGCTATTTTGGTGTAGTGCAGGGGAGGGGCTAGAAGACGAGTTAGGAGAGAAGCATCATAGCTATGAGTAAATGACCATGTTTGGCTGCAGTCTCTTAGATTTGGATGCTCCCTGAGGTTAGGACATCCATCACAGGAGCCTGCCCCGCCCTCCCCGCTCTCCCCACCAGGCAGAAGACAAGAGGCCTCGTGCCCATTGGACAATGTCGTGCAAGTGGGACAGTGTCTTGCAGGGCGGCACAGGCCTTAATTGTTTCTGGCCTTCTGTTGCCTTTGTTCTTCCGCATTCAGGGCCAGCCGTGCTCTGGGCTGGAGGGAAGTGGGCGTTGGCTGGCCACAGAGCCCTGACCTTTGCTCTTCTCTGCAGGAGGCCGCGGACCTGTCCTCCCTGAAGCCCAAGTTGGATGAGCTGGGCGTGCCCCTCTACGCCGTGGTGAAGGAGCAGGTCAAGACTGAGGTGAAGGACTTCCAGCCTTATTTCAAAGGAGAAATCTTCCTGGATGAAAAGGTGTGTCCCCGAGCCTGTGGCAGACAGCAGGGGACTGGGCTCGGGAGCGGAGAGCTCGGTACCGGAGGGGGTGTGGCCTGGAGCTGCAGGCCGGGCTGGGCGTGCTGACAGCTGCCCTGAACTTGCAGGGCCTTCCCAGCCTTTGAGCTGAGCCTGATCGGACACTGAGAAGCTGTCCCTCCCGCGTGCTAATTGAGCGCGTCCTGAATTGTCACCTGGGAAAGGTTGCCCAGGAAGTGGCTGAAACTCCACTGGTTCTCCCCACCCCATAGATGGGGGCCCAGCACAAGCCCCTGTTCCTTAATTCATTGCGGTCATATTTGTTTCCCCTCTGCCCTCCCCTCTGCGAATGTGGGGCTGAGTCACCCCTCAGGCTCAGGAGCCCTGTAGTCTCTACAGTAGGCAAGAGTCAGGGCTGACCGCTGTGGGCCAGACCCTCGCAGCCAGTGCTCCTGGTGTGTGTGTGTGTGTGTGTGTGTGTGTGTGTATGCGCGTGTGCGCGTGTCTGAAAGCCTGGGCCAGACCCTCGCAGCCAGTGCTCCTGGTGTGTGTGTGTGTGTGTGTGTGTGTGTGTGTGTGTGTGTATGCACGTGTGCACGTGACTGAAAGCCTGCACCCTGCTGGGAGCCTGTGGGCCCTGGGGAAGGCGGGCAGCCAGGTACTCAGAGGGTCTGTCCTCACTGCTACAGAAGAAGTTCTACGGGCCCCAGAGGCGGAAGATGATGTTCATGGGGTTCGTCCGGCTGGGTGTCTGGAGCAACTTCTTCCGGGCCCGGAGCGGAGGCTTCTCTGGAAACCTGGAGGGCGAAGGCTTCATCCTCGGGGGCGTCTTCGTGGTGGGATCGGGAAAGCAGGTAACGCCTGGGTCTGTGGGTGTCGGGGTCTGGAGCCTGAGGCCCGATGGGGGAGACTTTCCCTCCTCAGCCTCCTAGAAAGCCGGGCCATGGGGAAGGGGGAGGGGAAGGGGAAGGGGAAGCGGAAGGGAGAGGAATTGCTGTTGATCACAGATCTCACTCCTTAGTTTGCAGGCGAGGGAGGACTCCGAGGTGGCACTCCGGGGCTGAGCCAGGCGCTGTAAGGCCGAGTTCTGCTTTCTGTGCCTGAACAAAAGCCTAGGTTTTCCTGTGGAGAGCGCACTTCTATGTGGTAGTCCCAGGTCACCAAGGTGGACAGTAGAGAAAAGTGGAGGAGAAAGGACTCAAAACAGACCTGATTAGGGGAAGTAGCGAGGAGATGTGGGAAGAGACGCTGGTTCCCCTGTGGGGTTCTGGGGACAGAGCCGCCCTGGCGGGTAACATGCTCACCACACAGGTTTCTCAGGCCCTCGCTGTGAGGATCCAGAGTAGCCCGGGGACCCCAGGGTGTGCGGGGAGATGAGGTCTCTGGCCCCTGAGGGAGGCAGGTGGGTGAGTGCTCTGTCAGACCTTGGGCAGCCTTGAGCTGCAGTGGTTCCGCTTCGCCGGAGGGCAGTGCCTGCAGAGGCCGGGAGGACGCAGAGCAGGGAGGGGGGACGGGGGTGCAGGCTCGAGGGCCTGGCAGAACCTGGAGACGAGGCTTGACTTTGGCCTGGTCTCCAACACCCTTAGCATGGCATTAACTCTTGGCCGCATCTGTAAAAAAGACAGGTTATCTGCATTGGTGGACCTCACAGCTAACACTGATCAGTCCCAGGACTTTTCCTGATTTGGGAGGAATAAAAGCAAATGGGAATAGAAATCCTTCCCTCTCTAATCCCGTCTTTAAAGCTTGGTAACTGCTGCTGCTGGTCTGAATTAGAATCTGGTGTGAGTTGATGTCGGGTTTAATGTAAACCTATTTGCTGGCTTTCTGCCAATACCAGAATGTCATGGCGATATGACTGCCAGAGAGGTCCTGCCTTCTTCCTGGAGCTCAGCTCTCGTGTCTTCACAGCCAGGCTGGGACGTTAGGTGTGCTTATTCCCACCAAGGTGAGGAAATGGGCCCGGAGACATGAACCCAGGGCAGCAGCGTACAGCTAATAGGTGGTACAGTGGAATCGAGACGGTCTGTCCTGCCCTCTCCTCACCCCAGCCTCTCTTAAGCAGTGGTTCCCAAAGGCCCTTCCAGATGCCCTTGCACTTGGGCCGGCCACTTCCTCAGAGGATGGCTCAGGCCCTGCCCACTGTGGCTCTCTGGGATCCCTTCCCCACCCTCCCTCCTTCCCTTGGCCCCTGGGCAGGGCTTGGCTCACCTGCCAGCCTTCTCTTGCCTGGTGGTGACTCATGGGGTGCTCACGGGCTCCCCATTCTTGGCTGGTGTGCCCCTGGAGTTGCTAGGCATGGTGTTTGGCTTTGTTGGTGCTCCCTGGAGCTCCTGTGTCCATCCTTCCTGCTGGAAGCTGACAACTGGCCAAGCCTCGGGACTGGCCTCCAGGTTCCCTCGGAGCAGAGCTCTGTAGCCCTGTGCCAGGTGCCTCAGTGGGGTTTCCTTTGTAATCACCTTTAAAGCATAATTACTTTAGAGAAGGAATGTGTTTTCCACATAAACAATTTGAAAATGAAACAGAGAGCGTCCTTTATGCTCAGCCTCCACCGAAAACCGGCTGGCACAGAGCGGAGCAGAGCGGCCTTTTGTTTTGTTGTTTTCAGAAGATGGTTTCTTACTAAACTAGATGTTCTTCTTCACTTAATGGTGGATCATGAGCATTCCCCGTGTCGTGTATGCCCCTCCGCGGCACTGCAGTGTCTCATCCTGCTTTGCTGGTCTGCTTCCCTGTATCACCTATGTGCCAGGACTTTCCCCTTGTGAGTTTGACATACTTGGAGGAAGCTTTATAAATAACTAGAGGCCTGGTGCATGAAAATTTGTGCACTTGGGGGGGTCCTTCACCCCGGCCTGCCCCTACTCACTGTCCGAGACCCTCAGGGGATGTCCCTGGGGAGCAGGCCTAAGCTACAGCCTGCCTCCCTCTGCGGGAGGCGACCAGGCCCATCAGGGAAAGGCTCTGCCCCCATCACCCTGCTGCTGCTGCTGCCACTGTCGGCTGCTGCAGCCATGAGGCCTGAGCCTGGGACCTCGCAGACGCTGTGGTTTTGTCCGGATAGATGTCCGGAAGATGTCCACTCTAATTAGCATATTACCCTTTTTATTAGTATAGATGGCACACCGAGCACGTTTACAACTGTTTACTTTTTAAATTTAAGATGAGTTCCCAGATGTCATGGGTCAAAAAACGGTTAACAAGAATGCCTTGATTCTGACCTCAAACATTATTTTATCTTTCTTACCACTTCAGGGTACTGTGGGGTACCCTGTATTTTAGTGCATTTTCCATCCCAGCATCAGAGGTGAGGGCCCATTTCTTAGGAAAACTTATGTGAAGAGAGGGCCACTTCTCAGATGGCCATTCAGCACCGCCAGAGTCTGACCTCTGAGCTCCCATACTTTCCAGCTCATTCATTCCTCTGTCCTGGCACATCCTTTTACCTCACCTCTCCCTGTGGACATCCTGGTTACTCTCCTGCTTTACCACCTGGGAAGTCTTCCCTGAGCGCTGGATGAGATGTGATCACCCATGACTTCTCACTCCCAGAGGCTGCAGTACAATCCAGACATTGTGTCTTGGCTGTCCCCTGACCCACCCCCAAGGACTGAATCCTCAGGGGGAAGAGCCAGCCTGATCCGGCCTCTGTCCCCTGCTGCTTGAGCACAGGGCTTAGTGGACAGCTGCCGCACAGTGTCGTCTCATGAACAAACGACTCGGAATGAGGACTGATGTTCCCTCTTCTTTCCTTCCAGGGCATTCTTCTCGAGCACCGAGAAAAAGAATTTGGAGATAAAGTAAACCTAGCCTCTGTTCTGGAAGCTGCTAAGAAGATCAAACCACAGGCTGCAAATTTAGCCTCAGAGGAAAAGTGACTGTGGGCTCTGCCCAGCTCAGGGATAAGAGGGGCTCACCTGTGTGCACAGGAGGCCCGGGTTCCACTCGTGTCACTTAGGCCATCTCTTTAGACTAGATCACTCCTTACTTTAACACTGTGCTCTGTTTAGGCTCAGTGAGAGAAAATAGCCCCCAAATAAGACTGATAAAAATCTAAGATGTGAGTGAGGGTTATTTCAGCTAAACCCTGCAAAACATGAGGCTTAAAGCTGGCTGGAGCGCTGCATTACAAACGTATATGGTGTGTGAGGTGCTGTTATTGGAAATTAGTTTACTTTCGTGTCTTTAAAAACCTAGGGGAATTTGGTGATTGACTAGAAGATTGCGGATTGAAGGCTTTTGGTTGTGTTTTCTACAATGACTTGTTACATAAGATTAAAGTAATAACATAAAGGAATGATGTGCTCTGGATGGCTTGATAAAGGTAGATCATAAAATGAAATCTGTTTGTTGTCTTCCTTTCTAACCACAGAGGTTTGTTTTTCTGGAAGAAATGATCATCTCTGGCTTTACTAAAATAGCAGGAATTGCCTGTGATACAAGTTTTTCTGATAAAGCCAACAATAAAAAAATTTACCATAATGATGGCTGAATTTAAGTCGTCCGTGCCAAAGACGATTTAAATGCGAAAAGTCAGCATTTCCGTATGTGTGGGGTGAGCTAGAGGTGTGGTGTGTGCACAGGCCTGAGGGCTGGGCTCCTGAGCCTCCAGGGCACGCTCTTCAGGGCTTCACCTGGGTCATACTGTGACTCATCCCCGGGAGCGGGACCCCTGGTGCCTGAAGGCCCTTGATTCTGAAACGGCTCTCTCGTAACTAAAGAAGAGTCCACCCTATGAGGACATTGCCCCAATGGATGCATAAGGGAAATGATGTGATAGTTAGGATTCCCTCGCCAGCTGTTTTACTCCTGAGACCTCGAGCCCCGGGTCTCCCTTCTCTGACTGGGGTGGCGGTGTGCAAAGAACGGCACATCAAGCCGAGAGATGGGCTCTCGGTCCAGTTTAACTTTGAGCAAAGCTCTGGCCCTCAGCTCTCCTGGGAAAGGGAGCATCATCGTTCCTGTCTACCACACAGGAATGTTTGTTGGAGTCATTGAGGGGATGATAAATATTGTAAGTCATTGCTGCTCACATGCAGATCACCTAGGGAGCTTGATGACATGGAGACAGTAACAAAAAGCCAGACACTGTTACAAGGCAGCGGAGGCAGGTGTTCTTCAGTGTGTGTGTGTGTGTGTGTGTGTGTGTGTGTGTGTAAAAGAGAGGCCTCTATAAAGCAGCGCAGCTGGGCTCTGCGCAGAGGTGCCTGGGTTTTAAGGGAGAAAGAAGGGGGTGGGGGGAGAGACACGCAGGGGCTCAAAGTGGGAAATCACAGAAAGCAGGCTGGGGGTTGCTCCATGTGATCAGGCCTCTGTGTCTGCTAACTGGCCATCCCCCCAGGCCTCTCCCCTCCCACAGAGACAGGGTTGGGGCCCCCACTGTTCTCATGATTGCATTTCAAAGGATGGCTCCCAGTCCTTGAGAAAGACACTCCTGGGAGATACAAACACATCTCAGAGACAGAGAAAGGATTGCAATGTAAGGTTTTTAAACGAATGCTCTTAAGAAAAGGGAGGTCAGAGACCTACATTCAGGTGTTTGGCCTGAACAAGCTAAGTTCTTCAGCCAGCCTAGAGCTTTCCCAGGCGGGGACTGGGGGAGGGCCGGGTTCGCCCCAGGGAAACGGCCTTGGGCTGCTTTGTGAAGGCTGGTGCAGGAGGTGGGCCGAGCTATTTGTGCTGAGAGTTTCACAGTTAAGAGTTTCTGCATTTCTAACAAGCTCCGGGGGATGCTGACCTCTACTGGTCTAAGGCGTACACTTTGAGAAAGGGAATCAATCTCAAAGACCTTACAAATCAAAGACAATGTCTGTGGGCTTTGGGCTTGAAGCTTCAGCAAGTGTGTGACAAGCATTGGCAGGTTCCTTTTCTTTATCTGAAAACCAAAATAATGCAAAATACCAGGAGAATGCAAGAGAGAGTCCTTGCTAAAAAGCTGCAGGTTCTCAATTTGGAACACAGCGGAACCACCTGGGAATGGATGTTTACATAAATCCTGCCCAGGCCACACCACAGGTCCATTCAATCAGAATCTGGGATGAGACTCAGGCAGCAGTATCTCTGAGCTCCCGGATGATTCCAGCATACAGCCAAGGCTGAGAACCATCCTAAAAGAACTCAGTGACAAGTTTGCTATGCCAGAGCTCCCACCTCAACTTCCCCAGAACCAGGCTGCTCCCAGTAATCTCTGATGAGTTTTGGAAAACAGTCGTTAGGGGGCAAGGGTCAGGAATGGTGTGGACATGAATGTGGAGGGATCTTTTTAAAGAAAACAAGACTATTTGGACAGATGCAGAGGGTAAAGAAATGGGTCCTTTCAGGCAGGATCGAGGCCCTGAGCCAAGATAATGGCTGGAGGGAAAGAATAGAGGTATGGATTGGAGAACAGGGAGGAGCCCGTCCACTTCGTTTATCTGATTGGCTGCCCTCTTCCCCAGTACACTGAGTCCTCAAAAGCAGTGCTCTTTTCTCATGGAGGACTATTTTAAAGTTAAAGACAAACAAACACCATTTTACTGAGGGGAAAAGCAGTGTTCTGGCTACTTTATTTCTTTTTATTTCTTTTTTAATGTATTTCTTAATTTTTAATTGATTTCAGAGAGGAAGGCAGAGGGAGTGAGAGAAACATCAGTGATGAGATTGAATCATTGATTGGTTGCTTCCTGAATGGGGATCCAGCTCACAACTCGGGCGTGTGGGCATGTGCCCTGACTGAGAATCAAACCGTGACCTCCTGGTTCATAGGTTGATGTTCAGTCACTGAGCCACGTCTGCCCAGCAATTCTCTCTCATACTTGATTTCTCTTTTGCCAGAGCCACGCATCCCTGTGGGGTGGGGGTGGGAAAGGAAGGTGAGCTGGGGGAAGAGGCTGTAAAGGGCTGTGGTAGAAGAAATCACAGGGTCCAACTGAACGCTTCTCCTCAGCCCGGGCCACGTTCCCTCATTCTGTTACCAATGTCCCATGGGGCAGGTAGGTGAAAGATGAAACGGGCCAAGACCGGGACCAGGACACAGGCTTTATTGAAGAGAGGAGTACCGCTGACAGCTGCCTTCCTAAAGGAAGAGAGGAAGAGAGCCGAGGTGCAGGCACCTTTTAAGGGGAGGAAAGAGCCGAAACCAGTAGAGCGTCGGTCTGTGGACTGAAAGGTCCCAGGTTCGATTCTGGTCAAGGGCATGTACCTGGGTTGCGGGCACATCCGCAGTAGGGGGTGTGCAAGAGGCAGCTGGTTGATGTTTCTCTCTCATCGATGTTTCTAGCTCTCTATCTTTCTCCCTTCCTCTCTGTAAAAAATCAATAAAATATATTTTTTTAAAAAGGGGGTGGGGGAGGAAAGAGAAGGGGTGGGGCTTAGGGCACTCAGCACACGCTGGTTGGTGGTTTCATGTAAGGCATATGATTAGGGACCTAGGGACTTAGGAATCGGGGGCTTAGGGTATTTGGCAGGTGCTGATTGGTGGTTCAGTGCTCAGGAATGTCTGGCTGCAGGTGGAGTTTATGTCATTCCCCATCCATCAGTTGGAGGAAGGGAGGATCAATCAAAAGGCAGGTATGACTTTGTGGGTGTATGTTTGGGCGGGAAGGGGAAAGAAAAGTTGCCTTGTTCTGCTTTAACCCCTCAAATTCTTTCTAGGTTTAAAGGGGAACAGTCTTTTGTTTAGAAGGGATCCCTGGATTCGGGGGAGGGAGGGAGGATGATCCTTTCAAAGACTACACTCTTCTTTCCCGGTACCTCTGGTCACCTTTCTGTGTAATCTAGTGATGGTCCGGGCCAACCCAACAAATTAAGAGTAGGATCAATTTTTCCGATACTCAGGACAAGAACAGGGAGTAATGCAGACAGGTTGGCCCAGGAGGACTTTTCTTTCATAAAGTGGGCACTTGGGCAGAGACCTGGAAGAAGTAAGGAAGTAGGTCTTATGAATTTTGAAGGAATGTTCCAAGCAAGGGGAACAGCAAGTAGAAAGGGCCAGAAGTGGGGGTGGGATTGTCATATTCCAGGGACATTTGAAGGAAGTGTGGCTCGAGCAACATGCGTGAAGAGCAGGGGTTGGAAGTAAGATGCGAAGGTGGTCGGATGGTGGATACACACCATATGGTCTGGCAGGCCATGGTGAGAATGGAATTTTACTGAGAGAGATGGAGATCCACGGGAGAGTCTGGCGAAGAGGAGCAGCCTAATTTGATTTATTATTCTGACTGCTTGAGACAATACATTGAATAGACCATAGGTTTCACCAGGGAGACCATTAGAATGCCACTGTAATAATCCAGGCGAGGGGTAATGGGGTAGAGCAGTAGGTAGCAGTGGAGGTGATGAGAAAGTCAGGTGCTGGGTATAAGTGAAGGCAGAGCTAAGAGGATTTCCTGAATGATAGATGTGGATGTCAGAGAAAGAGGAGTCTAGGATGACTGCAAGATTTGGGGCCTAAACAACTAACTGTGCATGAATTTTGCACTAGAAATGATGGGGTAAAGGGAAGGTTTTAATGTGCTACAACAGTTACAGTGAATACACTGGAGGTGTCCATATCAATTCGGGGTGCATCAAAACAATGTTAGAGAGCCGAAACCGGTTTGGCTCTGGATAGAGCGTCAGCCTATGGACTGAAAGGTCCCAGGTTTGATTTTAGTCAAGGGCATGTACCTTGGTGGTGGGCACATCCCCAGTAGGGGGTGTGCAAGAGGCAACTGATCAAATTCTCTCTCATTGATGTTTCTAACTCTATTCCTCCCTGTAAAAAATCAATAAAGTATATTTTTTAAAAAATGTTAGGGAAAAGAATAAGCTTAGAAATGGTACACTCATGATACAATTAGCATAAAGGTTTTTTTTTTTTTAAAATAAATTTTTATTGTTCATATTATTACAAATGTTCCTTCCCCCCACCATTGCTCTCCTCCACCAGGTTCCCACCCCACCCTCTGCCCTTTCCCCACTCCCCATTGTCCTCATCCATAGGTGCACAGTTTATGTTCAGTCTCTTCCCACATCCCTCTCTCCCCTTTTCCCCAAGAATTGTCAGTTCACTCCCCTTCCATACCTCTGATTCTATTATATTCAACAGTTAATATTGTTCATCAGATTTTTTTTTTAATTTCCTTGGTTTTTAGATTCACTTGTTGATAGAATATTCAAGGTGATGAATAGTAAAAACCTTCAGCCAAAGATAATCTATCCAGCAAAGCTATCACTCAGAATCGAAGGTCAGATAAAGAGCTTCACTAATAAAAAAAAGCTAAAGGAGTTCATCATCACCAAACCAGAATTATATGAATTGCTGAAGGGGGTTCTTTCAGAAGAGAAAGTAAATAAAGATAAAAATTATGAACAACAAATACGTAACTATCAACAAGTGAATCTAAAAACCAAGGAAATTAAAAAAAAAATCTGATGAACAATTAGCATAAAGTTTTAAGGCACACACAACAGTATTGTTCAGAGCTCCATGCATATGTGGTAAAGTGTAAAAACACATATGGAATGATAAACAACGTACATCCAGGGTTGAGCACCATCTCTGGTTGCTTCACACTTAAAAAAAAACCAAATACCTATTTCCCAGGCCAGTCCTAGTCCAGTTAAACCAGAATCTCTGGGGATAAAGCCAAGTATCAGTATTGTTTGTAAAGCTCCCTAGGGCGTTCTAGTATGGCGGCAGGGTGAAAAACCACTGCCTTAAATTGAGAAACGACTGTAAAGTCTTACAGAAGCACAAGGAATGTCCCCCTTTCATATTCAGGCCTTGGACAGAGTATGTGTTTTGGAGTTAGGCAAGAGACATAATTCTCATGTCTCGGCCAGGAAACATGAAGAAACTCTCCCAAGAGACAGATAAGCCCAGACTGTGGCCTCTTCATATCCCAGGAGCTCCTCGGAGAAACGGCTGGTTGCAGGTTTGGGGCAGAAAATGTACAAGATAAGCCTGGAACTTATTGTCAAACTACATATTAAGTACGCTCTTAAAGACTCCTGAAGGCGGATAGAAAGGATCCAGGATCTACCTAGGAAAGGGTCTCTCTGGCTAAAGATGGGACAATGTGGACATCTTTAATTGCATTGGATTAAAACACACTGGATATGTTCAAAAAGATCCTTTAAGAAAAAAAAAATATTTGGATGATGCTAAAAACATCAACTCATTTTAAAACCTGGAAAATAAAGAAAAAGAAATAAGCATGTATCCTGCGTTTTTGTAACTTCAAAGTAACCCTAGAGCTGATGAGGGAAATCTCTCAGAAGTACTCTGAGCCTGTCCAGCCAATTAGAATGGGAGAGGCCAGTGGGAGGGGCTGAGTCTTCGCAAATGCCTCTCTGGGTTTATCTGTAGGGCAGAGCTCAGAAAAGAGTTCTGAACTAAGTCTCCAGAGTTGGGCCATTCTCTTCCTTCACTGAGCCTGTCTCTCCATCTGTACCGTGTAGGTGCTGCTCTAGGTTTGGTGGCCACAGGCCCTATAGTTTCTTCAGCAAGACCAAACCTGGAGTCCAGATCTCAGTTCACATCTGGTGCTATTGTTACTGAACCGATCCTCCTTGCCTCAACGGACTGGACATTCCAGCAAAGCAGGGACATGTTGTCTTATTCTTCCTGGTCTCCTTAGCTCCCAGCACTGAGCCCGGCCCTCAGTAACTAACACAGCTTGGATGGCAAAAGCAACCATAAGCAAAGTCCAAAGACCAACAAATAACTGGGAAACACATTGGCAACTCACACTACCAAGGGCTGCTTTTCCAAATACCAGCTCTTAATGCAATAGAAGGATAATGGTGAGAATGCCAGCTTCCTGCCTGTATATATGGGGCTTGGAAGTTAACCCCCTATCCTAACTAGTACAAAGGTGAACAAACTAGAAAGTCAACAACTCTTCTGAGATCTTTAGTAGAAATGAGGAAACAGGGCACACTGCTGTCCCCAAAGCTGGGGAGACCAACAGGTAAATACTGAGAATCAGAGCTTACCAAAGAGAAATCTGTATGAGAGAGCTCTGTGAGTTCCAGTCCCTGGTGGGAACACCTAACCTGTAACTGAGGGCTCACTGCTGGGGGCTCACTGTGGACAATTTGAGAGTCAAGAATGCCAAGGGGACTAAGTCATAGGCAGACCTCACACTTTATGAGTTTTACCTCCAGAAGCTCGACCAGGTGCTCACAATATTAGAAAAATGTCCCCTCGTGCTTCTGGCAGGGGGAGAAGAAAAGCAAGTATTCTGAAATATGTGACTATGAATCACGTGTGTGTGTACACACTACTAAATTGTACCACCATGTTACTAAAGGACTACTAATGGCAATTCCTTTAACTCAGTACATCATGTCCAGCAATCAAGAAAAAAAGAAAGAAAGAAAGAAAGAAAGAAAGAAAGAAAGAAAGAAAGAGAAAGAAAGAAAAGGTATATATCAATAAAAGGCAAAAATATAGTTTGGAGCTTCCAGTCCAGATGGCAGAATAGGTAAATGCTGTGCTTGCATCCTCCCACAACCACCTCAAAATTACAACTAAACTACAGGACATCCACCATTCAGAACCTCCTGAAATCTAGGTGAACAGAAGTCCTACAAATAAGGATATAAAGAAGCCACACTGAGACTGGTAGGAGGGACAGAGTCTCTGAACAGGCCTGGTTAAAATCGGGAGGGATATCTTGGCTGCAGACATCCCCCGTGAGAAGTGAGGGGTCCTAGGCCCATACCAGGCCTCCCAGTTCAGGGTTCCAGTGTCAGGAAGAAAAGGCCCCATAACTTCTGGCTGTGAAACCAGTGGGGATTGTGGCTGAGTGAGACGGAGGGCTTCTGGAGCCCCAGGTGTTCCTCTTAAAGGGACTGCTCACAGGCTTACTGGGACTCACTAGATCTGAGGTCCAGCACTGGGGCAGCAGCCCCAAAAGCACCAGGACATACAAGAAAAAACTGAAGTGTTGGGCATCAGGGCAAGAGCCAGAAGGGCAGCTTTCTCCCGGACTGAAGTGCTGGCAGAGACCATTGTTCCTTTGCTGAGCCCTCCCTCCACCGAGCCAGCAGGCAGTGCCATATCTGAGTCTCCATCAATCTCCATAACATTGTTAGCCTCGCCCTGGAGATTCCCTGAGAACCTGCCCCACCCAAATTTTGGGCACACCCAAACCATTCCCACTGGCTTTTCCATACAGATGGTCATCTTGGCTCATGCTACAGACTTTCCTAAAACTCCCAAACAAGCAGCATCTGGCCTAAGAGTGCCTTGTACCTCTCGCTAAGTGGCCCCAAGCCTGGCACTACTGGCAGCCCAACTTGATTCACAGATTGGCCTCACCTGGGCATCTCCAGGCCCAGCAAGAGAAACAGACATGCAGATCACTTTGCAACTCAGGTTGAGTGGCCCCGGTCAGGCCACAGGTGGTGGCTGACCTTGGCCTGCACCTACCAGAAGGCCTGAGAGCCAGCACACCTGGTAGACAGCTTTAGAACATGCTGAAGCACCACCTAATTGCTTCCACAAGCAACACACTCAAGGGGCAGACTCAGCAGGCACCAGAGCCTCACTGAAGCAAGTCCTGCTCCATGGAGTCAGCCTCTGCACAGCAGCTTCTCTACAGTGATAGTGATCAGTCAGCGCAGCTGAATGGCCTGGGGGTGAATTCCTCCCAACAGCAATCAAGGATCAACTATGGCAGGCATATACAGCCCACACAGGTGTGTGTGTGTGTGTGTGTGTGTGTGGGCGGGGGGGGGGGGGGGGGGGGGGGGGGGTTGCATCTGAAGTGCAAGCTCAAGTGACCAGGGAGGCTGTGGTGCCACTAAGCCCTACAGGGCACCTGCTACATAAGGCCACTCTACCAAGACCAGAAGATGTAGCAGTCTACCTAACACGTAGAAACAAACATAAGGAGGTAGACAAAAATAAGGAGACCAAAAAACGTCCCAAATGAAAGAACAAAATAAAACTCCAGAGAAAGAAAGAAACAATCTACCAGATGCAGAGTTCAAAACACTGGTTATAAGTATGCTCAATGAACTTAGGGAGAAATCCATCAAAGAGATAGGAAACATAAAAATGAGGTTAAAAAAGAACCAGTCAGAAATGAGGAATACACAAACTGAAATGAAGAACATATTATAGAGAATCAGCCGTGGTATAGGTAAAGCAGAGGATCAAATCAGTAATTTAAAGGTATTTAAGCAGAAAACACACAATCAGAACTCAGAACAGGAAAAAGAAAAAATAATCCAAAGAAAATTAGGACAGTTTAAGGAGCCTATGGGATAAATTCAAACAAACCAAACATTCACATCATGGGGGTGCTGGAAGGAGAAGAGAGAGAGCAAGGGATTGAAAATTTATTTCAAAAAATAATGACAGAGCCGAAGCCAGTTTGGCTCAGTGGTAGAGCGTCGGCCTGCGGACTGAAAGGTCCCGGGTTCGATTCCGGTCAAGAGCATGTACCTTGGTTGCGGGCACATCCCCGGTGGGAGGTGTGCAAGAGGCAGCTGGTCGATGTTTCTCTCTCATCGACGTTTCTAGCTCTCTATCTCTCTCCCTTCCTCTCTGTAAAAAAATCAATAAAATATATTAAAAAAAATAATAATAATAATGACAGAAAACTTCCCTAACCTGATGAAGGAAATAGACATACAAGTCTAGACAATGCAGTGTGCCAACAAGATTATCCCAAAGAACCTCACACTAGACACATCATAATTAAAACACCAAAGGTTAAAAGCAAAGAGAGAATCTTAAAAGCAGCAAGAGAAAAACATAGCCTATAAGAGAGCTCCCATAATCCTATTTGCTGATTTTTTTTCAACAGAAACTTTGCAGGTCAGAAGTAATTGGCACAAAATATTCAAAATTATGAAAAGCAAGGACTTACAACCAAGATTATTCTATCCAACAAAGCTATTATTTAGAATTAAAGGATTGAGAATTTCTCAGTAAGAAAAATGCTAAAATTTCAGTACCACCAAATCAGTATTACAAGAAATGTTAAAGGATCTTCTTATAAAGAAGGAAAAAAAAAGACAAAAAATATGAATAATAAAATGATAAGTACACATCAACAATTACTTTATTATTATTTAAAATTGATTGAGAGAGAGAGAGAGAGAGAGAGAGAGAGAGAGAGAGAGAGAGAGAGAGAAACATTGATATGAGAGAGAAACATTGATCAGTTGCCTCCTCATGTTCCCTGATCGGAAGTCAAACCCACCACTTTTTGGTAACAATTACTTTAAATGCAAATGGTTAAATGTTGTCATAAAAAGACAGGGTGGCCCCTGGCCAGTGTTGCTCAGTGGTGGAGCATCGACCCATGAACTTGGAGGTCAAGGAACATGCCTGGGTTGCATGCTTGATCCCCAGTAGGGGGTATACAAAGAGGCAGCCAATTGGTGATCCACTCTCATCATTGATGTTTCTTTCTCTCCCTCTTCCTCCCCCTCTCTGAAATAAATAAAAACATTTAAAAAAATACATACAGTGGCTGAATGAATAACAAAACAAGACCCTTACTTACATATGTTGTTTACAAGAGACTCACTTCAGATTGAAAGACACACAGACTGAAAGTAAAGGGATGGAAAAAAAGATATATAATGAAAATAAAAACAAACAAAAAAGATTGGGGTAGCAATACTTATACCAGACAAAATGGACTTTAAAACAAAGTACATAACAAGATAAAGAAGGACCCATCATTTCCACTTGTTTTTTTTGTTTTGTTTTGTTTTTAAAAAAATATATTTTATTGATTTTTTACAGAGAGGAAGGGAGAGAGATAGAGAGCCAGAAACGTCGATGAGAGAATCATCGATCAGCTGCCTCCTGAACCCCGCCTACTGGGGATGTGCCTGCAACCAACGAACATTTCCTTGACCAGAATCGAACCTGGGACCTTTCAGTCCGCAGGCCGACGATCTATCCATTGAGCCAAACCGGTTTCGGCTTTATTTATGATTTTAATAAGTTGAGTATTTTTTTGCCAGTCTAGCTAAAGATTTCTCAATTTTGTTGATATTTGCAAAGAATCAACTTTTGATTTTGTTGATTTCCTCTATATATTTTTTCTACTTTCTGTTTAGTTTATTTTGGCATTAATTTTTATTATTTCCTTCCTTCTGTTTGTGTTGGGTTTAGTTTGCTCTTCTTTCTCTAGTATCTTAAGGTGCAGAGTTAGGTTACTGATTTGAGATCTTTTTAAATGTAGGTATTTACAGTTGTAAATTTCCACTAAGCATTGTTGTTTATATAAGTTTTGGTATGCTATGTTTTCATTTTTATCCATCTCAAAATATTTTCTAATTTCCCTTGAGATTTTTTTCTTTGACCTTTTGTTTATTAAGGGTATGTTGTTTAATATCTACATAATTGTGAATTCCTCTAATCTCCTTCTGTTAATTATTTCTAATTTCACTCCATTGTGGTCAGAGAACATATGTTGTATGATTTCATTGCTTTTAAATGTTTAGGACATATTTGATTGCCTAACATGTTACCTATACTGAAGAACGTTTCATGAGCACTTGAGAAGAGGGTGTATTCGCTGTTGTTGGGTGGAGAGGTCTATTAGCTTAGTTGGTTCACAGGATTGCTTTCATTATATCTCTCTCAGATAGTTTGTTGCTAGTAGATAAAAATGCAACTGATTTCTCTATCTTGATTTTGTATCCTATAACTTAACCTAATTCAGTTATTAGTTTTAGCAGGTTTTTTTGTGGTGTTTTTAGGGTTTTCTATATCATATCATCTGAAAACAGAGATGATTTCATCTCTTCCTTTCTGGTTTGGATTCCTTTCATTTCTTTTTCTTGTCTAATTGCTCCAAGTAGGACTTGCAATACTATGCTGACTAGAAATGGAGAGAATGGGCATCCTGTCTTGTTCCTAGTCTTAGAGGAAGTACTTCTAACTTTATACCACTCAGTATATTAGCTGTAGGCTTGTCATGTACAATCTTTATTATGTTGAAGACAGTACTGATATTGCCAGTGGAAATGGTGTCCTTTCAAGGGGTCGTGAGAAAAGCATTCCAGGGAGGAAAAGGCTCAGTGGTGAGGTATATTCAAGAAGCTGGAGTAACGCAAAGGACTGTCTGGGGTCAGCCCTGGTGTCCCATCTCCACATCCTTCCATGACAACAGTCCAACTCTGTCTTCCTCAAGCCAGGACACAGGGCTAGCGTCCAGACATTCTGCACCATTGGTTCAGTCCATGTCTCTGTCCTCATCCAGCCAGCTTAGTCCATGTTCCCAGCTGTGCTCCGGCCAACGCTGTGCCCAGGCTTGTGTGGCCACAGGCCCCGGGCAGCTGCTAGGGCCGTATGGCTGCTATGGAGAGGAAATGATCGCTACTGAGCAAGCGAATAAGAGAGAGAGCTCTTTGGTTATATTGTCTCAGGCTTGGGACGGACCAGGCATCTCTGCAAACTAACCAATCAACTTCTCAATCCTTAGCAGGCTAGCACTGGGTCCTCCCTCAACCAATCCATTTCCTAGATCTTCCAGGGTTCTGTGTCCCTTAGCCAACCTGACTCTTTTCCCAGGATGGATGACCAGGCCTTTACGGTCCCCATCTTGGCTCCTTTGGTACAGGCCTCACGGTAGAAGCACCTCCCCTGGGCCATCGTGGCTTCTATTGGGCACGTGCCAGCAGGGGAATTCTCCTGTTTTTATCCTTCCCCTGGTAATGATCCTCACTGCCCACTGAGGTCATTAGGTCCTAAGGGTAGAGGATGCCTTGGGGACTATGTGAAGCTGTAACTTCCGAGTGATTCAATCAGGCTTATTGTCCGATTCAGCTTCCTATTGTATTATGCTTAATGATGTCTGCTTCCCTTTGCTCCCTTTCTTTATTAATATCTAGCTTTCTATGTGAACATCTCTGCATCTAATTTGATGAGAGTTTTTATAATGACAAGATGTTGAATTTTATCAAATGCTAAGTGTACTTTTTCCACACATCAACTCTGCTTACATCCCATTGAGCAGGACTCAGGGCTGCACTTGATTGCAAGGATGGCTGGGAAATGTAGTCTTTCTCATGGATGGTTCTGTATTAGCTAACCTTTGGTGATTCTGTCACTTAAAAAAGAAAACAATGAATTTGAGGGCTCAACCAAGCAAGTGTCTGCCATAAAAATCATAGTGGAAAAATATATGAAAAACTAGTAGCAGTATTTGCCTCTAGGAACGGGGTGTTGGTGTCTGGGGACACAGGTAGAAGGAAAATGTCCCTTTATGCACTTTTGAGTTGTAAATTTGTTACATGTGAGTGAACTAACTAATTAAACATTTTAAATAATGTGATAAAAATAGCACCACCTTAGCTTTGGAAACGTCCACGGCTGGCTCACTGACCAGCGTCTTCCTGTGTTCTCATGCTCACGCCCTCAGAGAGGGTTACGGCCGTGGCGTGAAACTCAGGCCACATCAAAACAGAGAAAATCGTTGGGTCTGCGGAGCTGGGGAAGCCAGGGCCAGCAAGGGCCGAGGCCGGGAGAGGAAGGCTAACTCAGATAAGCATCTGGAAGAGCTGCTCCGCATGGACCCAGGTGGCCTCCCCTGTGCGAGGCTGGCTCACGGGGGAAAGGCCAATTCTGCTGCCAGGCTCTTGCCCCAGCACTGCTCAGGCACAGAGGACGGGAGGGCAGGAGGGGTTGGGGAGTAGGGCCTTGAGACACAGCCGGCTCCTGAGTGGGCAGTGCAGCTTGCCCTTTGAAGCTGAGCCTTTGAAGCTTCTGCCAGGCAGAGGCTTTTGCTGCCCTGCCCTGGCTCCTGGGGGCAAACTTCAGTCCTGCGTGGGTGAGGGCTGAGAGGCCACAGGCAGTGAACCCCTTCCAGTGCACGGGGACAGCGCCCCCCACCGGCCCCAGCTGGGCTGTGGGCAGAACACAGGACAGACACCCTCCCACCCCCTGGTGCACAGACAATACAGGTCTGCTCCGGCCATGCACTCCCAGCACCCCCAATGCTCCCCACGGCAGTTCTTTGGTGTCCGGGAGCTCTGCCCAGAGAAACACGGCCAATTCCACACCTTGTCTAATGTGCAGTACAGGAAAACTGAAATGGTTAACATGTCTCTAAATATGCACATACTATTTCCACAATAAATAAATTGAAAATTTATAATTTTCATAAAGTGGATTTCCCTGAACATTTAAGCATTAAATGTAATCAATTACACGCTTCCTAATCCTAATGATTCTGTCTCACAAATGTTTCAAACACCCTTAAAAATTGGCAAATAGGAATGTAATCATCACAAAACCAGATCTCACACTCATAGTAAAACTGGCTACAAATGCTAATCCAGGCCGCAGTTTGTTTCTTTATAATTTGCAGTCAGCAGCCCTGGAAGCAGGAGGGACAGACATTCTGTACCCATCTGCCAGGCATGACTGCCCTCTCCTGGAGATCTGATGCAGGCCACGCTCCACCTGTCATCGGGGAGCCTCTGCAGAGCTCCGACCTAGGAACTGAGACTGGACCCCGGAGGGTCCTGGCCTCCATCCAAGTCTGGATCTCACGAGCTGGCCAGGCACCTGCTCCAGAAGGGATGGGGATGGTGACCGCTGACCAGAGTAATCAGCAGCTCTTAGGGCGCCTGAATGTGCTGGCGGAGAGAGGCTGGGGCAAAAGCCAGTGATCACAGAGGAGGCCGGGCAGGAACCCAGAGGGGACATGGGGGACCAGTTGGCCGGAAGCAGCTGGAACAGTAGAAACAAAGTGAGACACCAGTGTTGTCATTAGCTAGATATCAATATTAGTAAAAGGAAGAGAGCGAAGGGAGAGTCAGGCATTGCTGAGCATATTCAGCTGGGGAGCATAAGCTTGTTTGCTTCACCAGGAAGTGGCAGCTTCACACCCAGGGAGGCAGCATTGTCCTCCACGGGGATTAACACCCCTCCCCCATCAGGACTGACTGGTTGGGGTGAGAAGGGGGAGCTAGGCACATGCGCAGTTGAAGTCTGGGTGGCACAGGGGAGGAGCTTGCCTGTCAGGCTATCCTGGGGAACGAGGGATTGGCTAGGACAGTGATCGGCAACCTCATTAGTCAACAGAGCCAAATATCAACAGTACAACGATTGACATTTCTTTTGAGAGCCACATTTTTTAAACTTAAACTTCTTTTAATGACACTTCTTCAAATTAGGCTCACCCAGGCTGTGGTATTTTGTGGAAGAGCCACACTCAAGGGGCCAAAGAGCCGCATGTGGCTCTCGAGCCGCAGTTTGCCGACCACGGGTAGGGGTGGGCCCCATCAGAAGCGTGCAAAATCTTGGAAAATTAATTGGTTAGTTAGAAGGAGCTCCTGGTAAAATCCAAACAAATTTCCCCATCTCCTTCCTCTCCCTTGTTCCTAGACCCACACTCTGCCCTTGCAGTCACACGTTCTCTCTCCACAGCCACATGGCCTTAGCAGCCACAGGCCCACGGCCGTGAAGATGCCACACGCAGGCCTGGACTTTAATACAGAGCGAAAACTATGGGCAGTGGCCTTCACTCTGGCCCTGCTGAAGACATGGTCAGACTTCCTACATGACAGGATGGAGGGAAATGGGACAAATGGAAACCCAGGAGTTTATTTTCATTCGAATAAATGTCACTTATCCCCGGTTCGAGTCTCAGGAAATTCTTTTCCTCGTGACAGTGTGAGAACTCCACTTCCACCAATAACATGGGGAGCCGATGACGTAGGGACACCTCCAGGCTTCTTCTCCTGAGGGTTTGGCTGGGTAGGTTTCTTTTTTTCTTTTTTAATATATTTTATTGATTTTTTTACAGAGAAGAAGGGAGAGAGATAGTTAGAAACATCGATGAGAGAGAATCATCGATCAGCTGCCTCTTGCACGTCCCCACTGGAGATGTGCTCGCAACCAAGATACATGCCCTTGACCAGAATCGAACCTGGGACCCTACAGTTCGCAGACTGACGCCCTATCCACTGAGTCAAACCGTTTTTGGCTAGGTTGGGTGGATTTCTACTTCCCTGCATGTCCTCACACAGACAAAGACCTTGTAAGAGGAAGTGATGTCATGTGTGGAGGCCAAGGGCACAGGAAACAGAAGCTGATACAGAGATGTGTGAGCAGGAAGTGAGGGAAGCAGGATGGGGTGAGATGAGAAATGGAACCGTAAGGCCATTTCAAGGGAGGCTTCCACTGACCTCACCAGGTGCCTGGGGCTGGGACCACTCACCCGTTGTCCGGGAACAAGGAAAGGGGCTTTGGTGAGCCCTGGGCAAGATAATTCCCAACTGAGCTATCAAATTCCAACCCCTGGTCTTGAAGGGTGGTCTGTGGCCACCAGGTGCTAGGAGGTGACAGGCTGAGTCACCAAATGTGTGTGTAGGGTAGAGGGGGGTTGAAAGGTTAACATGGTGGTTGGTACATGCGGGCAGGCTAAATGTATTTAAGGGAGAGGATGGGGGACAGAATATCCAATGGGAAGGGGACGGTGGGTTGATGATGGCAGCACCCAGGAGCTGGAGTTTCATCCTTATATGCAGTCGGTAACGGGAAGCTCTTATCCTCAGTGGAGTTGGGGGCCCAGTCCCTGGGCTTGTGATGTGGACGGAATGCAGGGTGCAATCAGGTGCCTTCGGGGCAGTTTCAATTCCATGTGTGGTCTGACTGCTGGTATCCAGCAAGTTTCTCTTGGTCTTTCGTTCTCCTGAGATGGGAAGCTGACAAAGGGCCTAGGGTTAGAGAGGTGGGTGCAGTGACCAGGCCAGCCAGCTTCCGGAGAATATTCAGTGAAATGAACTTCTAATAGTTTGGGGCAGGGGGATTTTGGGATGAGATTTTCATTCCAGGCTGGAGCTGGAGCTGGAGCTCTGGAGAGAGATCAATCCGGGGATAATCATGAGGTGTGGCCAGAAGATACCTAAGGGCTCAGGAGTGGCTGAGGCCTCGGGGCTCACAGAGATAGCGTGGGTGTGTTTGTGTCTGTGCCTGTAAGGGGGGGCTTAGTGTTGAGGGGGACTAAAGTTTCACCACCCCCAAAAGATGCTTTTGGGGTATTGATCTTAAACTGTTTATTTTTTTTTAAAAGAAATTAAAGATTCAGAAATAACCTTTAACCCTCCCCTTTACTTGCCTAAAGGAATCCAGATATTAAAACCTGATTAAATGAAGAGAGAATCAAGTTACCATCACAATATAAAGTAAATGTTATATCACTGTGCCACAAATTCCCACGGTAAGCCAAGTTTGCTCTTCATTATCTACCTGTAAACTGCTGGCATTCCCTTTGAAGGCCTAGGGCCCTGCTCCCCTCACCTCTGTCCAGAATGGCAGATAAGCCTCAATCCCTAAGGCGTCCGTGGGTCCCTTATCCTTAGGACACTCCCGCGTATGCATCCTAGTAAAATTTGGACATTTTTTCCTGTTAATGATCATATTGATTTGATTACTCAAGCCAGAATATCTTAGAAAGGTGGGAGAAAAGTTAGTGTTTTCACCCCACAGTGCAAAGTCTGGGAAGTGCAGCAACACTTACAGGTGGAGGAGATCAGGATACTCAGAGGAGTTGGGTGTGCAATATGGGGTCCTCACTGAGTGGGTAAGTGGAGGAGGAGAGAGAGAGAACGTGTGCTCCAGGGAGGAAGGAGAGATATACAGTGTCAGACCAGGACTGAAGAGTCCTGCTCATCTCCCCCCATCACACACACACACACACACACACACACACACACACACACACACACACGGTGTCTTGTAAACGCAGCCATCCATCCCCTAGGTGGCACTGTGCGCATGTGGTGGCAGCAGCCCAGTAAAGCTTCCAGAGAACCTTTAGCCAGGTTCCTCCAAGGAACCAGCTAAAAGCGGGGAGCTGTGAGAGGGACTGGCACTTTGTCTGCTTCAGGTACCTCTCTCCCTTCCGGGTGGGGTTGGGGTGGGTCCTCTCTGGGTCCCTGCTGGTAGAGGCCCCGGGGACTTAGCTGATCCCCAAATCATCATTCCCCAGGGCAGTTTCCTATGACAAATGGAGACAAATAGGAGACTCAGGTCTGGACATAGAACTGATAGTTCTAGTTCTACCATGTTTAGACTGAGTGATTCCCACTGAGCCTCCTTTTCACATTTATTTTACAAATTCAGAGCTCTGGGAAGGTCCGTTCACATGAGATCATTCCAGAGGAAGGGTTTTTAAACCGTCAGGTGACTTTCACATGTGTGCAAATCCTGTCGCTCCCTGAGGAGACACAACTTTCAGGGGCAGAGCTGGGGCTGAGCCCAGCAGTCTGACTGAGGGGTCCCTGCTCTTAACCTCTCTGACTGGCTGCCTCCTCTGAGGTCTTTTCTGGCCACATTTGAGACTTCCTTCTTCGGCAAAACCGTCTTCTCCCACTTGGAGTGATTACAGTATGGTTGACTCACAGCCAGGGCGGAGGGTCCAACTTTCTCCTCTCCCACTCTTGGTTTATGGGCGGGCTAACTGAGTGAGAGAGATGATGGCTCTCCTTGTCACCACCATCCGTTATCGTGTTAAAATGTGCTCCGCTGTGTCTTGGGCTCACACATGCTTCTATCACAGATCTTTACAATCTTGTAGGGAACATGGTCCGAGGACAGAAGTCTCATGGCTAAAGATGCAAATGGGAGCAAGAGGCCCTTGGAAGTTTGCAGAGTCTTTAAAATAGATTGTTCTGGGACAAATAGGGCAGGCATTGGGAGACAGACTATAAAAATCATTTTTTTCCTCTGTTCACTTTTCCCCAGGGCTCTCTGACCTCTTTTTTACAACAGGAAACATTAATGCAAAACCAAGCTTGGAATGAAAGGTCTACCGAAGACACTGCCATCTGGCTCACTGTCACTGCCTGTGCTCCATACCTTCCTGGGGCGACCCACGCTCACACTGGCCCCTTGGTCCTATTTCCTCACCTCAAGGGCCACTGATCCCATCATTCCATCTCAACCACCCACTCCCTTGGATACAGATCTCTGTCTGACCATAGCTATCTTCTGCAGTCACCAAGGGCCCCCAGCCTACCCTCATCTCCTTTCTCCACCTATGTCCACCCCCGCCCCAGCTGTCACTTTTCTTTCTTACCAGCCAAGACTCTTGACACAATAACTCAAGTGCTTTCTTTCCAATACTCTTGAGTCCTCTGTAGCACAGTTTTTCTATCATGCCTTCCTGGGAAAACCCCAAACTTCGATCAATCTTACTGTGTTCTCTGTATCTGCATTTAGCCCAGCCGCTGAGTACTGATGAAGGGTCTCTAGCCCCTGGTGAGCTTCCTCAAACCCTCCTGCTTGCCCCTTCTTAGAAGCTTCTCTCATTTTCTCCTAAGTCTCTCTGAAATCCTTGGATCTCACCAAAATCTCACTTATATTTTTTCCTGGAAACTTGTTTCCAGGAAGAAATGGAAGCCTTCGTTCAGAAACTCACACCAAACTCACAAACACCTGCATCCTCACGGAATTTTTTCCTCCTGTCTCCACCTGTCCGCCTCTGTTGCCCTCTTGGTTCTGAACCCAATCCTTCCCACCTTCTCCAGCAAACGTCTCACTTTTCCTCCAGACACTTCAATCTCTCTCTTTCTGCGGCTGCCTCTTTCATCATTTAAACATATTCACATCTCTCCTTTCTTCAAAAAGTTCCCTCCCGCAGCCTGTTACCCTCATCATCTTCCAGCTAACAACCTGTCTCATCTTCATTTATTCTCCAGTGCACTGTTAAATGGCTTTGCTCAAACAATTCCAATGAACCAGTTCGTGGGAGCTGCCAAACCCAACAGTCATTCTCCAGCCTTGTCTAGTGGGCCCATCCTGTAGCACTGAAAATGTAGGACCACTGCTTCCTTCTTCAGACATTTGTTTCCCTGGACCTCCATACACACCGCCCTCTGGCTCTCTTCCTATCTCATGACCACTTTCTCAGTCTCCTTGGTCTCTCCTCTCCCTCCCTTCCTGATCCTCCCCAATTTTGTGTCCATCAGGATTCTGCCTCAGTCCTTTTCCCTTCTCTTCTCCCAGTCCCAGAATAATTTCCTCTACTCCCATGATTTTAATTAGCACCCGTGTGCTGCTTTCTCAATATCCACTATCCTCTTCTTTCTTCCTCACAGGCTCAAGGTCCTGATTTTTTTAAATTGCATTTCCCAGCCTCCCTTGTATCTAAGGCTTGCCATCTGACCAGACTTGACAATGGGGCATGAATAGCCATCTGTGGGGATATCTGGGAAAGGTTTGCTTTCCCATAACAGGTGCTGCTCCTTCATCCTTTTTTGTATGTTCTGTCCGTCTGGAATGCAGGTGGGAAGCTGGAGCTGGAGCAGCCAATGGATTACCACCAGCTGACTCTGAGGATGAATGCTTCCCAGTAAGGGTACCCTACACAATGGATGGGGTCTGCATGATGTGGTGGAGTTACTGAGAGCCCTCTGCTTTCCTTTATTATTTTTGAAATTTATTTTAAAAAATCTTTATTGTTGAAAGTATTACATAGGTCCTCCCCCCCCCCCCACCCCAATTAACCTCTTCTAGCCGGCTCCCATTCCCCTGCACCCAGGCCCTCACTATCCCATTGTCCGTGTCCATGGGTGATGCATATATGCATACAAGTTCATTGGTTGATCTCTTCCCACTCACCCTCCCCTCTGAGGTTCAACAGTCTGTTCATGCTTCTATGTTTTTGGGTCTATTTTTAAAAAAATGTTTCTATTGATTTTTTAGAAAGAGAGAGTGAGAGAAAAACATCCATTGGTTGTAATCAAACTTGCAACCTGGGTATATGCTTTGACCAGGAATCCAATCTGTGACCTTTTGGTGCAAAGGACAATGATCAACCAACTGAGCCACACAGGCCAGGGTTCTGGGTCTATTTTTGATAATCAGTTTATTTGGTTCATTAGATTCCACATATGAGTGAGATTATGATACTTATCTTTCTTGGACTGGATTATTTTGCTCAGCATAATGCTCTCCAGGTCCATCCATGCTGTTGCAAATGGTAAGAGCTCTTTCTTTTCCATTACCGTGTAGTATTCCATTGTGTGAATGTACCAATATTTTTATCCACTCATCTGCTGATGGGCCCTTAGGCTGTTTCCAAACCTTAGCTATTATAAATTGCATTGCTATGAAAATAGAGATGCATATATTCTTTCTGATAGTTATTTCAGGTTTCTTAGGATATATTCCTAGAAGTGGGATCACTGGGTCAAATGGGAGGTCCATTTTTCATTTTTTGAGGAAATTCCATACTGTTTTCTAGGCTGCATCAGTCTGCATTCCTACCAGCAGCGCACGAGGGTTCCCTTTTCTCCACAACAGCACCAACACTTGCTTGTTGAGTTGTTGATAGCCATTCTGACAGGTATGAGGTGATATCTCATTGTTTTTTTTGATCTGCATCTTTTTGCTTACCTTTAGACTTTTTGTTATGTCAGAGTTTTTTCAATAGCAGCAGAAACAGCAACAAAAAACACTTGGCAAAAGGCAATGTAGTTGGGTTGCTATTATAGGAGTTGAACACAAATATCAAATTTATAGCTTTTGCTTAGACATCTCTCCTGAACTCCAAACAGCAAACTGGGCTTCCCTCCTCTGTTCAGGGACGCTTCAAATCGAAGAAGCCCAAGCCGTCACACCTCGCCAAACACATAAACACACACACACACACTCACACACACACACACACACACACACACAGACACACACACACCCATACACACACACACACACACACACACACACACTCAATTGGATTCCTTGTCCCAGTGAACAGTATCACTGTCTATGCAGCCAGTCTATGATTGTCTCATTATTTCTCATCTTCCTAAACAATTAGTCACCTCTCAATTCTACCTCCTAAATGTTTTTTTAACTCGTTCACCTCTTTCCATTTCCTAATCATCAACTTCCTGAATCATTGCAACTCCCTTCCTAACTATTCTTTACTCCAATCTTGTTTCCTCCAGTCCACTCTTCCTACTACAGCCTTAGGGATCCTAAAGCACAAACGGAACAATTTACTAGTCTGCTTAATATCTTTCAGTGACTGCTCAGGGCTGAAGGAATACCAGTCATACATAAATAAGTCTCTGTGAGGAATTATGTTGGTCCTACACATCCAACTATTGTCTTGGGCATAGGTGTTACTCTATGTGTCCCAGACCTGGTCCAGCTATGGAATCCTCTCTCAATCACAGTGATTGGCCCAGGAGTAGGCATATGACCAGAGTTTGACCAATCAGAGTCTTTCCTTGGAAGTTGTTCATGCCAACCTAGAGGATAGAGTTATTCAGTCCCATCTCCTACATGGGGCTAGGAGAAACAGAGGGAGGGGCTCCTGGTCTGGGTAATTTGAATGGTCAGTCCCAGTTTCCTGAGTCACTCTGGTTCCAAGTTCTTTTGATTCTGTGAGTGACGTGAGTATCCTTCCAGCAGTCTCCCCTCCTTTGGCCCAAGCTAGTTCGAGTGGGATTTTCTTACTTCCAATCCAAACACTCTTGTTGATGGGAAGATCCTGGGTAGTTTGGCCCTCATAAGGCATCAATCCCAGATAACAAATAGAGTTCCTTACAACTTACCTGATGTTTTATAAACATTATTTCCTTTGATTCTTACTTGAAGTTTGTGATGTGGGTTTTATTATTATCTTGACTTTATAGGTAAGACAACTAGGGCTCAAAGATGAAAAGTGTTTTGTTTAAGATTAAAGGGCTGAGAATTAGGAAAGAGTGAACAGCAAGTCCTTCTATTCAAGTTCCTTCCCCCTACCCCCACCCTCGGCCAGAGGTGCTGCAGAGTGGAGCCCAGGATGAGTAAGAGCAGCACTGGGTAAGGGACCAGACCAGGACCAGATCAGAGGGTAAGAAGGAAGTCAGAGGAAAATAAAAGCAAAGCTCCTCCATTTAAAATTTTATTTATAGTCCGGCCAGCATGGCTCAGTGGTTGAGCATTAAACTGTGAACCAGGAGGTCACAGTTCAATTCCAGGTCAGGACACATGCCGAGGTTGTGCGCTCGATCCCCAGTGTGGGGTGTGCAAGAGGCAGCTGATGAATGATTCTCTCTCATAATTGATGTCTCTCTCTCTCTCTCAGTCTCTCTCTCTCTCTCTCTCTCTCTCTCTCTCTCTCTTTCTCTTTCTCCCTCCCTCTCCCTTCCTCTCTGAAATCAATAAAAATATATTAAAAAATAAATTTAAAACAAAATTTTATTTATAGCCAACTCCAGGTCCAGGAAAAATGGAAAAAACTCTCCACTTCTTTCTTTTCCTCCTTCCTGTACTGTTTTTTGTTCACATAATCCACTCCTCAGGCTTGCAACATGCACTACAATTCAGCTACATTCTTGTCAATTACAATTCTAGGGGCTAGCCTGGAAACTAAGTCGCCGTTGTAATATAGCCCTTTTAGTTGGGGCTGCCCACAGCTCACTCCTCTTGCATTTTTTAATAAAGGAAAATAAAATGGACCTGCTCTGCTCTGAATATCTCTGATGCTCTCTGAAGTCTCCCCTCCCCCACCATGCTGCAAAAATGGGTCAGGTAAAGCTTAGTGGGTTGCATATGGCAGCTGGGAATGGTAGGCAGGTGTCATAAGTGACTGTGAAGTGAGGCCTGATTGGAAGTGGGGTGGAGGTCATGCTGGCTCTCTGAGCATTTCCCTCAACCTCTTCATACCTGCTGATCCAGAACGAAGCTATCTCAGGCTGGCAGGACCTCCAACATCACCTAGTTCAGGTTGGCAAACTCATTAGTCAATAGAGCGGCAAACTGTGGCTCGAGAGCTGCAGTTTGCCAACCACTGACCTAGTTCATGATTCACAAAATTGGCTTCCCCCTCTCCTTCCTTGTTCTAAGCTCATGACTCTTTGACACCCAGGAGTCAGTAGAAATTATCAGGTGTGAATGATCATTTTTCCAATCCCAACCTTTACTGGAGCCATCTCTGCCTCCTCCCTCCCTTCCTTAATAATGGCGGAGGTACCTCTCCATCACAGGTGTCCTCTCCCTTAGTGCTCACACCTCATTTCCTTTTTCCCTTTCTTCAGAATCATTCCTCCTGCCTTCTCTCCTATTCTTCTGCAAACCTGCTCTAGTATTCTCCACTTTTAGCAAACCCCTCTGTATTCTATCAAAAATAAGCATCAGAAAACAAAGGATTAAACAAGACATAAATATTTTTTATATACAAAGTCAAGAGGTAGGTAGCCCAGAGCAGGTATGCTGGTTCCCTACCCACAAGGAGCCAGATGTAGACTCACTAGTTCCACTGACATCCTCAACCATGGCTTCCATTCAAAGTCTAATGTGGCCACCTGAGCTCCAGCTACATACTTAATATTCCAGTGAGCAGGAAAGAGCAATGGCTGAAGAAAACACACCACTGCCTTTTCAAGCCAGTTCTCATGGACATATCCACTTACCTCCTGTTGGCTGGATATGAGCCACATTACCATACCTAGCTGCAAAGGAGTCTGAGAAAGTTGCTTTTATTCTGGGAAGATATGTGGCCAGCTAGAATTTGAAATTCTATGCTGAGTGAAGAGGGAGAATGGCTATTAGAGTCATTTAGCAATTTCTGCCAAACCCTTCTGATGCCATAACCTTTTCTAGTCCCCTTTCTGTTCCCTGTTAGACAACTTGTACAAACACGATAGCTCTAACAAGGCATGGCTCCCACCCCTCTTAGAGACTCCAGGGACACTGCCCTTATTATATTCACTGCTTACTTTCATGTAGCAAGTCAATGGCTCCTTCCCTGTCAGTCATCTTACCTGATCTCTAAGTGGCATCTAACAGAGCTGACCACTGCTTTCTGGAAACACTTTCTCTGTTTCTGGAATACAGCACTTTTGTGGTCCTCCTCTCACCTCTTTAGCCTCTCCTTTCCACTCTTCTTTCCTGCTCTGGCTCCTTTGTCTGACTGCTCTGAGTCCTTCCGGAACCTTCTCCCCTTCTGTATCTACTAGAGGCCTGGTGCATGAAATTTGTGCACTGGGGGTGGGAGGGGGCCCTCAGCCCAGCCCTTTCCCTCTGGCAGTCTGGGAGCTCTCAGAGGATGTCCAATTGATGGCTTAGGCCCACTCTCCATGGGAGAGGCTTCTGCCACTGCTGCTACGCTTGCCAGCTATGAATCTGGCTTCTGGCTGAGTGGCACTTCCCCCTGTGGGAGCACACTGACCACCAGGGGGGGCAGTTCCTGCGTTGAGCATCTGCCCCCCTGGTGGTCAGTATGTGTCATAGCAACTGGTCATTCCCCTGTTTGGTCAATTTGCATATTAATCTTTTATTATAAAAGGATCTCCTCACCCTAGGTGATCTCAGATCCTATATGGCTTTCACTGTCTGAGATGATGCCTCCCAAAGCCTCACTTCTAGCCCAGGCATCTCTTCTGAGCTTCAGGCACCTCAATCTCAACAGAGCTAAAACAGAATTCTTGGGTCCGAATCCAAGTCATGGCACCAAAAAAACAAAAGAACAGAATTCTTTAAAAAAAAAATATATATATTTTATTGATTTTTTTACAGAGAGGAAGAGAGAAAGATAGAGAGCTAGAAACATCGATGAGAGAGAAACACTTACCAGCTGCCTCTTGCACACCCCCTATCGGGGATGTGCCCACAGCCAACGTACATGCCCCTGACCGGAATCGAACCTGGGACCTTCGTCCGCAGACCGACGCTCTACCACTGAGCCAAACCGGTTTCGGCCAAAAAAACAGAATTCTTAATGTTCCTCCCTGAGATGTAGTCTCTTTCCTCCAGGCCACCCCATCCAATAAATGAAGCACTGTGCGTTCATTTGTTACAGCCAGAAATTTGGAAGTTATCTTTGGTTTTCCCATTTCCTCTCCCCACCCCCACATTCATCCTATCCACGTGTCCCGTCAAGTCTATGTCCCAAATAGCATCTCTCAACTAATCATCATAGTGTGGCCACCACTTCCGTCCAGACCACTACCATCTTTGGCCTGGAAGGCCACAGCAATCTAAGTGTCCCCTTCCTTTTACTTTAGCCTGCCACCCACCCAATTTATTCTTCACACAGCGGTACATGTCAGTCTTCTGTGTAAAACTCTTCAATGGTTTAATGACAAGTCTCCATTTCTTTTCTTTTTTTTAAATATATTTTATTGATTTTGTACAGAGAGGAAGGGAGAGAGATAGAGAGTTAGAAACATCGATGAGAGTCATCGATCAGCTGCCTCTTGCACACCCCCTACTGGGGATATGCCCGCAACCAAGGTACATGCCCCCGACCGGAATCAAACCCAGTTCCCTTCAGTCCCCAAGCCGACGCTCTATCCATTGAGCCAAACCGGTTTCGGCAAGTCTCCATTTCTTGACACAGTCTTGTATACCTTGGCCCCTGCCTGCCTCCCCATATCATCCCGATCCTCTTTCCTAGGCTGGCTATTCCAGTCACATTGCCTTTCCTTCAGCTCACATCCAAAGCCTACCTTTTTCAGGGCCTCAGCATACACACTGATCTCCACCTGGAGTGTCTGCCAGCTTTTTCCAAGGCTCTCTCCTCATTCTTTTGACTTCAAATTCAGCATCACCTCCTCAGAGAAACTTTCCCTGGCAGCTCCATCAAAAGTACTAGCAGCTCTTATTCTCTCTCCCAGCTCTTTGCTTTTGCCCCAGCGTTTACTTCAATTTGCAATTATTCATCTTCCGCACTAACAATAAGCTTTATGGAGCAAGAGGCCTCAGCAGTCTTGTTAATTGCTGTATCCCCCATCATCAAAACAGGCCTGGCCCAGATCAGGCACTCAATCTAGCACTCATTATCTGCTGACATGAATGAGTGGATAGGTTCCCCAAGGAGGTCCCTGAGCTTCTAGGGTGTCACAGACAGGCTGCAGCCTCAATAATAATAATAATAATAATAATCATCTATAATAATAAAAGCATAACATGCTAATTACACCAAACAACCTTCTGTACGTAGCTGAAGCTGTGAGGGAAGCTGGTGCCCGCAGTGGGTTGGGGGTAGGGGGGTGGGGGTGGGAAGGAAGGCCTACTCTTGCAGGAATTTCATGCATTGGCCTCTAGTAATAATAAACACACACACAAAAAAAACCTGGCAATGGATTAAATAGTCTTTGTTTCAAGATAGGCTCTCTACATTGACTTACTTAACCTGATGGTTGGATAGAATGTAGTGCAACCAGTTTCTTGGCCCGGTTTTAATAGACCTACATTTTCTGTTGCCCAACAGAGCAAACCACCTCTCCCTCCTCCCCCTGACAGTTTAAGAATCAGTGGTGACCTTGTGCCTCATCTTACAGGTGGACTAGGACCAGAACCCAGCCAGCAGGGTGAACACGCTACCTCCAGACGGTTCCTCCAGCTTCCCGACCTCCTGCCTCAAGAATCCTCGCAGCCAGCACGTAGGCATGGAGGCGAGGAACCAATCTCAGCGGGCGATCCAAAGAAAGATAGGTATTTTTAGCCCAAGGCCAAAAGGCGGCGGGAGCCTTCACTGCCCAGTTCGCAAAGAAATAATAATAATAAAAAAAAACACACGTTAATTTACTACCCTTTTCCTGAAGCCTGCCGCCCCGGCCCTGGCCTCCCGGGCCCGGAAGGATTGCCAGTATAGCCATCTTCCTAATTCCGCGCCCACCTCTACCCGGTCACCCCCCTACTCCTCGAGATGGGGCCGCCCTGGACCCCCCAAAATCACGCCTTTCTTAGGCGCTGGGCGGGCCGGACCGGAGGCGGGGCCCGAACGGGAACGTGCAGCACACCCGGCGGAGCGCTTGCGGGGGCGGTTCCCGGTGCGCAGCGCAGCCCCCGGCCCCGGCCCCACCCCGCGCAGCACAAAGGGGCGGGTCGGGCCCACCACCGCTGCCGCCGCGCGGGCGGGGCCGGGGCGGATGGGGGCGGGGCGAGAGGGGGCGGAGCCTGGGCGATAGGAGGCGGGGAGATAGGAGGGCGGGGCATGGGCGGGCGGGGCGGCGCCGGGCCGGGAAGTGGCGCCCCCGCCGCCGCCGCGCCCCCGGCCCCGCCCCCGCGCCCCGCCCCGCGCTCGGCCGGCCGGAGTCGCGCCCTCCCGCCCCGCGCCGCCGCCGAACTTGCTCCAACTTCCTCGGCCGAGCCGGGCCCCGCCGCCGTCGCCGCTGCGCCCGGGTGAGTAGCGCGCCGCGCCCCGCCGGAGCGCCGGGCCCCGCGCCCCTCATTGTCTGAGGCCGAGCCTCTGGGGACGCGGGCTGCTCCCCAGGTCCGGCTCGGTCCCCGGGGTTCCCTCGTTCCTGCCCCGGCGGCCCCGCGGGCGGCGCTGGCTTTGTTCGCCCAGATCGCCCGCGAGGGGCTGAAGGCCCGGCCCGAACCCCGCGACGACGAACTCGGGCGCCGGGCGGAGCCAGCCGCCGCGGGCCCCCCGCCGGCAGCCGGGGTTCGGGCGCCCTCGCCTGTTCCGCGTTTCCGGACGGGTGCGCGCCGGCCCTGTGGTGCGGGTCCGGGAGGAGGGGCTGGACCGTGCGCTTCGGGCTCTGCCGGGTCCCCGGCTGCGAGCCCGGGGTGGGTGCCTTTTCGGACCCCGGGCCCGCCGTCGGGGCCTGGGGTGGAGCGTGGCGGGGACCTGGGGGGCCGCCCCCCCACTCCCCCACCCCGCCGTGGGGACCCAGCTGCTTCGCGTGAGTCGTTTCGGGTTGTGCCTGAGAGTGAAGTCCGACTCCTGACCTAACTGGAGCTCCGGTCGAGTTGGGTCTGGCTACTGAGTTGGCTCGGAAGGGCAGGGATGCGGGTGGCTGGAAAGTGTCTGTGTGTGTGTGTGTGTGTGTGTGTGTGTGTGTGCAGGGACTTTGGTGTGCAGGGACTTTGGCTCTAGGACCGCTGGGACACGTACCTCCGGGAAGTGAAGTTGGTCTCTGGCTAGAAGCAGTCCATGCTGGGTGTGTGCAGGGGCCTGGCTGGGTGGGGTGGTGGAGGGGAGCAGTTGTCTGCCCTGGTGCTGGCCTGGTAGCTGGCTGTCCTCAGGTGCTGCTGGCATCAGGTTGTCCAGAGCCTTGAACGCCTTGCATTGGAGCCTCTGTAGTGCCCTCGCTCCTGTGGTCTGCTCGCTAGGGGTCTTCTCCCTTCAGAGATGGGGGCTGCCCTGGGGCTGATAGGGGTGGGGGAGCTGTCTGCCAAGTCCTCAAAAGGAGCCTTCCCCCTGCCTCTGGACCTCAAAGTAGGGAGGGGAACTGAGTGCCTGCTGAGCGCTTGGGCCACCTTTTCCTATTTGTGGAGAGACCTGGGGCTAGGCCATCAGAGCACCGCCCAGCACCCCCGCACCTGCACCTCCTCTACGTTCAGCCAGCCTCTGGGGTGCCTTTCCCTTTAGGGATCCTCCTGGGCCCCGCCACTCTCAGAATGAAGCTCTTGTTCCTCCATCATCGACTGACACACTCTTTTAGCGTCTCTGCCAGCTGTCACCGAGTTTTGTCCCGAGCTGAGGATCCATAGGGTCTGGAGACAGGCCTCGGAAGCCCAGACTACCAGTGTGGTTTTCCCTCTTACTGTGTCCCCACTTTCAGATCTGTTCATCCCTACATCTCTGAACCCCACCGCTGGGTCACCAGAGGTGATCATTGATCTATTTAACAAAGCATGACTGAGACTGTGGGGGAGGGGGTGGTTAGGGCTGAAGCTGGGTGGTCGTAGAGCCCGGGCTGGACATGGAGTCGGTGCTCACCGTGTTGATCTGAACGCGAGTTCAACTTCGCAGCAGCTTCCAGACCCACAGGAGTTCAGGCCTCTGCTGCTCTGGGGGTTTGAGGCTGCTTCTAGGAAGAAGGGTCATGGGAAGGAGGGGGGTGCAGGTGCCATTCTCTCAGGACAGGTGAGGGCGCCTCCCTCCCCATGTTTGGGAGGACAAAGCTCATGCTCTCTGTGGGAGGGGAGGGGGCCACTGTGCATGTCTGTGGTGAAGTCCCCAGGAGGCCAGGGAGCAGGGCGGGCAGGGAGCCCTGGGTTCTGGAACATCTCCTCAGGTCTAACTCTAGGCTACCAGGTTTTGAGATTTGACTTGTTGCTTGTTTAACTTCAGCTGAGGTAGACTTCCGTTTGGCAGTGCCTACAGAGTGCCATTGTGCCAGCCCAGGGAAACCTCTGCTGTGTTTGAAATCTCATGGAGATGATAAACAAGCTTATAGCAATTACCTGGAAGGTTTAGCATTTAGTAATAGTGGATTCCTTTATTTTTATTTTTATTTTTATTTTTTTAATATATTTTATTGATTTTTTACAGAAAGGAAGAGAGAGGGATAGAGAGTTAGAAACATCGAAGAGAGAGAATCATCAGTCAGCTCCCTCCTGCACACCCCCCACCAGGGATATGCTTACAACCAAGGTACATGCTCTTGACTGGAATCGAACCTGGGACTCCTCAGTCCGCAGGCCGAGGCTCTATCCACTGAGCCAAACTGGTTTCGGCAATAGTGGATTTCTTGAGGTTTATACCAAGGCCCATCCCAGAAACTTCACTTGTGTTAACTCACCTCATCCTTGAAAAGACAGAGTAGGGTAGATAATGTGAATGCCCCATTTTACAGACCAGAGAGGTCACAGAGTAACTTGCTCAAGGTCTCAGTGTGACTGGGTTTCTTCACTTCTCATCTAGATAATGCTGTCTTCTCAGATGTGATTAAAGTTGATTCCTACACCGAATAAGCCTGGCCCACCTCAGAACTAGTAAGTCTAGTGCAGGTTGTCCTTATATCCCCCGCTTCTGAAAGCATCTCGTCTGTCTGGGCTCATAGCAGGTACCCCTGAGCCCCTGCCGAAGGGTGATGGAGTTTTTGTCTCCCTGTGCTGGGGGCTCGGGAAAGGGAAGACGCGCGCTGCGCAGAATTGGCACGTGTCTGTGACTGTCTAGGTAGGTCAGGGTTTATTGTGGTTTCAGTCCCCACATTTCAGGGGCTTAAAGCAGCAGAGGATTATTTCTTGCTCACACCACACCTATTGCTTATCTGCTTTATGTTCTCACTGTGGGACTCACGTGGATTAATTGAAACATTCCTATCCACATGGACAGAAGGACAGAGAGAATGCTGAATCTCATTCCAGCCCTTAAACCTTCCACCTAGAGGTGGCATTTCAGTGCCCAGAGCAGTCATGGCTACACTTCCCTTACCTACAAAATTGGGAGGGCACGAGGGTTGAAAACTTTTGGTGAGTAGCAGGAATGCTGCCATCTGCCTACCACGATGCCCTCCACTGCGACTTCTTCCCAAGGATCCAGGAGTTACATGTTCCTGTGGCATCAGGAACATTGATCGTGAGTAAATCAACAAGTATTGTTTAGGTCAAAGATGAATTGAGGTGCCACATTTGAACAGCAGGGCTGTGGTGGACAAGAATGTATGTTAGGGTAGCGAGAGAGAGTGTGCAGAAGCAGCTTGCTCCTGGGCCCTGGGTAAGTAATGTGAGTTGTTAGGGGCATCAGGTTCCTTGGGTCATTCATTCATTCATTCGTGGGCCCAAGGACTAGTGGTGTGTCCCAGGCCAGGAATTTATAACAAGCGGGCGTTCAGCGCCTAGCCTGGAGCTGTGAACTGGGATGATGATCCCTGTTCCTTGGTGGCTTGTGGAGTGAGATTAATGGCCTTGGGTTTCATCAGACCTGCCCTGGCACATCAGACCTTGGGTTTCCCTGTGCTCCTCTACCTGTATGTGGCCACTAGGGGCCTTGCCTGGAAGCAGGAGCATGTAGAGGCACCCCTTGTGGCTTTGCCCTCCCACCTCCACTTCCGGGTCTGGGGCTGGGCTTGCAGGTCTAGGGGTGCGGAAAGGAGGGCTGGTAAGGTTAGGAAGGATGGAGTTGCATGGAGAACAGGCGTGAGTGCAGAGCTGGCTCTCTGCCTGTAGAAGGGGGTAGAACCCCTTTGTTCATGGCATTTTTCACTTGGATCGCCTTCGCAGGGTGTTGAAGAGCTGGCCACGCTCTGATCCTTGCTTTGTGCTTTGTCACAGCTTGGTGACATCCAGCAGGGCCCGGAAACCCTGGTGGAACGGTGAGACCACAAGCCTCTGCCCTGTGGGCTGCTCGGTGTCCTTACTTACATTCCCTTTTCTCTCAGGGCCCTGCTTTGTCACTGGGAATAGAGGGAGAAGTGATGGCTGTCTAAACAGCGGTCCCATTCTTGGTTGGTCATCAGAGTCCCCAGGAGACTGTGCAGAGCAGTGCTTTGAGAATCTTTGGTGCAAACCTGTGTGCTGCTTTGTCTTAGCTCCCATGAAAGCAGAGTCCTCTCTGCCCAAATCGGGTGGGGCATTCGTTGTCTCCACATCCATTTCCTCCCTTACACCATTAGTTTGGGGCCCGATGAAGCAAGGGCGGCTGTGCTGGAGCAGCACGGACCTGCACCTGCAGCGGGAGTGCTCCGCGCCCCGGCCAGTGGCATGTGAAGATGAATGGCACTGCTCAGCTGTGGGCTGGACAGTGAGGAGGCAGCTTTTGAGCTGTATCTACTTTCTAGCGGAGTGACCTAGGTAAGTCGTTGACTTTTTTTTCCCCCGTATTTTTTTGTATTTTTATTGATTTTTTACAGAGAGGAAGAGAGAGGGATAGAGAGTTAGAAACATCGGTAAGAGAGAATCATCAATCAGCTGCCTCTTGCACACTCCCTACTGGGGATGTGCCCACAACCAAGGTACATGCCCTTGACCGGAATCAAACCTGGGACCTTTCAGTCCGCAGGCTGACGCTCTATGCAGAGCCAAACCGGTTTCAGCTCGTTGACTTTTATTTATCTTTCCTCCTGGACTTGGTGTTCCCATCTGTAAAATGTGAAGAATCTGCCCTTTCTGCCTCGCTTGGGGTCTGTGAAGCAGAGGCATGCCCTTCAGATTTGAGGAGAAGAAGCTGGAGCCCCGGGGTAGGCCTGGCACTGGGACTCTCTGCAGCGTGCTCACCAGCAGCTGCTCTGGGAACCCCCCTTCCTCCACTCTGGGGCTGGGCCCGGCTGGGCAGTGCTGTGGTCTTCCTCCGAGAGGCAGTGGCCTGGCAATCTGAGCCTCAGCGGGCCCGGGCAGGCTGGAGTTAAAACTTCGCTCCTGGAGGACTGTTCTGCCTCCCTGGGCAGCGGGGAGAGCCTGGCGTCCATCTCCCGCTTAGCTGAAGGGATCGACTCCTCCCTCCGTGGGCTCTGCCAGCCTGGCTGAGTGGCTGAGAGCCATTGGCTCTAAAGTGGCCCCTGGGGTCCTGGGTGAGAGGTGGGTTCCTGCTGTCACCTCGGACTCGGTGTCCCTGGAGTTTGGGCTTTCCTGTCTCAGTGAGGCTGGGGAGAGGCAGGCCAGGACAAGGGGCGGCGGGAGTGAATCGGAGGAGAGAGACGGCGAATCTCCTCTGGGTTTCCCTGTGTGCCAGCTAGTGGAGCCTGTGCTCATCTTCTCTGCAGAGCCCAGAAAGCACCTTTGAAGAGTTCCTAACCCTAACACCTTCACAGCAGCCAGAATTAAATGAGTGTCCCCTTAATCTCTTTCATCTATACTAGGAGCCCGGGGTCTGAGTGGTGAGCCAGGGAGGGCAGTGGGCAGCAGCATATCCAGGACACAGACCCAAAGTGTGGAGTGTGGGGCCCGTACTTACAGCATTAGAAGCCTGCAGGCCACCTCGGGACACCTGGGGTTATTGGGAAGCAGCAAGTGGAAATAAGCAAGCGAAAACCTTAGCCTCAGATTTGGGCCTCCCTGGGAGGACCCCTGGGCCCCACACACCTGCTACAGCGGAGCCGCGTGATGGGACTTTCCTCAGCAGGAGTGATTTTTGTTTTTTAAATATATTTTTATTGATTTCAGAGAGGAAGAGAGAGAGAGAAATATCTATGATGAGAGAGAATCATTGATCAGCTGCCTCCTGCATGCTCCCCACTAGGGATCGAGCCCGCAACCCAGCCATGAGCCCTTGACTGGCATCAAACCAGGGACCCTTCAGCCTGCAGGCCGAAGCTCTACCCACTGAGCCAAACCAGCTAGGGCAGCAGGAGTCTTGACCCCCAACTGGGACCCTGCTCCTTCTGTGCCTTCCCCACTGCTGCCGCCCGCGGTGCCAGGGAGAGGCTCTGGTTGCCCACAGAATGACCATGGCCGGGAAGAGACCCTGTTTCTCTCCAGGTGACCTCCCTGGGGTCTGGCTGGCCTGTGATTGGTTGTCTGGTTTCAGCCCCTCACCCCGTGGCCAGGTGGACAGGGTTTGTCCCTAAGGCTCAGTGGGGAGGCCAGCCCCAGCCGCGGGGGTTCTTACACTCCCGGTGAGGGGGCCCAGGAAGACATGGAGCTCCATATGATTAAGAAAAGTTATTATGACACTTGGTAAAACAATAAGGCAGACTTTATTAAGGACTGTTGTGATAGGTTTAAGGGCTATCATGGGGTTTTGTAGTGGAGAGAGATTGGGCTCATCCACAAGTGTAACAAGCAAAAGTGGGAATTTATAGCCAAGGAGCAGAGTGGGAGGGGTCAATGGATGGAGATTTCTGAGAGGATAATTCTCTGCTAACTGACCCAATAGGATTCTTGCCTATTCAACCCAATAGGCAGGCCAGGGGTTCAGGGATTACCTGGGGCATACGCCACGAGGAAGAGGAGAAATCTGGTCAGAACGGAGAGGGAGGGAGGAGGGAGGCCTAGGCTAAACCAACTTAGCAAGAACAGAGGGCTCAGAGGTGTCCGCCTAAGGTTAGGTCTAGGAGAGACTCGGCTAAAGTTAGGTCCAGGAGACTCGGCAAAGTTAGGTCCAGGAGAGACTCGGCATGCGGAGGCTAGGTGTGCCGGCCTCAGTGTCGTCCAGGGCTCGGCCACTGGCTTGAGCGCATCACCACCACACTGGTCCCTCGGGAGTGTGTCCCTCTTTGTGGGCCTCACCCCGTTTCTGGAAACCTTTGTCCTTTTCCGCATCTGCTGGCTCCTTGTCCTTTGGCTCCCCAACTCTGCTGGCGACTGCCCCTCTGCACCCAGGAATCCGCGTGGGCCTGGGGCCTCGGTTCCCCGGTGCCCACCAGTGCTGGCTCCCAGATCTGTTGGGTGCCAGATCACAGCCACCTGACTCTGGACAGCCCTACCTCCTTGGCCTCTGTACCTTGTGTTTCCTGCTCTGCCTATTCTGGGCAAACCTGTCTGACAACTTTACGGAGCTCACCCGCTCCCTCCCCTCCCCTAGGGACTCATTGTCTGCTTTGCTGAGTGAGGCCCAGGGAGATCTCCCCCTTCCTGACTGTGCACTGCAGGGCCTTCTGGCCGGATACCCCTCTTCCTTCCCCTGTCTGAGGCCTTGTGATCCCTGCACCAGCCAACCTCACCCCCCACTCCCCTCCCCCAACCCCTGAGGCTCCTCCCAGCTCTCTGCCCCTCCTCTACTTGGCCAGACCTGCACAATTGATGTGTCTTCTGCTCCTGTCTCAACAGCCCGCTTTTTAGGAACCTGTTGTGAGAAAAAAGGGTGTGCGAAGAAAGCCTGCTGGCTGTGGGTGGGGGCCTTCCTGATTTCCCCAAGGTTCCATTGGCTTCCGCTCCCGCAAGGAACAGTGGGGGTAACAGAGGCTGGCTCTGTGCGGTGTCCTGCCTGCCAGTCATTTTCTGCTGTCCTAGCTGCTTCCTGTGAAACACCAGTGATGCTGTAAGCCCAGATAAGTTGTTGAGGGGCATGGCAATAAGAGAGCTGGTGTTAGTGGTAGGGTATTCATTCCCAAGGGAGCAAGGGGGAGGAGGTAGCATGTTCCCAGTACAGGGCTGGGGTGGGCAGGCCCCAGCTGTCCGTGGGAAGACGGGTGCCACCTGACATGTGGCAGGATTTGGTTTGTTGAGGATCAGCGCCTACTGGGGGTGGAGCCCTGTCCCTTCATGTGGGAAGACGGTTGGAGGGGCTGGTCTCGGTCTGACGGAGGGTTGTAGGATTCTGTGCATGAGCTGCCGAGGCCTCGCCCTGCGGTGGACCTGGTGTGTGATGGGGGCGGAACTTATTCCCAGCAGCCGAAGTCCGAGGGCTCCAAGTGCCAGTGTGATTCTGCTTGCGAAAGCTCCTTTGTGCTTCTTAGTTTGGGGGCTACTTGCTGGACGTTGAGCAGTCATCAAAGAGCATCTTACGAGATAGGTAAGCCAAACACACACCTTCTTTCTGTCCAGTCTCTGTCTCTGTGGCCTGGGCAGTCTGTGAGCCTGAGGTTATAGACCTTAGTGCCCGCTCTGGTGGCCTGGTGGGGAGGGAACGGACCGGGGAGTTCTGCTAGGTACTCACTCCCTGCCCCCCACATGGCCTCGCCCTGGTGGCCAGGCCGGGCCTGGTTCTAGCAGGACTTGTCAGCCCAGAGAAGGGGGCGGGAGCCTGGGATGGTTATTGTATTGTTCCTTAGAGGGAAAATCACTTGGAGGAAGTACATCAGGGCTTCTAGCGCAGCGCATTTATTGATGCGCCAGCTAGAGGAAGCTTTCAACAACATACATGCATCCCTTAGTAGGGAATAAATACAAAACCCCTCTCACGACTGCACTCTGCAGCTTCCATTTCCTGAAGGTACACGGATTTCATTGGTTACGGGATTGGGGCTCTGAGCTGGGATTTTGGAGAAACTGTTTTTAGCCAGCTCTTGGAGTTGGGCCAGGTGTGGAAATCTGTTGAAATAGCTGTCTCTAGCTGCTACCGTTGGGCTGGGCTCAGAACCCTTGGACCTGGGCCTCCTGCTGACTGGGAGAGCCCTGGGGAAGGTTCCTGCAGAGGCCTGGGGTACAAACCCTCCCAGCCCTTTGCCCCAACCTGGGAGTCTTGCACTCCCCCCGCGGATCAGGCACAGATGGTCCTCGCGTGGAACGACTTCAGGTTTCCCTTCTGCCTTTGTCAGGATCTGTTCTTGGTCTTCCTAGGAAAACGTCTATTTTGGGACTCGGGGAGGAGTTGTGGGTAGGGAGCTAGTTCGCTCTCTGGAGCTGGTAAGTCTGTTCTGTCTGTTCTGGAGGCTGGTTCTCCCTTTCCCTCCGCCACCCCTCCCCCACTCCCCCCCTCGTCCTGGAGAGACACCAGACACTGCCTGCGGAGAGCTCCAGGTGAAAGTTTTGGTGTCTCCAGCCGTAAACGTAGGGATTTTACGTGTTAATTTAGGTTAACAGTTTTATTTTAAAAAATGCATACATGATGCCAAACCCATGGATGCACAGTGAAATTCGTATTTCGTCCCTGACCGCTCAGTTCTGCTCCCCGGGGGCTCCGTCACAGATGCTGGTGCCTAGCCATGCGTCTCTGCACGTGGCTCCTGCGTATTCCCTTGGGTTTGCTAACGACGCTGTCTGCACTTACTGTTTTCTTCTGAAGTTTACCTTGGGGTTGCCCGTTTCAGCGCGCACGGTTTAGGCCATGCCTTTCAGGAGCGGCATGCTACTCCTGTGGTAACTGCAGTCACTTTAGCCCCTGTTGATGGGCACGGAGGTTGCGTCCAGTGTTTTGTTTCTGGGGCTGAGCTGCAGGAAGTGCTCCTAGCTCTGGCGTGGAGATAGCGCGCTGAGGGTTTCAGGCACTGAGTGCTTCAGGGGAGAAGAAACACACTGTTTGAGTGCAAAAGGGGGAACGATAGATCCAGAGTTTTTCCTTTGGCGGGATCTTGTATGGCTGCAGTTGGAGCGTAGAGCTGGAGGGACCACAGTGGGTGCTAGGGTGCTGGTTCCCACCGCACCCTCTCTGTGTCAGCTCATGTCAGCCAGTCTCACAGCACCTGCTGTTTGCAGCCTGTGGCCGTGCCCTGTGGGCCATGCTGCCTGCGCATGCAAAATTGTGATAGAGGAGGGTAAAGAGGCAGCCGGAGCCAGAGGGAAGGGGATGGGGATGGGGATGGGAACGTGCTTCTCATCTTGTGGACTGGAGCAGCTGCAGGAGTGTGCAGGACGTGGGCGGGACAGGACTGGGGAGCCCTGGCTGAGAAACAGGCCGGAGCTGGGAATCAGCTTTCAGAAGAGCAATGTCAGGGGTTGGTGTGAGGGTCAGGCCTCCCCCCCTGGCCTCCCTGGACCTTCCGCTGCTCTGGGGTTCCCCATCTCCTTTCTCTGCGCCATGGCTTCAGGCTGCTTCAGGCTGCTTTGGGTCTGATCGCCAGCCTGTGACTGTAAAAGCCTGGGTAGAAGGCACGTGGTGTAAATATTAGATGGATTTTTTTTGTTTTGAGCGGGCAGCTTCCTTTCAGGGCAGAAGCCAGGGGTGAGGGCTGGTGAGTTTATCTTCCTGGGATGGGTTGGGCGAGGGAGGGAGTGAGGGAGGGAGGCCTGGGAGGAGGGACGCAGGCAGGCCTGGGAGGGAGGGCATATGTTGGAGCCATCTGCCGGGATCCTCCTGAGAGTCCCGGGAGTTCTCTGGCTGTCTCCACGTCTCTGTGGCCCCAGTGTGCCTCTGAGATGACCATCATCTCTCCCTGTGTGGCTCTGGCTGCCCCACATCTGACAAGGCAAGGCAAGAACCAGGGAGATTTTAGGGCTGGCTGGCAGGTATCCCCCTTCACAGAAAGGTGGCTGGCATGACCCTGACCTGCTGGGTCTGAGGCCTGCGCCCTGCTCTGTCCCTCCCACCGCTGCTGCCACATGCTACCCTGTGAGAAGCCTGCCGCTTCCCATGCCCACAGCTCTGTCATGTGGGCTCGGGCCTTGGCAGCACAGAGGTTTCTATTGTGGTGGGGTGGCAGCTAGGACTGACCTGGGGAGGTGGGGCCTGGGACTGACAGTGGAGCTATTCATGGGCTCTGCCCCGGTTTCCTGCCGCCTCCCATTGTGGACCTTTGGGGGAGGGGACGATGGAGGGGGCAGTGTTGCCATTGTTGCTAGCAGCAGGAGTCTATTATGCTTAATCCCAGTCCTTTGGTGGAGGGATCTGAGCCACCCCAGGGCCCGTCATGTGTTCTCATGCTGGGTGAGCTGCCCTGCTGGGCCCTGCCCTCTCCCACTGTCCCCTGCACCCCTGGACGTTGGGGGGGGGGCTATTCTTTGGGGTACCTCTGTTAAGATCTCTCTCCTGCCTCCACACTCCCCCACCCCCGTCGTGGGTGCCCCACGCTGTGCCTGGAACCCCCCTGGGTAAGAGTTCTGAGCAGCTGGGCAAGGAGCAGGAGTGCCCTGTCTGTCCTGTCAGCCACCTGCCCGCTGCCGCTGGGAGTGGGTTCTGCCTGAGCAGTCCCAGCCCAGCTGCGCCCTTGGGTGGGGGCCAGGCGCGTGCCCGGGTTGCTATAAGTCTTGCAGGCCCCCACTCTCCTTTGTACCTCAGTGTTCAGCTCAGTGTCCCCTGTTCCTCTCGAGCACTCAGCTGCAGAAAAGCCTGCTTGCTGGCAGGCTGGCCTGTCACCTCCCCCACTGCCTGAGCCACAGCCATGTTCCTTTGTTCTGCCCTCTCTGGGCTCTTGAATCGCAGGCAGCAGGCAGCAGGCAGCGGTCTCTTAGCGCCATGGAAGCCCTTAAGACTCAGACATGAATCTTCCCACTGAGCCACTGGCATGCAGTCCCCTGGCTGCACCCTCAGCTCCCCCAGCTGTAACCCCATCTCCCCAGTGGTACCAGTACTGCATCAGAATGGTGGCGGCATGTGCAGTGGGGCACAGAGAGGTCTCACGTGACTGAAGGTGTGAGAGAGGGAGGGAGAATTGGAGGGGGGAGGGTAACCGCTGGGGAGGGGGAGCTGCGCTGGCCCCTTTGGGAGCATTAGCCACCCGGACTCGGGCAGGAAAAGCCACTCCTAAGCACAGAGATTGCTCTTCTTTTACCTCCTGGGCCTTCTACCTGATGTCTGTGCGGGAAGAGTTCTTAGCAGTTAGAGGCGGGAGTGGATGAGGAGACCTTTTATTTTGGCCTCTGTGGTTGTGGGAGCACCTGAATGTCTCTCCTCTCCCCTGGTTTTTGGTGGGCACAGTGAGCCTCCTCCCAGTTTCACCCTGTGTGAAGAAGGTGTAGCTGAGGACCACTCTCTGGAGGTGCCCACCCCACCCCGTCTCCTGCTTTCCACGCTGTAGCCAGCCTGCGGCAGCCGCCTGCCTTGGACAGAGTTGTTTTTATTTCCCCCGTTCAGAGCTCATTCGTCTTGAGGTCAGCCTGGCTGTCTTATCGGACGCATCAGCCAAGTCTCACACATGAGGATGACCCTTCGGGCTGCCCTTATTTCAGCAAAGCTTTCACAGGCCTCAGCGCAAGGAGCTGACAAGGAGCTGGTCACTGTCAGGCGCATGGACTCACAGACGCCGTCTTTAGGGTGGCTGGCCCCAGAAGAGCGAGGCTGGGAAAGGTCATGGCCGAGGCCGCGTGGTGTCCTGGCAAAGCACGTGGACGTGGGAGGCTGGGATGAGGCCGTTGTGCCCCTGGACTCTGAGCGACCTTTCTGTGGTCATTTCCGTGGGCGTGGGTCTAGGAAATGGAAGAGCCGCTTAGAGGAACTTTGGGAACTTGCCAGCTGTGTGACTCTCGGTTCTGTGAATCAATCTCCAAATTGGCTGGTCCGTCCCCTCAACCTCCTTCCCAGCTCAGGTGGTCTTTGGAAAGAGGTGTCTCAGGGGCCTCTCCTCCGGCATTTCTTCCTCCGGCTCTGGAGGGGCCAGCGGTGGCAGAGATCACCGTGCAGATGGGTGCGGCTTCCACGTGGGAACCCACCCACCCTGACCCCAGCCTGGCAGTTCGCAGGGGCCTCCTGATAAATGGTCTTGCCTCAGACCTTGGCGCTGACTCTTTTCTTGGAAATGCCACATTCCCTTTCTGGTAACACTGAACCTGGGGGAAGGAAGTACAGCTCTTTATTTGACCTCCTGCCAAAGCGAGGGCAGGATGTTAAATGTAAAAACAACTACAATAAGACAGAGATACCCTCTGCATCCCCTTCCCTCCTCCTGGGGCAGGGTTTAATCTGTGTCTGTTTTGTTAAGACTTCAGGAGGCAAAATGGTCCTGTCGCTGGTGCCCCGTCGGTGGGTGCCTGGCCTTTTATGCGCCTTTCCCCCCCAGCTCCATCCGGCCCTCCGGTGCCGGCTTCCCCCCTTTGTCTGCGGGGCCAGGCTTAGCGCAGCTCACGGCTCCGGGCTGTGAGCTTCTGCCCTGTGCCACGGAGGCCTGCGGTCCGGGAAGGCGCCCCTGGGAACCCAGCCTCGCGGATCATTGGGTTGGAGCAGCTTCCACAGCCGTGAAATGGGAACAAAAAGAACCCGTGCGGATCCAGAGGGTGTACTGAGGAGTGACAGAATGAAAGCGTTCCTCCGGGAAAGGTGAATGCATCCCTGTAAATGAACGCCCCAAGGATGGTGGGCTTTCCGCCCACGACTCCTCTGTGGCAGCTTTCCTTCCTCGGTGCTGGTGCTGCGCTCTCACTAGTTCACATCCTCCCTGTTCAGAGCGCGGCCCCCAGGCCCGATGTGGGCAGCATTGCACCACCGCGGGGCTGTGGCGATGCGGGTCGGTGGCCCGGTGTCTCACCCCACACCTGCCGCAGCCGAGCACAGGTGACAGATTCCCGGGGATGTGCGTGCACTCTCAGGTGTGAGAAGCCCTGGCTCACTCGCCTTTGTCCAGCTGCCCCGTCGCTCTTCAGTCTGTGCTGTGGTTTTGTAGTCTTCACACTCGTTCTCGAAGCTGTCGGCTTATGTGTCAGCTCTGACCTCAGGGCCCCTGCCCTCCCAGGTGTGCAGTTACAGCAAGAATCCTGGGCACTCGGGTGTCTCAGGAGGGTTTGGCTGGCAGCTGCGGGCACCTCCCCTGGGCGCTGGCGAGGCCATCTTTGGAGCACAGAGAGGGGTAGGGGGAGCTGTCCTTGGAAAAGGGTGCTGCAGAGCCGCCCGGTGCCCCTCGCCCGCCCCGCTGTCCCGGCTGGATGACAGCCTCCGAATCAGGTGGAAGTGTTGCTTGCTTTTTGTCAAAACAAAACGTTCTGTAAAGGAGTTTTGGAATATGTTGAAGTATAATACAAGGAACTAGTCCAGCAGGGGGACTGTGCTCTTAGTTTTTGGGGTATTTTGCAGTGGAGAAAGGTTTGAGATGACGCCTCCCGGTTTCCCCAGGAGTGCTGCCCACCGCTGCTCTCCTGGGGGGGGGGGGGAGAGCTGGCAGCTAGAACAGTCCTAGGCACCCCTGTTCAGCTGCTGCGGTCCCCTCGCCTCGGGGAGGGGACAGGGATGGGGACACTGTTTTAGGGACTGAGTTGCTCATCTTGTCTACGGCCATACCACTCTGAACGCTCCCGATCTCTTCTGAGTTGCTCATCTTGAGCTGACTCTCCTTCCAGATTCTGCCCAGGCTTTATCAGCTGTTTCCCACCATTGATTTGCATTAAAACAAAACAAAACAAAACAAAACAAAAAACACAACAAAACTCTTCCACCTCATTTCTTTTCTCTTGACATTTTCTGTGCACTTTGCTTTATTTGTGTATTTTCTCCAGCAGGCTTCACTTTCGAAGCGGGTTTGGAAGTTTGTTTGTTTTGTTAGCCTGTGAACCTTTCCCCCCAGTGTTTGCATTGCTCTGCGGAGGCCAGAAAACTGGCCTGCCTGGGCCGGGGAGCCAGCCCCTGTCCTGGGCTGGGTTTGAGGTGCTCCCAGTGCTGACCTTGGAACGGAGGAGGCTGTTTGCTTTAAAACACAGTATATTGTAGCAGACGGCAGTTTTTGGAGACAAAGATTTTTAACGTCTTAGAGCCACAATCTCTGTGCCTTACAGGCATGGGAACATGGAAGAAAAGGAGTAAATGTGTAGAGTTCTAAATTCTCTTCTGTAGGTTCTTTGTGTTGGGGGAGAGGAGGGTGGGGGTAAGGGAACTCTTATAGAGACCATTTCAGATCCGCATTAGACATGCAGGCCGGATCTTGCACCTTCTGGAGCCACTCCCTCGCTGGCTGCGAAGACCCAGCTATTGGGGACTCATTTCTCCCCGAGAGTGGCCCCCTCACCACGCGGAATGCCTGTGGTGTTCAGGAGTGGCTCCACCCAGTGGTGTCAGCCGCAAGGGGTGGCCACACCGCTCGCATCCTGGTACGGCCTGCAGAGCCGGGACACGGGGCCCGCCACCCATCAGACAGGGCTGTTGGCGGCTGTCAGGAGGGGCTGCAGTGTGGCGTCTCTATCTCAGGGCTCAGTCGCTCCTCCCAAGCTGTTGTGTCTACACGTGGAGTGCTCACCTAGTTCATGTTCAAGCTGTCTGCTCCGTGCAGCATTTCCTGACCAGCTTCCCGCCGCCTCCTTCCTTCCGGTGCCCGGGCCTGCCCTCCAGGCCTCCCCCCCCCCCCCCCCCCCCCCCCCCCCCCCCCGTGAGCAAGAGCACTGTGTCCTGAGGCAGGCTCTGGTCTTGCGCCACCTCTTCCTGGTCTCCACAGCCTTGTGCTGGGTGCCTTGCCCGCTGGTGCTCGGACATGTAGAGACGAGTCCCGAGGTGTCTCCCTCAGCACAAGCCTCTCCCTGAGGCTGAGCAGAGTGAGTGTGAGAGGGGTCTTCAGTCTTGCCAGTCTCTGGAACCCTGGGCCTTCGGGTGCGGAGTTGAAAATTTCAGAGTGGACAAAAAGTCATGGCACGTTGGCCTCCTGGTTCTTGTCCACGTCAGGGATGTCTCTGCAAACTGAGCCCAGATTCTCCAGATCTTGTGTACAACTGGCTTCTGGGTGTAGGCATTTCATGTGCATGCAGGTTTTCAGAAACAGCCCTGCCGTGACCATCAGGGCACAGGGCGCCCTGGCGGCCTGGGCTCCATCCACAGCAGTGAAAGCAGCTGCGAAGCCAGGAAGGTGCCAGGCCTCCTTTCACCCGGCCTCCTGCGAAGCTGGGGCAGCTCACCTGGTGACGAGGCCTTGTCTCACCTGGGCGAGCCGGCTCTGCCCTCATGCTGCTGTGCCCTTTCTGAGCTGCTCCATGAATCATTCCCAAGATCTGTGTGTAGAGTCTGTGTTGCTCAAATGTTTTATCCCATCTCCAACCCCACTCCCACCCCCCACCCCTTCCTTAAAAGTATATCTTTATAGATTTCAGAGAGGAAGGGAGAGAGAGCTAGAAACATCATTGATGAGAGAGAATCATTGATTGGCTGCCTCCTGCACGCCCCACACTGGGGATGAGTCCACAATCCGGGCATGTGCCCTGACCGGGAATTGAACCCTGATCTTCTGATTCATAATTGAAGCATGCTCAACCACTGAGCCATGCCGGCCGGGCCCCACCCCCCTTTTTTTTTTTAAAGGAAAATGACCACAAACTACATTTAGATTTGAGGCCAGTTATTTTGTAGAATCTCCCTTAATTTGGGTTCCTTTAATCTCTCCTCATCATGCAGGTTATGCATTGTGTCAGGTGTGCCACCGAAGTGGTGTCCTCAGTGCATCCCCTCGGGGGGTGTGGGGGGAACTGGTGTTGGCTCAGCTCATTACGGGTGATGGGTGATGACATCAGTGGTCATTTGGTTAAGGTGATACCTGCTGGTTTCCCCACTTCTGAGTTACTGCTGTTCTCCTTGTAATTGGTAAGTGCCCAATGAGAGTCGGAGACCATACCAACATACCGTTTCCTGTCAGACCTTCATCAACTAGTTTTAGAGCCCGTTATAGTCTGAATGTTCTGTGCCCTGGCCCCCTTCACATAGCATTAGCATCCTAGTGCGCGATTGGATGGTCCCAGGCTCCGGGCTCTTGGGAGGTACTTAGGTCAGGACGTCGAGCCTTTGTGAACGGGTGAGTGCTCCAGAGCTCCCTGCCCTCCCCCGGTGAGGAGGACACAGTGACCAGGAAGAGGCCTCACCTGGTGTGTGCTGCCTTGCCCTTGGACTTCCCAGCCTCCCGGACTGTGAGAACTACATTTCTGTTCTTGTGTGATTTTGTTAGAATAAACTAAGCCAGAACCCACTGATGATTCTTAACAGAATTAGTTATTTCTGTTCTGGTTACTGGTGGTGATGATTTAATTTGATTAATTCCTTCTACATTTATTATTTGGCCTTCTGCTGTAAATAACTTTCCTGTCTCCCCTCTTGTTTATTAACCTAGCTATTTGCATTTTGGAATGGACTCATGGATATTTCATTTATTTATTTTTAATCCTCACCCAAGGGTATTTTTCCATTGATTTTTAGAGAGGACGCTGCAACCGAGGTACCTGCCCTTGACAGGTACCTCAGAATGGAACCTGAGACTCTTTAGTTCGAGGCCTGATGCTTGACCCACTGAGCCACAGCGGCTAGGGCTGTTATGGTTTATTTTAAAGGTCAGATTGTTCCAGGCTTGGCCAGTGGTGGTCCCGTCAAACTGGTGGCTGTGAGGGACACCTCTTAAGGAGTTTCCAGGTCTGTCCGCCCCAGTGAGGTCTCCCTGTGCAGTCTGGGAGAGGCTGTGAGGGAGTCTGATGTGCTGTGGAATTTGGACCAGCCCAGCCAGGCCCATCCTTTTCAAGTGTGCACCTCACAGATCCGCCTCTCCCCAGCCACCCGAAATGACAAGTGACCTGCTCTGTCTGCCTCCATGCTGGGTTTTTGGGTCAGAGTTGTTTTTGGACAAAGGTTCCTGTAGCTTAAAAAGTAATAAAAATAGTAAGTTTGAAAATCACTGGATTAAGTGGCCTCCATTCCAGGCTCAGCATTTCTCCCTCTGAGCCATCACCACCCTCCTTCCCTCCTCTGACCCACATCCCTCCCTCCCTCCCTCTGCTTCTTTCCGATTACAGCACTGAGGTAACAGAGGTCTCCTCGCCAGATGCCAGATTCACGAGGAGGCCCCTCCGTGCTCCTTTGAACTCAGCAGGTTTGGGGCTGTGGGTTTTGCTGGTGGAAGCTCACGAGGCTGTGTTGGCTGCATTCAGTTTGCTACAGGAAGCCAGGCACTGAGAGCCCCAGTGCTGGCGGAGAGTCCGGTGGGGCTCAGAGCCGATGGCCTGGGTTTCCTCAACTCCACATGGAGGTCATCCCTGGCTGGCAGACAAGGGCCGGAGGATCTCAGAACCCTGGGAACCTCCCTCTCCCTGCACCTGTGTGGCCCACCCTGACCCTGTGCACCTCTGTGGTGTCTTCTTGTGAAGAGTCAGACTTCCTGGTCCCTGGGGGTGGTTGCCGCCACCCTGCTCAGTTTCGTGTTTCTGGTAGACCCTGGGCACGGGCAGCTAGGACCTGAGTGGTTTGGGTTTGAGTGGGACACAGTCACTTCTGACTCTGAGGGTGAGTCAGAGGGTGAGGGTGAGTCTGAGAGTGAGGAGGAGTGACTCAGTGGGGAGGACCTGAGCTTCCTTCCCCTCTCAGAGGGTGCTGGTGCCTTGGGGCTGAGGCAGTGCGTCTGTCCTCGGGGTGAGATTCTCGTGTGCAATGAGGCGGCCTGCTTTCACCTGCCTTTGTGACCACGTCTCCTTCCCCTGGAGTGGAGTCCATTCCCCTGGCATAGTCACCTGTCCCCGCCTAGATGTCCTTGGGCCTGCGAATGGTCCCCAGCACCCGGTGGACTCTGAGGACGCCCTTCCTGGATAGTAGGCATGTCTAGGGCCTAGGTTGTGCTCCTTGGAGGTGCAGCAGGATGCCCAGCTCCCTAGGGAATATGGCTGCCCTGCCCTGGGAGGGGCTGGTGACCAGCTCAGGTGTCAAGACTGACACTCTCAAAGACCTGGGGGAAAGGTTGAATCTTGCTGAGTGACTGACTCTGGACAGTGAGGGGCAGAGGGTAAACTGGGCTGTCGCTCAGGATACGGTGATGGGTTGTCCAAGTACAGTACTGTTCATCCGAGTTCTGTGCTTAAGGTCTCAAAGGGTCTTGTTAAGGTATTGGCAGGCCGCGTTTCTTTCTGGAAGCTCTGGGGAAGAATCCCACTTCGGAGCTCACTCAGGTTGTTGGCAGAATCCAATTCCTTGCTGTCGTAGGACTGAGGTGCTGTTTCCTTGCTGTCAGCCAGACTACCCTTCACTCCGGAAGCCTCTGTCTCTGGCCCCGCAGCAATGCAGTACGCACTTCTCATGCTCACAGTCTCTCCACTGCTGCCCTCCGCCGGGAGAAGGCTCTGCTTTTAAAGGCTCTCTCTATTACATTGCAACAACTCAGATAATTTTCCTGCTTTAAGGTTAATTGATTAGTCACACTAATTTGTCTGCAGGCTTTTTGCCCTTTTATAGGTTACAAAATATACTTCTTGTGTATTTTTTTTTTTCTTTTACTTTGCTTAGTAAGAATCTGGCAACTAAAAATATTTTGAAGATTACCTAGAGACCTGGGTAAAAATGATGGATTGAGTGGATGTCCCTAATTTTGCTTTATCCTTAAACCCCACAAAAGTGAAGATAAAGGTGTTTTTTGTTTTTTTGTTTTGTTTTTTTTTTGGAATCAATCTACAAGGACAGATAGAAGCAGGAAGGAGACTACAGCAAGCCAGGGATAGATGGATGAATGACCCAATTTAAAATGTAGTTGTTGGAGTTACCATTTTATTATTTTACTAGAGGCCCAGTGCATGAAATTCATGTACTTAGGTGTGGGGGCCTCATACTGGCCAGCACCTTCTTGCAGTCCAGGAGCCCTTGGGGGATGTCTGCCATCCCCCACAGCTGCTCTTGTCATCTGTGAGCCTGGCTTCTGGCTGAGCCGCACTCTCCCGTGTGGGAGCACACTGACCACCAGGGGGCAGCTCCTGCATTGAGCAGGTTCTGGTCAAAACTGGCTTTGTGACATCCTCTGAGGGGTCCCAGATTGCGAGAAGGTACATGCCAGGCCGAGGGACCCCACCAGTGCACAGTCGGGGTCAGGAGGGACGCAGGAGGTTGACCAGCTGGGGAGTGACCGAGAGAGGGTTTCAGGGAGTGTCCAACCGTCTTGCTCAGTCTCAATTGGCTGGTGGACCCCAGCAGCAAGCTAACCTACTGGTCGGAACATCTGGCCCCTGGTGGTCAGTGCATGTTATAGCGACTGGTCGACCGGTCAACTCTCTGCCCCCTGGTAGTCAGTGCACATCATAGCAAGCAGTTGAGGGGCCTTAGCATATCATTAGCATATTATGCTTTGATTGGTTGAACGGATAACCAGACACTTAGCATATTAGGCTTTTATTATATAGGATATAGGGGGAGGAGCTTCAGAGGTGGCTAAATGTGAGAATTGTTTGAAAGCAGTTGATACAGCTAGATGCCTACATCCCTTTCCTTCATGGTTCTTCTCTCCCCCCCACCCCTTTTCTCTTTCTTTCTTTCTTTCTTTCTTTCTTTCTTTCTTTCTTTCTTTCTTTCTTTCTTTCTTTCTTTCTTCTCTCCCCCCACCCCCTTTCTCTTTCTTTCTTTCTTTTCTTTTCTTTCTTTCTTTCTTTCTTTCTTTCTTTCTTTCTTTCTTTCTTTCTTTCTTTCTTTCTTTCTTTCTTTCTTTCTTTCCTTCCTTCCTTCCTTCCTTCCTTCCTTCCTTCCTTCCTTCCTTCCTTCCTTCCTTCCTTCCTTCCTTTCTTTCTTTATTTTTAATAGATTTTTATTGTTCATATTATTACAAATGTTCCTTTTTTCCCCCTCCATTGCTCTCCTCCACCAGGTTCCCACCCCACCCTCTGCCCTTTCCCCACCCCTCATTGTCCTCATCCATAGGTGCACAATTTATGTTCAGTCTCTTCCCACATCCCTCTCTCTCCCTTTCCCCAAGAATCGTCAGTTCACTCCCCTTCCATGTCTCTGATTCTATTATATTCAACAATTAATATTGTTCATCAGATTTTTTTTTTTTAAATTTCCTTGGTTTTTAGATTCACTTGTTGATAGTTACGTATTTGTTGTTCATAGTTTTTATCTTTATTTACTTTCTCTTCTGAAAGAACCCCCTTCAGCAATTCATATAATTCTGGTTTGGTGTTGATGAACTCCTTTAGCTTTTTTTTTATTAGTGAAGCTTGTTATCTGGCCTTCGATTCTGAGTGATAGCTTTGCTGGGCAGATTATCTTTGGCTGTAGGTTCTTACTATTCATCACCTTGAATATTTCTTGCCATTCCCGTCTGGCCTGCATGGTTTCTGTTGAGAAATCAGTTGACAATCGTATAGGTGTTCCTTTATAGGTAACTACCTGCTTTGCTCTTGCTGCTTTTAATATTTTCTCTTTGTCTTTTGCTCTTGGAATTTTAATTATGATTTGTCTTGATGTGGTCCTCTTTGGATTCCTTTTGTTTGGAGTTTTGTGCGCTTCCTGGACTTGTAAGTGTAATTCTTTCCCCAGGTGGGGGAAGTTTTCTGTCACTATTTCTTTCAGTATGTTTTCGATATCTTGCTCTCTCTCATCTTCTGGGACTCCCATAATTCTGATGTTGGTTCGCTTGAAGTTGTCCCAGAGGTTTCTTACATTATCTTCAATTTTTTGGATTCTCTTGCCTTCTTGCTTCTGCAGAGGAGTGTCTTCTGGCTCTTTATGTTCCAAATCTTTGACTTGATTCTTGCGATCTTCCATTCTGTTTTTAGGACTCTGTATAATATTATTTATTTCAGACAATGTATTCTTTATTTCTTGTTGATCCCTTATCATTTCTTGTTGATTCCTTATTAATTCTAGTTGATCCCTTTTGATATCTTATCGACCTTTTCTAGGAAATTCTTGAAAAACCTTATAAGCGTAGATTTGAACTCCATATCCAGTCGCTTTTTGTCCTCCATTTCTTTCGTTTGTGATCTATTTCGTTGCATTTTTGCAGCTTCCCTGATGGGGCGGGGTTTCAGGGTGGAGCCTGCAGCCTTGGCTTCTGTCAGCCCCGTCCTCTGGGGGTCCTGGGTCGCAGGGTCCTTCAGTACTCGTTGCAAGCGCCTCTGAGAGAAAGATGCCCTTGATTTTCACCTGCTGCCAAACAGTCTAGGCCAGGGGTCTGCAACCTTTAAGACATAAAGAGCCACTTGGACCCGTTTCTGAAGGAAAAAAAAACACCTGGGAGCCTCAAAACCATTGCGACATTTAAAACAAATATAAAACAAATATAACACTGCATATATTGTTTCTTACCTTAATGCTATATACCGGATCGTGCAGTTAGCTGTTAATCTGAAGAAAAAAAGGACTTTTTCACTTAACAATGTAAAATATATTTTTGCAAATTAATAGCTAATTAAAATATTTAATTTACCTGGTTAATGGGATTTTTGCTCCTGAACCTCAGTGCACAGTGTCAGCACATCAGGGCTGTACGTTACCTTCATTTTCACACAGGCTTGCAAGTTATCGGAGCTGCGGTAAAGCTTCAAAAGAGCCGCATGCGGCTCTGGAGCGGTAGGTTGCCGACACCTGGTCTAGGCTCTCCCCCAATGAGCCCCGAACCGGGGTTCAGTTCAGTTGGAAGTGGACTTGGAGGTGGCGTTCAGAGCAATCTGTAGCTCCTGTCTTCTTCCCGCCAGGGCAATCCCGGGGCATAGACAACTGTCCCTTCTCTGCCAGCAATGTGCGCGCCTCCGGGGGCTCTGCCTTTCGCTGCTCCCCCGGGGTTCCGCCTCACAGTCCCGGCTCCCTATGGATGAGCCTGGCCTAGAACTGGGGTTCAGAGCAATCGGAACTGGGGCCCAGCACAGTCGGAGCTTTTATCTCCTTTCCGCTAAGGAACGCCAGCCAGGCACTCAGCCATCCCTCCTCTCCAGCTTCGTCCTCTCCGCGCGCGCCGCGTGTCTCCGTACCTTAGGCTTTTCCAGCTCCTCCGCGCTTCCTTCTGGTTTTCTCCTTGCTTCTCGTTGTAGAATTTCCAGACAGTCGACTTTCCTGTAGTTCTGGGTGATGTCCATTTTATATTTTAGTTGTATTTTATTCAAATTGTTGTGTGGCGCTGGGACCGGTTTGGCTCAATGGATAGAGTGTCGGCTTGGGGACTGAAGGGCCCCGGGTTTGATTCCGGTCAAGGGCATGCACCTTGGTTGTGGGCATATCCCCAGTAGGGGGTGTGCAAGAGGCAGCTGATCGATGACTCTCTCTCATTGATGTTTCGAACTCTCTATCTCTCTCCCTTCCACTCTGTACAAAAATCAATAAAATATATTTAAAAAAAAAAACCAAAAAAAAGAAAAAACAAGAAAAAACAAATTGTTGTGTGGGGCTGCGGCTAGGTGTTTACCTGTGTAGCCATCTTGGATTCTCCCCCCAAATTATTTCTTTCTCCTTCATGGTTCTTGGTGACTGCCTCTCCTCTAGCTGGACATGGGAGATTTATTCTGCAGAAAGGAAAACCCAGGGCCTGGAGGTATTCTTGGAGGTTTATATGAGGGCCATCTTCATTCCCGTCTTCTACCTTCCCTTGGCTTCCAGAATACTGACAGCCAGCCCCTTACCTTCCAGGTAGAAGATGAAAGACTGGGGACCTGACTGGCCCAAAAGAAAAGAATTAACGATGCTACAAACTGGGCTTTTCCTGCAAATGGCCTAGCCAGATCACACTGTGTAAGGACTCAGCGCTTCCGCATATAGCTCTAAAGAATTCGCTTTTAGTCATGAGGATTACCAAGGTTTATTAATATACGAAGAAAGTGCCTAAACAAACAGGAAAAACAGCAACGTAAAGTGTTAACTTAAGAAACATTCAAACCTGTAAAGAACTTTTTAAAAAAATCTATTTTATTGATTTTTTACAGAGAGGAATGGAGAGGGTCAGAGAGTTAGAAACATCTATGAGAGAAACATCGATCAGTGCCTCCTGCATACCCCCTACTGGGGATGTGCCTGCAACCAAGGTACATGCCCTTGGACTGGAACTGAACTTGGGACCCTTCAGTCCGCAGGCCGATGCTCTATCCACTGAGCCAAACAGGTGAGGGCTTGGTAAAGAATTTTTGTGAATTTATTTGAGCCAAACTATTGACAATTGCCAAGAAGCACAATCTCAATGTATTGAGATAATGCTCCAGGGAATGGAGTTTTTTCACCTTGTTTTATACAGTCAAAGGAGGAGACGGAAATGGGCTACATGAAATCCATTGGGGATTTACTAAGGAGGTGGGAAAAGCAATGGGGGGACCTCTGGAATTGGATAAGAAGTAAAATGATAGACACATACTACTTTTATATAGGTGGGTACTGGATAGTTAACAATCAACAATTAACAAGATAAAAATAACAATCAGAGAATTTGTGGTTGGTTGTATCCTGAGGGTTCCAGAAAAAGGGAAGTTACAAGTTACTCTCACATTCCACAGTACTGGATGAGTGGAATTCCACAGGTATCTTATCTTAGATGGAAAAAAGATGATATGCTTAGTAAAGAGTGAAGTTGGTCTTTGTCAAGGAAGATACTGGCCTAGGACATGATTGCCCACTATTAACTGCTTTTTAATGAAAAGATTTTAATTTCAGACCATCCTTTGTGATTACTTTAAGTCTCTGAGTTTGCAGCACCACTATGCAGGCCTTCCCTGAGTTAGTCAGGTTAGTCTGTGGCCCCTTTTTATTCACAAAATAAATAGTCAATTTAGAGAAAAGGGCATCTTGAAAACAATTAGACATATTCTCAGAGAGATAAAAGAAATATTATATCCATGCAATGAGAATAAGATACTACAAAAATTTAGAAAACAAAAAAAGGATTAAAAGTTAAAAACAAATACGGTTAGAGAAAAACTATTAACAGAATCATCCTATCTAATAAAAGAGAAGCATGCAAATTGACCGTATCTCCGCTATGCCCACAAGCCACACCCACCAGCCAATCAGGAGAGATCTCCGTGTCTGAAGGGTTCATCAGATGCTGAGCCAAGTGGGTGGAGATAGACCCAGAGCAGGACCCTGAGTTGTCAGTGTGCTGCTCTTACATGGAGGGAGAGCGGGGCAGGTGCAGAGGTCAGGGACCTGGTGGTCTGGGCTTCTCAATACATTGGATTAGAGACGATGCTAAGAGTGTGATGGCTTCATCACTCAGTGTGATGATTTTTGACGGGAACTCCATACTCGGCCAAAGTGTTACTCAGGAGGATAAAGCTGTTTTCAGACATAAGGGTCTGAGAAGCTTGCCTTTTGCACTGAGGGATTTCCCACAAGGTGAGCAAAGACTGGATGCCTCGTGGGCTGTATCCCACAGGAGGGGAAGGGGAGGCTGGGCACCGGTCCAGGGGGAAGCAGCTCTGAAGGCTAGGAGAGAGTTTTTCTGGAAGAAGTAGAGGTAGAACATCTGATGTGAATGGTCTTACTGAGAGGAAATAAATTCACCGAAAAGTAAGCAAATAGAAAAATCAGAATTATTAATTCCAGAGAACAAAATGCTATACACGAAAAGTAATTATGGTTTATATGGCTTGCTCAGTCGGCCATAACAATGTAAACTCTGCAAATTTCTCTACCCAAAGCTATAGTTTTAACCGTTGTAGGCAGTGGAACGGCACCAGGTTGTCTGACCAATGGGGTCTGACCAAACCTGGGTTCTACAACCTGGGTAGGTCCTGGCTGGGAAAGAATTCGGAGCAAGACCCAAACTGTAAGAGAACATTGATTTGGTAAATCACAGGGGTAGAAGAAGTCATTCCCAGAATAAATGGGCTTAGGAAACAAGTATGGAGGTAAGGAAGGGCCCTCCGACTGTGAGTGAGGAAACTAATGGTAGGGAGCTGGGGGAGGGGAAAGGGAAGGCATGCACATGCTCCTGGAGGGAGAGGGCACTGGTCCTCCAGAAGGTTTTAAGGGTGGAGATTTTAGGGGAGGTCCCAGGGGGAAGATCTTCATAGAATATTAGGTCGCTTCCCAGGTGTGCCCGTTCATTGTGGTCTCTCCTGATGGGCTGGCACCAGGGCAGGGGTCATTATTCATCTGGTCCTGACATCAGCAGTGGCTGGTTTTGTTGCTTCTCTGGGCCTGGAGCCAAAATACAACTGAGGCCTAGCCGTTATCTCTAGGGAAAAAGGTTCAGGGGTCCAAACCTCATGACCAGCGATATTCTGGGGGAGGAAAAGTCACCCTGGGGACAAGGTCCCACCCTGCCATTGATTGCTGGGCACCTGGGGTTTTCCAGCCCCATCCCCCTCTCCCCCCCGCCCCTATGACCTTCTGCACCGGGTCCGTGTCCTTGCTTTGCTCTCATCTGTTTAACTGCCTACAACACAACTATAATTGGACTTAACTGTAATTGGGAAAGAAGTGTGAGGCGGTGATTTAGGGGAGAGGTGGTTTGTAGGAGTGAAAAGAGAGTAGTTATATTCTTGTTTTCCAGGGTAGGAAGTGGATAGGTAATAACTACAACGGAAAAATCAGAGGTAGTAATACAAGCATATTATATACAGAAATTTCTAAGAGATATTTGGGGTGTAAGCATTATTAGAAAAAAAAATTCAACCCAGTGATTTTGGAGACTTAATTGGCTTTATTAAGCGATTCATGAATCAGGCAGCATCCCATCCAGCTGCCTGAAGGGTGCTCTGAGGCATTTTACAAAGTGGAAGGTTTTTATGGGGTTGTGTATGTGTGTGTGTGTGTGTGTGTGTGTGTGTGTGTGTGTGTGATGAGGGAGCTATTAACAAAAGAAATGATTATTTTAGGGCTTAAAAATCTTTTCTTTGGGGGAAGTGAGAGGGTTTTTATCATGCATATTGCCTCTGCTTTCTATGGGGACCGGAGGGGCCCCTGTGACAGATTACCTTACTGGTGCCTGACCAGAAAATCCAGGCCTGGTTAATTAAGATCATGTTTCTGGCCGAAGTAGAAACTGCAGTTAGATCAGGTGTTAACTCTCGGTTTGGCACAAAGGGATCGGAGCACAAGTGAGGCCTGCTGGGCCTGTGATTTCGTCTCTGACAACATGGAGATGGGTGAGAAGCTGAAAGGGTCCGGGAAAGGAAGGCCTGGCCCGGGGCCTCGGACCTACTCTTTCTCTCAGCACAGCTTTTACAATAGTTGATTCTTGGATCATATGCAGGTATAATTTTTTTCTCTGAAAAAAAGAAAAATTCAAACCACAGCAAGTCTAGAATGCATGCCATGTAATGAGGGGCAGTATTGTTTCATGAAACTCATTTCAGTTGAGTATGCAAGTACGTGTGCCCTGGATTGATTTTGTTGTTGCTTTCTGTGTGTGGGCCGTGGCAAACAGCGTGAGAGCCGTTTGCAGTGTTTTCTCATTGCCAGTTCACCTTTCACACTCCTTCCTGTTCTTTACAAATATTTTATGATTAAACGTGCTACTTTTGTAATTAAAATGACAAGAAGAGCCCTGGCTGGTGTGGCTCAGTTGGCTGGGAGTTGTCCCAAGCAGCTGAGAAGTTGCAGGTTTGATTCCCGTACATGCCTGGGTTATTGCAGGCTACATCCCCCAGTAGGAAGCGTGCTGGAGGCAGCTGACCAATATTTTACTCTCACATCGATGTTTTTCTCCTCCTTTCCTCTCTTTCTCTCTCAAAATATCGGCAAAAATATTTTTTAAAAATGACAGGGAGGCCAAAACCAGTTTGGCTCAGTGGATAGAGCGTCGGCCTGCAGACTGAAGTGTCCCGGGTTCGATTCCGGTCCAGGACATGTACCTTGGTTGCGGGCACATCTCCAGAACGGGGTGTGCAGAGCCCCTTATCGATGTTTCTCTCTCATCGATGTTTCTAACTCTCTATTCATCCCTCTTCCTCTCTGTAAAAAATCAATAAAAATATTTTTTAAAAAATGACAGGCAGAAGAGGAGGAGGGATTTTATAGGTTAATACAATCCCAAGGTAGACAAGCCCTGTTCACAGTGACTGCTGAGGTCACCACACTTGGGGGTGGGGGGAGGCAGCGTCCTCCAAGTGGGCATGCCCGCCCCCCTCCAGCAGTGGCAAAGGCTCGGTGTACACTGATAATACAAACGTCGTCATGGTGAGTGTATCAATGGAAACCTTTTTAGAAAAATCACTTTTAAATGTACCGCCCCATGCAGCCATGTTCATGCTCTCATGTTCCATTTTGGCCTTTAACCACATGCCTACAAATGGTTTCATAATTGCAAGCTGTGATGTGCAGATTTCATACTTGATGCATATTTTTTTTATTCTCTTGGTTTATTTTCTTGAGGTAAATTCTTAGTCATGCATTTATTGGATTAGGGGTATGACCATTTTGGGGAGGAGGGGGTTGAATGTCTCACCGTGTTGCTTATGAAAGAGTGGGAACAGTTTAGTCTGCTACTTTGAACTAACCAGCCTCACATGGGCTGGCAGCCACAGTGGTGGTTATCTTGTTAAATTAAAAGGTGCAAAATAACATCTCTGGATTGTCTTGAAGTTTTATTTCCGGGGACGTTGCATATTTTTCCGTCTGGTAACTACATTTCAGTATAATATCCATTTCCTTTGTCCTTTCTAAAACTCAAGTGTTTTATTTTAAGTCTGAATTTTTGTTGTTAATTTTTACCCTTTGTTATAATTGCTGCTAACATCATTTATGTTTTCTTTTTTTATTTTAGTTTACCTTTTAATTGTATGGGAATGTTAAAACTTTTTATGTTTTATATTGATATTTTTGTTCTTTGGCTTTTCCCCCTCTTGACTCAAAAGTGAAGGTCAACGGAGGCCTGAAATACCTGCTCTCTCACTGTGCATGGGCGTGTGTGTGTGTGTGTGTGTGTGTTTGTGTGTGTGTGTTTGTATGTGCGTGTATGCATGCCTGTGCACCTACATGCAGCCTGCAGCATTCAGAGGGATTCTGGCTTATTAGTTAGTCCCAGCTATCTCCGCAGTTAAGTGATGCTAACTTTCCCTAATGTTTAGAGACGTTGATTTTAAACACTTGCCTTCTATTTGCCTCATAAATGGTTTATTCTGTTTTAATGTTTTGGATTTGGGAGACGGTTGGAGGATGTGACATTACATTTTTCTGAGAGTTGTTTTTTAATGCTAGAAGCCCCCACAAAATAGCTTTTGGAAAGCCTTCTGTGTTGGCGGTGGTAATGAGCTCATGCATCTTCTTTTAGGAAGCGCAGACTCAGTCTGCGTGTGCTTTAAGGTAACGGGTTTGGTGTTAATTGAATTCATTAGTTGGGAGAGAGCTAAGTTCCTCTGATGTGACTCAGTTTAGCAAATGAGATGGAATGTCAGGGATGACAGCCGCTTTGGAGTCGTTTTCGCTGAGGTTTGGGTCTGATCTGGGTTGCAGTTTCAGCACCACGGCCTTTATTGGCTTCTTGGGGCTCTTTGTGAATGTGGCTCCACCTCAGGCTGGCAGCTCAGCGGTGCTCATCAATCTTTTATCCTTCGCTGAGGTTTGAAGGCACAGGGCTGAGCTCGGCGTTGGCTGTATTCCCTCAAACCGGCCAGCGGGCCCCGGGTAGGAGGATGTGGCTCGGGCTGGAGTCCAAACAAGTCTGCTTACCTCCTTCCATTTAAATTCTGGGCTGTGCTCATGTGACACTCGGCCCCTCTTGTGTGCGACCCTGACCTTCAGGCTCTGCTTCTCCAGCTCTGGCCTGCAAAACGGAGCAGAGCAGGGGCGCGAGGCAGCCTTCCCTCCCAGCTCCAAGGTTATGTGGAGGAGGACTGGGCTGCAGGCTCGCCCCACCCTGCTAGTGAGTCAAGTACCTTCTCTTTCAACAGGGAAGAATCAACAAGTAGGGGAAGAACCTCTAGAGTGTAGGGCCCTGAAAACTGTGTTTATTTATTTTTATATTTTTATTGATTTCAGAGAGGGAGGGTGAGGGAGAGAGATAGAAACATCAGTGATGAGGGAGGATCATCGATCAGCTGTCCCCTGCACGCCCCCTACTGGGGATCAAGCCTGCAACCCAGGCCCGTGCCCCCGCTGGGAATCAAACCGTGATCTCTTGGTTCAAATCTGTGTTTAGAACCAATAATTCTGATGCTGCCAGCTGGTCTCCTCAACACCAGTGACATTAGGGACCAGCCACTAAGGTCCTGTTTTAGTTGAGGATGCTGAGGCCTGGGCTGGGGAGGGGGACTTGCCCAGGCAGGCCTTTGACCATCGCCCATTCCTGTTGGAGGGCGGGGCGGGGTGGGGCGAATGGTGGTGACAGCTGGGGCTGTGGATCCCGCTCTGTGGCTCTGTGGGAGGGGTGGTGAGCAGTCACACTGCCCATTTCTAGAGGGATGTGGCTTCACGTCCCTGCTGGGCACCGCTTTCTCAGAACAGCGGCAGCCCGAGGTGCCTCGCAGGGCGTGCACAGCAGCCACTCGGCAGCTTCTCACTGGTGGTTGTGGGCCGGTGGTGTCCTCACTGCCAGTGTTTTGAAGCTGAACCTGCTGCCTCATGGCTCCCATGTCTCTCCACAGGTCCTGCTTCTCGGAAGATGCACTATTATAGATACTCCAACGCTGAGGTCAGCTGCTGGTACAAGTACCTGCTCTTCAGTTACAACATCGTCTTCTGGGTGAGTGCATGGGAGCGGCCGCCTTCCCTTGCTTAGTGCTTCGCTAGTGAACCATGATTCCTCACGTGCTTTGGATTTGCCAGGCCCTCTGAGGCTGTGTGGGATGGTGGGTAGGGCTGATGAGCCCTGCTCTAGCAACAGGTTTTAAATAGACCCTTCAGTGCCGTGATGGGGAAGGCCCCGGTGATGGAAAACCTGACTGAGCGGTCCAGGCATTCTGGTGATTGAATACCAGGCTACCCCAGCCTTGGGGGTTCAGGATGGCTTGGGGCTCTGGTCCAGATATTTGTCTCCCCCATCACTGCTCCAGAGAATCATCCGGGCAGAGTATTTTGTTTGCATCAGCCTGTGGGCTAGGCCCTGTCCTGGCTCTGGAAGCTTAGACTGGGCAAGGGCCATAAAGCCCTGCCCTGCGGTGCCATGTGCAACCAGGAGTGGTATTAGCTCCTGAGCAGTGGAGAGGGAGGGGAACGGCTCCTGGACTGGGGACCTCAGAAAAGAACATCCCGAGGAGGGAATCTGTGGACCGAGACCTGGATGCGAGTGAAGAGGCAGCCACATGGGGATCTGGGGAAGAAAGCTCCAGGCCTGAGGCAGGAGTGAGCTTGGCATATGCCTGGTACGAGGAGAAGGCCATGTGGCTGGCGCTGAGTGAGCGCAGAGGAGAGGAGACAGTGAGGATAGGGCCACGAAGGAGCCCAGTCAGGTAGGACCATCTGGTTCTCAGTGAGGATGGAGTCATGTTCCACTTATATTGTATTTTATTGATTTTTTTTTTTTAGCAGAGAGAAAGGGAGAGAGATAGAGAGCTAGAAATGTCTATGAGAGAGAAACATCGACCAGCTGCCTCCTGCACACCCCCATCAGGGATGTGCTCGCAACCAACGCACATGCCCCTGACCGGAATCGAACCCAGGACCTTTCAGTCTGCAGACCTATGCTCCACCACTAAGCCAAACCGGTTTCGGCTATTTTATTGATTTTTAAAAAAATATATTTTATTGATTTTCCACAGAGAGGAAGGGAGAGGAATAGAGAGCTAGAAACGTCGATGAGAGAGAAACATTGACCAGCTGCCTCCTGCACACCCCCTACTGGGGATGTGCCCACAACCAAGGTACATGCCCTTGACCGGAATCGAACCCGGGTCCCTTCAGTCCTTAGGCCAACACTATCCACTGAGCCAAACTGGTTTCGGCATGTTCTACTTTTTGTAGCGACTCTTGGTAGGTTGTCAGTTGGATGGCATGATCTGATTTTGGAATGGTCCTGCAGAGTGAGGGGATGGATGGTGGGGCCGTGTGCTGAGATGGAATTTGGGAGCAGGAGGGATTGGATGGCCTCCTAGCCAGGTATATAGAGCTGTCACTCTCCTATGTTAGTGACCATTCTGAGTCTAAACCCCCATCACAGGAAGGGGTGGGATGGATGAGGATGAGATCCTGTTGACCGAAGGGAGACCTGGCTGTTGAGCCCTGGGATGCGGAGGCAGGGTTTGGTGGCAAGTCCTCTCCACCGTTGGCTGTGTGCGAGTGGCCTGAGGTAAAAGGAAGATGAGGTTTATGTTGTGAAGTCCGGAGAGGTAGCCTTTCAAGTAGGAAGGAGCGATGAGCTGTCCCCCGGGAGGTGAAATAGGAAGAGGATGTAAAGTTGACATTAGCTTTGACAAGGTGAGGGTTGTTGGTGACCTTGACCAGACCTGCTTTTTGCTCCGGGAAGGGGGTGGGGGTGGGGGGGCTGACACCCACCTGGAGTTGGCCGAGGAGCCAGTGGGACATGAGGAAATGGAGACTGGTGACTTAGGACATTTCTTCCAAGGACCCTGGCCCAGAAGGGGAGCAGGACAATGGGGCACTGGCTGGAGGTGGTCTGGGGGTTATGGAAGATACATCGCGAGTGTGATGCCTGTGGGGTTGGTCCAGAGACACAGACATTGGTTCAGCTGGGCAGGAGGGCGAGGGCACCAGCATGAAGAGGCTTCTAGAACCGTAGCAGGTATTGCTGACCAGCGTCTGTGTGGGCAGATGGAGAAGGATGGACAGAGCGAGCGGCCACGGTGCCACCTCTCGCCTCCACTGTGGATTTTGGCATTTCCTGTTGGGATTGGAATTTTTTCCCCCTCCATGCCAGCTGGCTTCCTGAAACTTACTCTTAATTGTAGTTGACAATATCGTATAGTTTCAGGTGTACAATATAGCGACTCAACATTCGTACACGTCATGGAGTGCTCCCCGCAGCGTCTGGTGACCTCTGTCACCATTGTTAGGCCTGAACTCTGGAGAACAAGGCGGACTTACGGACACTTCCCCGGCCTCCACCCTTGATTATACAGCACCACCTCCTCACGATGTATCTCCAGGTCGTGGGGTTTCTGTCCGGGAGAATTAGGGTGGAACTCGGCGGCAGGGCGTTCACCCAGGTCTTTCCTGAGCTCAGACATTTCCCCAATGCCGTCATTGCCCTGAAGCAGGGCAGGGCCCGGCATGGGACGTGGTTCCTTCGTAGACACGTCCCAGAGACCTTCCTCATGGGGCGCTGGCTGTCCCATCCTCGAGGTGTGCGGCTTCCAGACCTGCAGGGAGCGTGGAGAGCCCCAGCCGCTGTATGGCGGAGTGCCACCTGCCAGGCGTGCCGTCTCACACGTCGGCCACTTGCACATCCAGCTGTCTTATCCCCCCGGCTGTGCTCCTGGCCTTGTGCCCTGACCTCCGATTCTCATCCCGGTTTTTGCAGCTGGAGGGAACCTCTCCCAGCGCTGCCGTGGCTCAGGGTCCTGATGTCCCCATGTCCTCAGAGGCTTTTCGGAACAGAGTCCTTGCTCTGGGAAGCTGTGCTCATTTGCGGGTAGCATCTTTGCAGCACCCGATTCACAGAGTGGAGCTCCTGAGTCCAGAATCGTGGCCGTTTGTTTAGTGGCTGAAGGCTGCCGCAGTGTGCTGGGAGTTTTGCAGAATTTGCAGTGCGCATGGTCGAGAGTTCATCATTTTCAGTTGGTGTGCACTGGGCAGTACAGGAAGGGACAAAAAGGAACGCTCAGGAAATGAGGTGGTGGGGAGGTTTGTGAGGCGCGGGGGGGGGGGGGGGGGGAGGAGGGATGCCAGGCACCTGGCTGGGAGGCTACCTGGCCCTTCCCTGCTGTGTTCTGGGTGACTTGTAGTCCTCTGCCCAGGAGCTGGGAGTCTGCGTGAGACCTAAGAATGGGGCTGCAGAGCCCTCAGGGACCCGCATGGGGCCAGTCTGGACTCTCTAGAACTAGTGACCTCCTAAGCTCCGTGTTTTCATTATGAAATACTGATCTCACTTACCTGCTGCTTGCCCCACAGGCTGCTGAGATGTCTCATGATATGCAAAACCCCTGCCTCCTTAGAGTACCGTATTTTTCGGACCATAAGACGCACTTTTTTCCCCCCAGAAGTGGGGGGGGAAAAGTCCTTGCGTCTTATGGTCCAAATATAGCCTACACATATACTTTAAAAAAAAAGTTTTTTTACTTGCCCGGCTCTGTGTGGTCTCTGTGTGCTTGCCTGGCTCTAAAATGGTTCTATAATAAATGCTGCTGTTTACTTTACAGGGTTGATTACATGTGTTTATGACTGTGATGTTGGGTTTTAATGCACATAAAATATTGTAGGACACTATTTGTTTCAGAATCTTTTTTTCTTCATTTCCCTTCTCTAAAAACTGGTGCGTCTTATGGTCCGAAAAATACGGTAGTTCTCTTTTAAAAAAGAGGATAATGGACGCCATGTTCCCATATCCTAGCTCCAAAAATTACCAATCATCCAATCGCACGTCATTTCTGCCCCCACACCCACACCCTTGGAGATTGTGAAGCCAAGCACAGTCAGGGAGTTTTACAGTGTTTGGTTTGTTTGGACAAGATGACAGTGCCTGGGCTCAGCAGGCCGGTTTGCGTGTGCGAGGGCAGCCTGCTGTTGCTCGGACCACTTCCAGGTGCTGAACAAGAACAGGCTTCATTTAGCAGTCTGTCTCCCTCTGTTTTCACAGCCACAGTCTCTATGACAAACACCTGTAACTCCTGCAGTTTTCTTAAGCTTCTCTCCCTCCAGTTTAGGGACAGATGTTTTCCAAGCCGGGAACGGTAATCCTGGCTCCTTAGGGTGATACAGGCGGATGTGCATGTCTGGGTCTGTTCTGAACGGCACCTGTTCCGATCACAGGTGTGTCCTGAAACAGCGCTCCCAGCCAGCACAGCACTTTGAGGGCACCAGCATTTCTTACATGTTACAACATTATTATAACCATCATTTGTTTGTGTTAGACCCGTTTCTAGCACAAAATCTCACTTTGACTTGGGGAAATGCAAATCAAAACCACAGAGATACCACTTTAAACCCATGAGGACGGCTATTACGAAAAGAACGGAACATGACAGATGTTGGCAGGGTTGTGGAGAAATTGAAACCCTTGTGCACTATTCATGCAACTGTAAAATGGTGCAGCTGCTGTGGAAAGTAGTGTGGTGGCTCCTTGAAACGTTAAAAAATAAAACTACCACTTCTGGGCATATACCCAGAAGAATTGAGGGCAGGGTCTGTGGTGATATTTGTACACCCATGTTCATAGCAGTGTTATTCATAGTAGCCAAAGGCAGAAGCAGCCCAGGTATCACCTGCCAGATGAATGGGTAAACGAAACGGGGGCTGTGATGCACGGGAACATTTTTCAGTCTTAAACAGGAAGGCAGTCCCGACACAAGTGGATGAACCTTGAGGACGGACGCTGTGGGAAGTGAATAAGCTGACAGAAAAGCACAAATACTGTGATTCCATTTCATTGGTGCCCCCAGAGCAGCCAGATTCATAGAAACAGGAAGTAGAATGGTGGTTGCCAGGGAGAGGGGGGAGGGAGAATGGGGAAGTTATTTTTCAATGGGTGGAGTGTCAGTTTTGCCTGATAAAAAGTTCTATGGCCCTAGCTGGTTTGGCTCAGTGGATAGAGCAGACTGAAGGGTCCCGGGTTCGATTTCAGTCAAGGGCACATGCCTGGGTTGCTGGCTCCATCCCCAGTAAAGGTTGTGCAGGAGACAGTCATTCAATGATTCTCATAATGAATCTCTTTCTCTCTCTCTCTCTCTCTCTCTCTCTCTCTCTCTCTCTCTCTCTCTCTGTAATCAATAAAAAATATATATATATAAAAAAAAGGTTCTGTGGATGGTGGTGATGGTGGCATAACCCATTGAACGAGCCGGTCCCACCCAGCTGTACACTTAAAAATGGCAGTTTGACATGATGCCACTTGCCACAGTGAGAAGTGCTTACCCGCCCCTGGACTTGCAGAGGAAGGAGGCAGGAGGGCCGGGAGGGGTGGTGGGCGGCCTTCTGCTCACTGGCTCCCAGAGAACTTCGCTTTCCTGCTCCCCTGAGTGAGTGCTGTACAGGTGTCATCAGATGGCGTCTGCAGAGCCAGGGTGCTTCCCACACACACACGGGGTCCGGTGAAGGCCTTGCCTGCATCTACTGCAGAGGAGGACTGGCTAACAGTGAGGAGCTGAGGCCGCTCCTGAGCACAGACAGTGCCCTGTCCAGAGAGCAGGGACCCGCCGTTGCTGCCTCGGTGACTTAGAAAGCGCAGGGTCAGCTCCTGGGCCCGGCGTGCAGCCTGCTGCTGAGTGAGAGGCGCCGCCCTTCACAGTGACAGACGCCGCCTGTGATCTATGGTCCAAGCTGGGAAGCCTGAGGTTACCTTGCTAAGAGAGTTAGTAAGAATTTTGCCGGAACAACAGGTGTCCCAGGCAGACCAGGATATGTGCCCTCCCCTTCCCGCCCTGAGGCAAAGCCTCTGGGGGTGGGGGGGGGGGAGGAAGTGGTGGGGGGAAACACACCATCAGTGCCTCTATGCTGGGCTACAGAATGGCCCGCGTGTAATGTTACAGCCCAAGGCCTGGTCCCAGGTCCAAGGGGAGATGTCCCTCCCCTTCTGTCTCTGATTTCTCATGTCGTGACTTTTTGTTTTCACTGCTGAGAAGTGGTTCCGTTTTCTCTTCAAGTTTTATTTCATGAACGCTTGTAATTGCTTGGAAGTTCTGCAGGAGACACCCCCGCTGCACACATCAGCGCTCCTGCACCTCCTGGAGTGCTCCCCGCAGCCTCGTCCCCGCATGGAGCACATCCAGGTGCTCGGCTTTCCTGAGTGTGCTTCTGGAAACTCCCGGATTGCGCATTCAGGTTGTTTCCATTTTTTTATGGCCCCGGATAAGGATGTGGCTGTTGGCTTTGTGGAATACAGATTCTTCCTCGCGGGGGAGGGAGGCAGGGATGATTTGCTGGAGTCGAGTCCCAGGAGGGAGATAAATGGGTCAGAAGGTGTGTTGGTTGTTTCGATGGCCTGACGTATTTATAGTCCAGGTCGTTTCTCCAGAAGGGCTGTCCCAGTTCCTAAGAAGCAGAACAGCTAATCACTGTGTGTGTGTGTGTGTGTGTGTGTGTGTTCTCCAGCGCCTGCCAAGGCGGAGGCCAAGGCCTCTTCACCGGAGGCTCTCCTGGCCAGTTGCTGCCTGCGGAGCTGGGCTGCAGGACCTGGGCGCCAGAGGCTGATCCCTGATCCCGGGGGATTTCTGGGGAGCACTGCTCTGCGCGGGGCGCCGGCTCTGGCTCACAGGTGGTCTCAGGTCTCTGTCTGGAGTGCGTGTGACTCAGCATCGCTGCCAGCACCTACTCGGCATGGCCTGGGCTGCTGGGGCGACTTGTCTTCTCCGTGGGAGTCTCATTTCCATCTTGTTCGTACCTTTTCCCCAGAAATGCGTTTTGAAAACAACACCCCGTGGAGGTGTTAATGAGACAGTCACATTTGGCCATTTCAAGTGTACCATTGGGTGCGTTGAGAACTGGGTGCCCATGGGACCCCCATCATCACCCAGTGAAGACAGAAAACATGTCCCCCACTCGGAAGCTGCCCCGAGCCCTCTGCAGGTCCTCCTTCTGCAGGCAGCCGCCCGCCGCCTCCTGCCCTCCTCCTGCCATCGCAAAGCAGGTGTGACTCGGGGATCTGCCTTCTCTGGGTGATGTTTTTTTCTGTTGTTTTTCTTTTTTAACTTCACTGATTTCTTTTGAAATAAAAATTTGTATTGATGTCTCTTATTTTTATTATCTCCTTCTATTTTGGAATTGTTATGCTGTTTTTCTAGCATCTAAGGTAGAAGATTCGGTCATTGATTATAAATCTTTTTTTCCTAGTATAAGTATTTTATGTATATGCTTTCTGCATCCCACACATTTGGCATATTTTCATTTCAGTGGTTAAAATATACATGCATACTTTGTGTGCAATGTGTCTTTTCTTTCCTCCTCTGGCTCACTTTAAGAGTTTGACTTTCTTTTTTTCTTTCTTTTTTTTTTTTCTTCCAGAGGGAGGAAAGGAGATGGGGAGAGAGAGATAGGGACATCAATGATGAAAGAGAATCATTGATCAGCTTCCTCCTGTATGCCCTCTACTGGGGATTGAGCCTGCACCCTGGGTATGTGCCCTGACCGGGATCTCACTGGTGACCTCCTGATGCATGCATGGGATGATGCTCAACCAGCTGAGCTAACCGGCTGGGCTTTATTCTAGTTCTAATAGTTTCATTTGGGCCTTTTTTATATTTCTACTAGAGGTCTGGTGCACAGATTCGTGCTGCACCTGTGGGATCCCTTGGCCTGGCCTGTGGGGATTGGGCGGAAACCGGCTCTCTGACATTCCCCGAAGGGTCTCAGATTGTGAGAGGGTGGTTCTCGGGTGAACCCAGAATTGGGCGCCCTCTTCTCTGGTTCCAGATGCATCATCCGAGAACTGCAGCTGTCCGGTCACCACAGTTTAGCAGCTCCTGCGCTGAGCGTCAGCCCCTTGGTGGTCAGTGCACGCCATAGCTACCAGGGGGACATTTGAATTGTCACATGGTCGCTTAGGCTTTGATTTCTCTCTTCATTCTGTTTATTTTTTCCTTTAAATCCCTGAGGCTATTTACCATATTTGTTTTAAAATCTTTGCTAATTCAATTTCCCATCAGACCTTACTGGTTTCCCCCTTTATTATAGGTCACCTCCCCCCCCCCCCCTTTTTTTTTTTTCTGCCTCGCTAGTAACTTTGACTAGATGTTAGGTACAGCTCTTTCACCTAAGTATTCTCCTTGTCTTGTTCAGCTTGGGCTGCCATAACAGGGTACCCGAGGCAGGCTGCCCTACAGGAACTTATTTTCCCACCGTTCTGGAGACTGCAAGTCTGAGGTGAGGGTGCCAGCGTCTGATGGGGACTCTTTTCCTGGCTTGCAGACGGCTGTCTTTGGGCTGTGTCCTCACATGTCAGAGTGCTCTGGCTCCTCTTCCTCCTACAGGACACTAGTCATGGAGGCCCCACCCTCTGACCTCCTCCAGCCTAATCATTTCCCAAAACCCCACCTCCAGTGGCATCCCAGGGGTTAGGGCTTCAACTCGTGGATTTGAAGCACAGCAAACATTCAGTTCCATTCATAGCCCTTCCTTACCTGTATTGTATCCTTTTAGCCTGCCACCTTTTGTTAAATATTGTGTGTAAGGTTCATTCATGCCATTGTGTGTAGTTGTAGCATTTATTTTCATTGTTGTGTGATCTTCTGTTGTGGAAATGTATCATTTGTGTCATTTACAGTTTTAGGCTATGAAGACGGGTTAGATTAATATGAAGACACTAGAGGCCTGGTGCACGAATTCGTGGATCAGTGGGGTGCCTGGGCCTGGCTTGCAGGGTTGGACTGAAACCGGTTCTCTGACATCCCCCTGAGGGGGTTCCGGATTGTGTGAGGGTGCAGGCCAGGCCAAGGGACCCCACCGGTGCAAGATCGGGGCTGGGGAGGGACGCAGGAAGGCTCCAGGGTGTGTCCAGCCCATCTCACTCAGGCCCAATTCACTGGACCCCAGCAGCAAGCTATCCTACCAGTCAGAGCATCTGCCCCCTGATGGTCAGTGCACAACATAGCTACTAGTCGACTGGTCAACTGTCTGCCCCCTGGTGGTCAGTGCATGCCATAGTGAGCAGTTGAGTGGCCTTAGCATATCATTAGCATGTTATGCTTTGATTGGTTGAACACCCGACCAGACAACTGGACACTTAGCACATTAGGCTTTTATTATATAGGATACCAGGGTTGTGGATCTGAATTGTAGGGATGCTCCTGGGATTCACGTGGCCGGCCGAGCTGAAGGAAATCCTGTTTTGTCTCCAGCTCCAGATGGTTTCAGGGTGATAGCTGAGCAGGACACACCTGGCTCTGCCTGTTGTGCTCACAGCTTCAGTGGACACAGTCCTGCCCGTGCGTTTGCGTTTCATCTGTGGCCGCTTTCCTGCTCCCACGGTGGAGGTGCGGCCTTGAAACAGCAGGCAGAGCTGCACGTGTTTACTCCCCGGTGCGGACCTGGCTCAGCATCTTGGCCCCCTTGCGGGTCACTGAACTGTGCTTGCGGTGGCAGGGACTGGGTGGGGTGGTTGGGTTGGGGTTCCTCCTCTTAGTTGCTTGAGGAGCTGCTTGTCACCTCCCCTAGATAAGCCTGCCCTCCTTCCTTCCTCCCTTTCAAAGGCCTTGACACAGTCAGATTCCTGGGCGGGGCTGGGAAGGGTGGGCTCTGTTATCTGGGAAGGCAGAGTCTGAACTCTGGGAGTCCTGCTGCTCGGGCGGTGCTGAGCAGGGCACAGGCGCTGCCTGCTCAGCACCGCCCTTCCGGCCGGAGGAAGGCCGCTGTATGACCCTGTGCGAGGCACCGGCTGGCCGGGCCCTGTTTCTCCCCGTGAGGAAGCTGGGCCCCAGCGTCCCTTCTGGCTCCCAGCCTCCCACTGGGAGGTGGCTTGGTTTGGACCATTTTAATGTGGGACCGTTTTGAAAGGAGCATTTCCTGCTCTAATAGGGCTCAGAGTGGCCACAGTCCTGAGGGCAAGACCTCCTGAGGGCAAGCACCCCGTCTCCCGTGGTGCCAGCTGGGTAGGCTGGGTGCTTGCGGGGGCCGCTGGAGGGGATCGGATGACAGCCTCCAGGCCTAACCTGCTCTGACCCTATGTACCCTGGGTAGGCTGGGTGCTTGCGGGGGCCGCTGGAGGGGATCGGATGACAGCCTCCAGGCCTAACCTGCTCTGACCCTGGTGTCCCTCAGCCCACTGGCCTCTGGGCCGGCTGGGCGTGGGCCCGGCTCAGGCGTCCTTTCTGGCCGGTGTGTGATCGTTGGCTGTTCACGGGGCACGAGCATCTCTGGTGCTCTCCCAGCTCCCCAGGCCTGGAGTCAGGGCTCCCCTTCTGGAGCCGCCGGAGCCACGGGCTCCACCCGCATGACTTGGGTGACAGTTTAGACAGAAGGAGGGGTGGCTTGCTCAAGGCCACGGTGAGTTAGGGACAGAGGTGACTGTGCTAGCTTCTCCCCCCACCCCTTTCCTTCCCATCAGTCTTTCCTGTCCCCCTTGGGAAACCCCAGAAGGCTGTTCCCCTCAACTCTGATGTGCTATTGTCTCCGGAGACCTAAGAGACAGATGCCTCTGGAGGGAAGGACCTTGCCTTAGGATGAAGCCTCGTGCGGGGAGTTTTCTTGGGCAGTGCAGGGGCGAGGAGGGGGCAGGTATGTTTCCTGTCCGTGGATCTGCCCCTGCGTGCCTCTGCTCTGTCCCCCAGGAGTCCGGGCGGCTCAGATGGCGCCGTGCCCCAGGCTTACGTACATCACCTGTGACACTCGCCTCAGTCCTCCGCTCTCTGTGACCCAGGGAGGGAAGCAGGCCTAGGGCCTCCCCGACTCCCACGGTCCCCACGCAGGTCCCCACACAGGTCCCGTCTCTAGGAAGCTGTAGGGCGGAGGATGAGGGCAGAGGCAGAGGGTGGAAGGCGGAGGGTGGAGAGAGGGGGGTGGAGAACCAGGACCCTGCCCTGTGCTGCTTGCTTGGTGTTGGTTCAACCTTCCCTTTCTTGGGGTTACTTCTGGTTTTCTCCAGGCCCCCGGAAGGAAGGGCTTTATGAGTGTCAGCGCCAGAGGCCGGGGGTTGCCTCCAGCGGGTTGAGCAAGGCCCTCTGGGCCCACAGGAGAGGCCTAAGTATGGCCATACACTGGAATGAAATTTCATAAGGAACCTCACTACACTGGCAGGAGAGGGGCTGCTCTGACACGCGTGGTTTGGGGACCTGCACCCAGCAGGCCGGCTGGGCAGGAGCCTCTGGGGCACAGCAGCACAGCTAGCACGGCGGGTGGGTCTGTGCGGCACCCCTGACCGGGCAGGCGGGGCCTTTGTCTCTGGCGGGAAGGCTGAGGCGGGACCTCTACAGGGCACCCCCTCCCTCCCAGGAGGCATCAGCCCTGGCTGGGACTCAGCGATCCCACCACCCGGCGGACAGTGGGGTCCTCGGCTTTAGAGTCGCACAGCTCAGAAGCCCCTTGAGAAACGGCCTCACCCCTGGCCCCTTGACCGGCCCCTCCGTTTGGCCAGAGAGAAGGGATGCGGGAACTCAGGCCTGGCCTTACCTCATAGCCGCCAGCCAGCCAGCCAGCCGGGTGACTTTGGACAAATAACCAAGTCATTCTGCACCTCAGTTTCCATGTTTGAACGGTGGGGGTAACAGTGCCCGTGTGATGGTTATGGAAGGGCCTCTCGGGTGCTCAGTGATTAACGGGGGCCTGACACCGAGGGGAGAGGGGAGGCTGGCGCTACTTGCCCTGTGACACTGCGGTGCGCCCGCGCCCTGCCTTCGGGCGGGGGAGCGGGCCTCAGTGTCTGGGAGACGCGGCCTCAGGGTTTGGAAGAGGGACGGGAGGGCTGCTCCGAAGCGGAGGCCGGCGAACCGGCTCTCCCGTGAGCATGCCCAGCCCCACCGACCATCGGGACGAGAGTTTGCGGCGAGCCTGGCGGTCACAGGGCTGCCCCGTGAGCTCCCAGACAGGCCACTTCCCGTCTGGCCCTCCTCAGCCAGCTCGTCTCAAAGGCAGTGCTGGGCCCAGACTGTCTGCCGGGTCAGCATTCCTTAAACCCGGGTCTGACATGTGACCCCGCTCCGGCCTTCCTGGTGCAGGTTCACGTGAGTCCTTCCTGTAAGCCGAGTGGCAGGAAGCGCCGGCCCTTGGTCTGCGAGCACAGCCCGGAGAGGAGAGGGGGCGCCGCAGTCACTGGGCCCAGAGGGTGGAGGGTGGGCTTTCCTCGCCGTCTCCCGTGGTGCCAGCTGGGTAGGCTGGGTGCTTGCGGGGGCCGCTGGAGGGGATCGGATGACAGCCTCCAGGCCTAACCTGCTCTGACCCTACGTCCCCGTATGGGGCCGGCCTCGGACCCGGCTGGCTGGGCCTTTGCCTGGCCCGCCCCTGCTTGGGGTGCATGCAGACTGAGCTAGACCCGGAGTGTGCTGGGAGGGAGCAGCAGGACCAGGGCAGGCTGCTCCGTTCCGGGCTCTGGCGACTCTCACGCTCACACCTGCTCTATACCTACAAGGCCAAGTCCTCGCCAAGCTCTTGGGGTACAACCCTGAACAAACGGAAAACCTCTGCCCAGAGAGCTTAAACGGGAGAGACGAGCCAGGTAGCTCCTGCGGTCTTGGCTGACGGCGAGGAAAGCAAGCACGGAGGTGTCAGGATCGGGGGCCAGGAAAGGAGGCTCCTGAGAAGGGGACCTGGGAGAGCCTGGGTGAACGGAGGGATGGGCCAGGGTGGGGGGAGAGGGAAGAAGGACATTCGAGGCCAAGGAAAGCGGCCGTGAGACGGGCAGAAGTCAGAACTGGTACCGGTGCCAGCGTGGCCTGGGGTGGAGTGGGGAGGGGGCACGGGTGCGGGACACGGGGGAGGAGGAGGTGGGAGGAGGGTGAGGATGGGCTTGGCCCTGGTGGTCCTCGTGGGCTGTGTCGAGGGGTTTGACTTTCGTTCTGAGTGAGTGGTGACGGAAGCCATTGCAGGGTACGGAGCCGTGTGCTCTGTGCTTGTAAAGATCATTGTCGTTGCTTGGGGTCCTGTGAGGAGGCCCAGGTGGAGCATGGGCAGGTGGCAGCAGAGGCAGGAGGAGAACTGGCCACGGATGCTGGAGGGAGAACCAGTGGAGGGCTGGAAGGAGGGACTTGGAGGGAAAGAGGCACCAAGCATGCGGCCAGGCTTTCTGTCTTAGCCGCTGAGTAGGTGCCGTGATGTAACGAGGGCTAAGTTGTAGAGGAGCTAGATGGGGGTGGGAGGGGGGCGAGGGTCCAGTTGGGGGCATGTGCAGATTGATGACTCCTTCGAGCGCTCAGGTGATGAGGCAAGTAGATGCTGAGGTCTGACTTGGAGCAGCTGTGGCTGAGCCGGGGGTGTGGGTCAGCGGTGTGCAATGTGGAGGGGATGGAAGCCCGGAACCTCATCCAGAGAGCTGGGCCGGGGCAGGCCTGCGCGGGAGGATCGCCAGACTTTAGAGAGCTCTGAGGGGGAGGAGGGGGAGGAGGAGGAGGAGGAGGAGGGGGAGGAGGGGGGGAAGGAAGGAAGAGGAGGAGGAGGGGGGGGAGGGGGAGGAGGAGGAAGGAAGGAAGAGGAGGAGGGAGGAGGAGGGGGAGGAGGAGGAGGGGGAGGAGGGGGGGAAGGAAGGAGAGGAGGAGGAGGGGAGGAGGGGGAGGAGGAGGAAGAGAGGAGGAGGAGGAGGGGGGGAGGAGGGGGGGAAGGTGAGGAGGAGGGGAAGGGAGGGAAGAGGAGGAAGGAGCAGGAGGAGGAGGGAGGGGGGGAGGAGGAGGAGGAGGGAGGGGGGGGGAGGAGGAGGAGGGAGGAGGGAGGAGGAAGAAGCAGGAGGAGGAGGGAGGGGGGAAGAGGGAGGGAGGTTAAGAGGAGGGAGGGAGGAGGAGAAGAAGGAGGAGGGAGGGGGAGGAGGAGGAGAAGTAGGAGAAGGAGGAGGAGGGGAAGAGGGAGGAGGAGGAGAAGGAGGAGGGAGGGAAGGGGGAGAAGGAGGAGGAGGAGAAGGGAGGGGGGGAGGAGGAGAAGGAGGAGGGAGGGAGGGGGAGGAGGAGGAGGAGGGGGAGGAGGAGGAGGAGGAGGAGGAGGAGGAGGAGGAGGAGGAGTGGTGACAGGGGACGATGCCTGGGAATGTGCCTCGTGGCCCAAAGCTGAGTGATCTGTGGAGACGGAATGACAGCTCCTTGGAGACCAGATGAGGGGAGAGCCTCCACGCCCAGCGGTGGCAGGAGGGAGTGAGACCCCGGGACTTGGGGTGCGGGGGGCGGGGAGCCTCCAGGCCCATGGGCAGTGACACTCACCTTCAGGCTCACTTACCACCTGAGACTGGGGGGCGGAGGAGGCTGTGCGCCCCCTCCGCCCCCCATTGGCATTCTGCATGGCCCGTGCTCCCCTCAGTGAGATGGCGGGATGGTCCCGCACGGCTTCCTCACTGGGGCCACAGGCTGTGCGGGAGCCACCGTGAGGAGGCATGCCCACGCTTTCTGAAACCGCCTGTGCTGCCCAGACAGCCAGGGCTGCTCTCCGGGCCTCTCTTCCCTCCCAGGCGGGCGTGGGCGGCGTGGTCAGGCCGTCCCGAGGCGGGAGGACCCACGTGGGAGAGCTGAGAGCCACGGACACCCCTCGCTCTGTTCTTTCCCACGAGGACCTGGGGGATGGCAGCGAATGCCGGGCGGTGTGAGGAGTGAGACAGCAAGCAGGAGGCTGATAACTGCGGCCAGGAGGGGTGTTTCCCGTGGGAAAGCCCTCCCCGTTCAGGAATCTGTGGATGTTGGGGGCGGGGGTACACCTGAGGCAGCCTGACCCCAGTGGGTTCCTGCAGGTGGCTTAGCTCAGGCCTATTTTAACAGTAATGAAGGCCCCAGCATATCCCGAGCACGCGTGTGCGGGGGCTGGGGGAGAGGGTTTGGGGGAGTAGGGGAGAGGCGAGAAAGCTGCTTGAGTCTGTCCAGGCCTGAGGCCTGAGGCCGGAGCCAGGTGGGCTGGTGCCAGGCTGTGCTGCACGGAGCCTGTGGGGACACCTGGGCGATGTCGTAACCCAGACCGCACTGAAATAGGGTGCTTGTGGGATGGGGGTGCTTGTGGAATGGAGTCAGCAGCCGTGGCCCGCTGGCTCTGACTAGTGTATTGGCCGGGCAGTGTGTTCTGGGACCTCTGCCTCCGAGTGGAGCTGGGGGCTGAAGGAGTTTGCTTAAATGCTCAGGGAAGGTAGCTGTGGGTTATCAGAGCCTTGTTCTGGGGTCCACACCCTGTCATCTGCAGGGCCCAGGGGCCCTGATCCACCAGGATGGACATGAGCCATTGCCACTCCTGCTGGCCATATGGAGAGTCCATTCATGGTACTCTGAGAAGTCCGTTCATGTTTCATGGTGCTGTCTTCCAACCTAACTCTCTCCCTCTCTCTCCCTGCCCTCCCCCCCACCCCTGCTCAGTTGGCTGGAGTTGCCTTCCTCGGAGCCGGACTGTGGGCATGGAGCGAAAAGGTGAGTGTGGCTGTCACTGGGACCCTGAGCATCGGCAGCCAGTGCCAGGCTGGCTCAGTGTCCACGGTCCCCTCCTCCCCGACAGGCATTTCTGTGCCAGGCCGTGATTTGCAGTCATCTATCTTTAGGGAGTTCTTGGATGGAGGCGGGTGTGTGGGTCCGGAGCCTGGAGTGGGCAGGGGCTGGGCTGGGGGCCGGGTCTTGAGCCCTGTGAGTGTGGAGAGTCCTTTTCCTGTTCCCGAAGCTCCCAGTCACCCTGGGTGGTTGGCAGCTGTGTCCGGCAGGTCGGAGCCTCTGGGAGCAGGAGGTGTCTGTGTCTGTCCTCCCCCAGAAAGACTTCAAACCGGGGAGCAGGGCTCTGCTACCGGCCCTGTGGGCAGGGGGTCCTGGGCCTTGTGCGCCTTCTTGCGCAGCCCGTGGAGGCAGGTGAGAGACAGGCTCTGACTCTCCAGGGCAGGGCAGTGGGAACTCTGGGGACCTTTTGCTCTGTGGGCGGGCGGGTTTTGGGAGATGGTGAGAGCTGAAGCAGGGGAGAGAAGGAACAAGGCCCCGCAGGCCGGCAGGGAACAGTGGGAACAGGGCTCTCTTTCCTCAGTGGAGCCTCTAGAAGGTGGAGGTAGGAGGATCGGAGGGCTTTCTTGCCTTAGGAACTGGAAAAGCCCGCCTTTGGGTTTGGACCCCTTCATGGTGGCCTGTGAACCCCTAAAGGGCAGGCGGGAGCTGAGGTGCACTGTCCCTTTGTCCTGGTGGCCTGGAAGCAGGTGCAAGCCATAGCCCACAGCGCCACCGTGTGGCCACCTCCGGAACAGCAGCAGCTCAAACAGCAGAGCCTGGCGCTTAGGCCTGGTTGCCCAGCTGCCCGGTTCCCGCTGGGTGGCCTGGTCCGGCTGCTGTTTTCTCCTTCCTCCTTAGAATCCCACAGAATTGCTGTGTCTGTTTTGGTTGCCAGTAATCTCATGTGATTTTATATTTAAATTAGTTAAAATAAAATACAAGTTGAAATTCATTTCTTCAGTTCCCCTGGCCGTGTTTCAGGTGCTCGGTGGCATTAGTGACCAGTGCTGCCATGTGGACCACAGAGCTCCAGGGACAGCTGCCTTCCTGGCCTTGCTCGTGTTTCCACGCCGAAGCCCCCTTCCTCTCAGCACAGTGGGTTCTCCGTCAGTTGAGTGCAGTCAGTTGCCAGATGTGGAGGCCAGGGCGAGGCTCCGGCTCCGGGTGACCTGACCACAGGTCCCAGGGCCCCCCAGGGCTCCCCTCACCCAGGCCTGGACGGAGACCAGGGGCTGAGGTGGGCAGGGATCTGCTGGGCAGAGAGGCCTCTAGGGGCAGGAGGGCAGGGCCGCACGCTCCCCGGCTTGCAAGGCAGGAGCCTGTCCTCACTCCGTTCCGTACACAGCCCAGCCTGCCACACCAGGACTGTCTTTAGGCTGACCCCGCCCTGCTCTCTGCTTCTTTCAGGGCGTGCTGTCCGACCTCACCAAAGTGACCCGGCTGCATGGGATCGACCCGGTGGTACTGGTGCTGGTGGTGGGCGTGGTCATGTTCACGCTGGGGTTCGCCGGCTGCGTGGGCGCCCTGCGGGAGAACATCTGCCTGCTCAAGTTTGTGAGTGGCCCCGGGGCAGGGGGGTGTGGGGGCTCCGCCGGCAGGCTTTTCCTTACCGGGGGGGCGCTGGCAGCAGCTCTTCCAGCCGCCCCAGGTGGTGAGATTCCAGGACACAATCCGCGGAGCAGGCTCCTCCTCCGGGGAGAGAAGTTGGCCCCACGCTCTCAGCTCCCAGGGGACGAGTCTGCGGCACCTCCTCCCCTCTTGCCTTTTATCTTCCTCCCCGAGCTCCAGAGGAATTGTTTGTTTGCTGCTCCCCTCTGCCCTTCCTGGCTGAGAGCGAGCGGGAGATGCTGTCGGTGACGTCAGTGAGGAAAGCGCTTCCCTCCTCCAGGGGGTAGTGCTTGTGCTGGCGGAACAAGTCACGAGAGTTTAGCTTTATATTTAGAAGCTCTCTTATTTTGAAGTGCATTCCGTTAAATAGCACCTGAGGGGGACACGCCAGGGTTGTGTTTTACAACATGCTATTTGTTGAATTCATTAGATCAAGCTTCCACTTTCCTGAGAAAAACACGTGTGGTTTTTCCCAATTTCATTTTTCTTAAAAGCGTTATGTTTTGTATCTTGCTTCTGTGTGAAGGGAAAATCCATTTTGGAAGTCCTGTGTGCATGTGTGTATGTATGTATGTGCATGCATGCGTCTTACCCTCTGTCCTAGGCTTCAGGAAGGCCAGTGAACATGGTGGGAGGGAGGCGTGTGGACCTACGTGGGCCCTTCCAGAATGCCACCAGCACTGTGGCCCGGGGTCGCTGTGCTTCTGGCGCCGGCTTTGTGCTGTTGATTATCCTACCTACCGACCGAGCGGTGCCGAGCCTGCCAGGAAACTCACCGCCCTGGGCGAGGTCTGTGACCTCAGGCAGCCTGTGTGCCTGTGTGAGCCTTGGCTTCCTGCAGAGGAAATGGCTGACAAGTTGGCTTGGGACTTTCTCAGAATCTCTCCGGTGGCTCTCCCACCAGCAGTGCGTGGTGTGGGGAGGGATGAGCTAGTGATGCAGGTGGGGAAGGCCAGGCAGGGCCGGCCGCAGGGCAGGGTGGTGACTCCCGCTCTCGTCTCGTCCCCAGTTCTGCGGCACCATCGTGCTCATCTTCTTCCTCGAGCTGGCCGTGGCCGTGCTGGCCTTCCTGTTCCAGGACTGGGTGAGGGACCGGTTCCGGGAGTTCTTCGAGAGCAACATCAGGTCCTACCGGGACGACATTGACCTGCAGAACCTCATCGACTCCCTTCAGAAAGCGGTAAGTCCGCTGCGGCGCCCCGAGAGTGCGCGCTTCCGGGCAGGCATCCGTGCGCTCTCAGGAGCCCGGAGCGTGCGGGTCGGAGGGCCGCCTCTGCCGCTGGTCCACTCGTGGGCGCTGGGGCAGTCCTGGCTTCTCTTCATGTGCCCTCTCCCCCTTTGGTTTGGGCAGGCGAGTCCAGCTGTGCCGTGGCCACCTTCCCCCAGGAGCCCAGTCCTCTGGGGGCCCAGACCGCTCGATCCCTGCCCATGCAGGTGCTGCAGCCACCTGGGCGCTGTGGGTACCGAGGGCCAGGGCTTCTCCTCCCCAGACACGTGACTCACTTTCCGGCTATTCCTGTGCCCTTCCTCCAGGGCCCTTTCCCTTCCTGTCTGAGAGGAATGCACCGGGAGCAGGTGGGCGGTGAGGGGGGGGCGTGCGATTGCCTCAGCAGCCCAGCCCAGCCTTCCCCTAGCTGGCCTGGCCCCGGGCCGTGCACTTACCTGGAGGCCTGGACGGAGGACCACTCCCTGCCTCACTGGCCTGTGAGCGGCGGCTCCCCTGTGCTCTGTGCTCTGTGCTCTGTGCTCTGTGCTCGGCCAGAAAACCTGCTTCTCAGGCACTTCTGTATGGAACACGTTAGTTCTGGGAGAAAAGGAGCAAGGAGCATTAAAAATAACTGTGCTCTGCTCCTACTATTTACCTACACGTGTTGTTTGCCTTGTTTCACGGATCTCGGGATAAAGCCAAACCCGGTCATGTGACCAGAGAGCCTTCCTTGTGCAGGGTTACCTGTGTGAGTCTGTGAAAGTCACCTCGCCCAGCCATTTGCTTTTCTTTCTTTTTTAAATGTAACGAAGTTTTGTTGGTAAAAATGTACAGCTGTGGGCCTGTTGTTCCTGCATCTTCACCAGCGGCGGGGCCTCCCCCACCCCCTGGCGTTGCTGGTGTAAGTTATTGGCTCTGGGCTCAGAAACAAGTTTGCTGAATCCTGTCCTGGGAGCTCCCTCTGGGCTGCCCTGGCCACGGAGCCACGTTCTTCTGCCTCAGAGACAGCGGCCGGGCACAGGCTGATAGCTGGGAGCTCCTTACAGAGTTTGTCCTGTGCTGCTGTCAGACAAAACTGGGATGTCAACTGTCCCGGACGTGGCCTCTGGACCACGGCTTCCTCTTGGCCTTGCCCCAGAGCAGCTCACTGGGCCTTTGTTTCTTGGCCGACTTTCCCGCAGCTCCTTCTTGTTGTCCTTGGGCAGCAAGCAGAGCTCCAGGGGCAGCTGCTGCCCGGCTGCCTCACAGGATCCATCCCAGCCACTCCCTGTCCTCTCACTGTGTCTTTCACCAGCCTCGCGTCTCCTCTTTGCATTTTCTCGCTCAATGGCATCGAGCGAGCTGCTGGCTCCCCCCCACTGGCCTGGAACATGGTCGTTTCTCCCTTGTCTTCCTTTCCTTTTAAAAGTAGAACGTCCCTGAGGTTCCCAGTGAATCGTGAAACCTCCTCCTGGTGAATATCACGTGATCGTTAGAGCAGCTGGGGTCACGGTGGTGGGGTGGGAGGTGGGCTTTATCAGCACGTAAGAACCCAGCAGTGGGGGGGGGGTGTGTGTGCTGTGGTCACGGCCACCCCTGCCCTGGCCACCCCACAGCAGCGGCTGGGCCCGGGTGGGGACGGGGCTGCTCCTGGACGGTGCCTCCAGACACGGTGCTTCCCACAGGGTTAGTTTTACACTTTCAGGCAAAGGGGGTTCTCTTGGTAGCTGCCCCGGGTGGCAGGGTGGCGGGGTGGTGTCCCGTTCACCCAGTTGTAGCTGTTCTTGTGGGAGTAGGTGGGCCTGCGTGGGGGAGGAGGAGGAGGAGGAGGACCTCACCCGTGTGCAGAGGGGCCTCCGAGGTCAGCGAGACCCCTGCTGTGGGCCGAGGTGGGAGGGGAGGGAATGCTTGAGGTGGAGGGGGGACCAGAGCAGGGCTTCTGCCCTGGGCCAAGGCGGGGCACGCGGAGCCAGTCTGTGGGAGCCAGGGTGTGGCTGCAGTTCCCTTCGCAAAGGGCTGCCTGGCACGTCGCTCGGCATCTCTGTGCCGTGACGTCCGGGGCTGCCCTCCCCTGGTGCAGCGGGGAGAGGTGCGCTTAGCCATGTGTGTGACAGGGAGAGGCGCCCTGTGCTGGCGGCCAGGCCGGCTGGAGCCTCACAGCCTGTCTTTGCTGCAGAACCAGTGCTGCGGGGCGTACAGCCCGGAGGACTGGGACCTCAACGTCTACTTCAACTGCAGCGGCGCCAGCTACAGCCGCGAGAAGTGCGGCGTGCCCTTCTCCTGCTGCGTGCCCGACCCTGCGGTGAGTGCTGTGTGCTCGGGGCGGCTCCCTGGAGCCGGACGGGGCTAGGCTCGCCCCCCCCCCCCCCCCCCCCCCGGGCACGGGTAGATTCCGGACTCTCCTGCATGCCCACTGGCTCCAGGTTCCGGGAGAAGCAGGAGAAGACCAGGATTGTTCTCCCCGAGGGCTCGGACCTGGGTGCTGGGCACGATGTTCCGGGTGTATGCAGCCTGGTCTGCCCTCTTCCCTCTCCCTCCACAAGGGAACGCTCAGTCCTTAGAGAAAGCCCTCCGGCGCCGTGGGTGGCACTGGGGTGGCAGAGCATGCTGCTCTGTGCTTCCTCATTCACCTGCTTTCATTCCCAGCCACAGCCCAGCCCGTGGTGGTCAGAAACCTGGGAAGGAGCCGGGAGAGTCTGCCGGGGCTAAGCCTTCACAGGACGTCCGGTGACCACGGGCCTGGTGCTGCCGCAGGGCTGGCCGCCTCCCTGCTGAAGGGCCGGCTCCCAGCACAGGGCCGGCCAAGCTGGTCAACAGTGTTTCAGCAGCTTATAAATACAATAGTTGAAAAATTTAAAGAGGATAATATTCTGTGACACGTGAAAATTATGTGAAATTTGAATCTCGTGTCCATACCCCAAGTTGGACTGAGCGGTAGCCGCCCGTCGTGCTTCTGTTGTCACTGGCTGCTTTCCTGCCACGTGGCCACAGCTGCACGGGTGCCCTTCGCCCGGGAGGACGGCGCCCGTGCTGGGATGTGTGAGGGGTTTGCGGTGTTTGGCCGTGACTCTTCCAGAGCCTCGACCACCAGCTTCTCAGGGAACAAGAGTGACTGATGTTTCTGCTTTTCTTGCAGCAAAAGGTGTTGAACACACAGTGTGGCTATGACGTCAGGACTCAGGTGAGAGCCCCGGTCGCTGCGGTGCAGCTGGAGAGGGGGGGCGAGGGAGGGAAGCTCCGGTGCTGCCTGAGGGGGGAGGAGGGGGCGGAGGTCCGCGCTCGCGCCCGGAGCAGCAGTGGCTGTGATTTCAAGCCCCCAGAGCTGTAGTCACAGAGCTTCACAGTTGCTCTATTATTGGAAAGAGAACAAAGGTTTGGGGACAAAGTCTACATTTTTTAAAAAAATATATTTTATTGATTTTGTACAGAGAGGAAGGGAGAGAGATATAGTTAGAAACATCGATGAGAGAGAGTCACCGATCAGCCGCCTCTTGCACACCCCCCACTGGGGATATGCCCGCAACCAAGGCACATGCCCTTGACTGGAATCAAACCCGGGACCTTTCAGTCCCCAAGCCGACGCTCCATCCATTGAGCCAAACCGGCTTCGGCGACAAAGTCTACATTTTAAGAGATTTCTTGGGGCCCAGGGGTGTCTGTTATTTAGGGGCTCAGGATGCAGCTGCAGGAGCTCCTGACTCGGTCCAGCTGCCGGTTGGAGGCCGGGGGGCAGTGAGGAGGGAGGCGGGCCAGGCCTCGGGGCGCTCTGTAGGCTGGGCAGGTTATTGACACAAACTGCCCGAGGCCACATTCTTCTGGGTTCCGTCTGCCTGGGCACCGCTCCTGCCCCCGAGGGGGCCCTGTGCAGGGGGCCCGTCCAGATCCTGGCTCAGGGGTCTGTGCTGTGTTCCTGCAGCTGAAGAGCAAGTGGGACGAGTTCATCTTCACGAAGGGCTGCATCCCGGCGCTGGAGGGCTGGCTGCCGCGGAACATCTACATCGTGGCCGGCGTCTTCATCGCCATCTCCCTGCTCCAGGTCTGTCCCTGCCCCCGCGGCTGCACCTGCTCCGTTCACCCAGACTCCACGGGGGGGGAGGTGGTGGTGACCAGGGGCAGTGAGATTGGGGGGGAGCAGCCTGGCGAGAGTCTGATGGGAGAACGGGCAGCAGAAAGTCAGGGATTCAGGGAGTCGGAGCTGTTTTCCTGGCGTGCCCAGAGCTGGGGCAAGCAGTCGCAGCCCCCAGCAGCCTCTGGCGCCAGCCTCAGGGGCTGCCGCGCTGTTAGGTCTGGAGACGCACCTTCTAGAAAGCGCTGGCTCTGGCCTGGCCCTGAGGAAGGTGTCTGAGGGGGGCGTGGGGCCGCCTGCCGCTTCCCACACACACCTCCCTCCCTCAGCAGCAAGGCGCCTGATCTCAGCGGAAGGCTGGGAGACAGAAGCGTCCAGAAAAGGAAAGAAAATATTTACTTGCAAAGCGGGCAAAGGAATCAGCTCATCAAATACAAACCACGAGAAGGGAAAGGGGAGATAAAAAGTAGAACTTCTGAGGAGGCCAGGGTCACATTTGTCTGTTCCCGGTGGCGAACGTCCGTCTTCCCACGTGCCTTCCCAGCGCGGGGTCGGCCTCAGAGCCGCCCTGGCTTTCTGTGGAGTCAGGTTTATAGGGCTCGGTCAGGAGTCACTCTTTGCAAATCAGAGCCAATCAGGGGGAGCCTGTCTTTTTCTCTGTTGAACCCTGGGCACAGCATGTCCCTTCGCCTCTGGTGCCTGCTGTTCGCCCCTTCAGGGCCAGGGGTGCAGCCACACAGCTCGGGGCTCGCTGTTCACTGTGGGCTGGTCTCGCTTTGCCCCCCGCCCCACGGTTCCTCCTGCTGTGTCCTGTGTCGGGCAGGAGTGGCTGTGGTGTGCGGCACCCTCATCGCCCAGCCCACGGGGCCCACACCCCCTGTGTCCCACGCTGATGGCTACTGCCTCTGCCGGCCTTGGTTTCAGATATTTGGCATCTTCCTGGCGAAGACCCTGATCTCAGACATCGAGGCGGTGAAGGCCGGACATCACTTCTGAGGAGCCACCCACGCGTGGAGGCCAGAGCCTTTCATGTCAGCTTTGTGTCCGGAGGGCGCGGAGCGGCCGCCCTGCCAGAGCCAGCACCGTCCTCAGCGTCAGCGTGGCGTGACCTCTGACCCTGCTTGCTGGTGCTGAAGACCAAGGGCCTCCTCTTCACCCTCTGAACAGAAGGAACTTGTGACGGGGCTCCCTGCGGGGTCAGCCCAGAGACAGAACAGTGTAGGTGGAGGTGGCGACCGAGGGACCGGCTCCTGTGGCTGCCGGAAGGCTGGCTGGGGCCTCCTGGAGCCCAGTGTCTGCAGGCCCCTGGCCCCTCGCCACTCCTGATGTCGGTGCTGGCCTTTGGCCGGCGTGTCCTCTGCGAGTGGGACTTGGGTAGGGGACCAGCAGCACGAACGGGCTTCCCGGAGGACGGGGTGACAGGTGGACCTCGGAGGTTGGCAGGGTCTGCAGGATCCTCGGCCGTGTCCAAGCGCAGTAAGCCTGAGCCAGTGCGTGGAGCGGTGCGGTGAGCCCGGCCTGCTGCCCTCCCTCCCGGCCAGCCCGGCCCAGAGCTGCTCCAGGCTCCTCAGCATCACGCCCTGGAGGCTCATGCCCGGGAGGCACGAGGGACTGAGGCGGGGCTCTTCTCCGGGACTCGCTTTCCTTTTCTTTAAAGCGTGTAAATAGTTTATTTATAAGGGCCAGAATGTTCTCACTCCCATCTGCTTCCTCGGGCATTCTCCCCGAGCAGCCTTACACTGTGTCTGGGACTGAAGCCATCCCTCCGGTTCCTGTGAGTCTCAGAGCCAGCCCCGCCCGCCAGCTGCTCCTCCATCCCCAGACCAGGTGCCCCAGCCGCACCACTGCCCTCCGCTCGGCCGCACTGTCTTCCGGTCTTGGTGCTACTGAACCTGTCACCTGGAAGCTGAATGTGACCCCTCCCCTGCGAGGCCGGGAGCCCAGCCAGGGCGCCCGCACGTTCCCCGGCCCTCCGGCCACACGAGAGGAGCTCCCTGCAGAGCTGGCGGCCTCTGCCCGCCCGGCTGCCGCTGGGAGAAGCCGGGACATCGTGATGGTAACTTCTGAGGTGACTCCTTTCTCCCCGACCGGGATCCTGTGGCCACCCCGCCGCCCTCCTGCCGGCTGCGCGGGGCTGGCTCTCGGAAATGAAGTCGCCATGCGTGCGGAGCCCGAAGGAGCGGTGGGCGGCCGAGGCTCGGGCTCCTGCTCCTCCGGGCCGGGTCCTGTTCCGTCCCCGTGGTGGCCTGAGGCCGCCTCCGCCTGGCGGGCACGCGTGCTGCTGTGGCGAAGCTGGTGGGTGTTTGTTGATGATACTGTTATAATGTCTCTCCCCCCCCCCCCCCTTTTTTGTTTCTCTACAATTTTCCCTGTAGACTAGGGGAAGAAGAATGCTTGCGTTTTGGGACGTGTGATGCTTTTCATTGACTGCCAAGCTCTTTTATGGAATATATCTTTATAATAACGCCGTGGTTCTGGTGGTTCTTGTTTGGGTCACATCACACAGCACAGGCAGGATCCGCAGCTGCCGGGGCACCCGGGGGTGCAGGGTGTGGCGGGGCAGACTGGAGGGCGGGGCTGAAGGCACCCATCGTGGGCACGATCTGAAACGCGCTGTATTGGGTGATTTAAGACGGCTCTCCACCGTGGAGGTTACCGCTGGCACCGGCAGCTGGCGGTTAGCTCTGCCTGCGAGAAGCCCGGTGGAAGAACTTGACTTTGGAACTAGGTTTGGGTCAGTCTGTCCTGCCCCAGGCAGGATGGTCCAGGCTACGAGGCTGGGGCATGGAGTTGGGCCCGGTGCCTGCTGGCCTCTGGCGGGGTCACTGGCAGGCCCTCCTCAGCAGGCACCTCTGAGCCGCCTGCTGGGGAAGTGGAGGCCCCTGGCCTTCCCTGTTGGGGTGTGGGCATCAGCAGCTCCTGGCCGGCCCCGGGGTCCCGTTTATTCAGGCAGACCTGGAGGACAGACCTTCACAGGCCACAGCCCGGTTCTCCGGGAAGTCTAGTGCTGGGTTTGTTTTCCAGTTAGTTTATTAAGCATGGAGCCATTTTTAGCCACCTCATTGGACTCTGAGTAGTTATGTGAGAACAGAAAAGAAGCCTAGAATAAGGGGTACACATGTGGGGTCCCAACAAGCACGGGCTCTGTCTGCACAGGGCTGAGGCAGCTGTCTGGTCACCCCTCACCCAGCTGCCCTGGGTCCCCACCCACCCCTGTCCTCCTAGCTGTTTACAGAATGTCCTACAGCTCATTCACTTCCTTCGGCTCAGAGTCCAGGGGGCAGCCCGCGGTCACGCTGCCTCAGGACTGACCGCACACATGAGCGACGCCGGCTCTGTGCCAGGAGGGAGTGCGTACGGCCCAGGTAACAGAAACCCGGTTCAGATGGTCTGAACAATGAGAGGAGGGTTTTGGCTCCTGAAACTGGAAAGTCCAGAGGTGGGGTGAGTTTCGGGCTTGGTTTGATCTGAGTGGCTCGGTGGCGCCAGCAGGATCTGGTTTCCCATCTGCTGTGCCTTCCACGGTGTCCCCATCACCCCGGGCAGAGGGGAGCCCTCCGCGGACAGCCTGGGGCCTGTGGTGGGCAGCATGTGGTCCGGCCCCTGTGCGTGTCCGTCCACTGAGCCGGGTGGCAGGGCAGCAGCTCCGTGGAAGGGGCCAGACGCCGGGAGGCCGCCAGCCCCTGTTCTACTTCTGTGGGTGGATGTTTTGCTCTTTCCAGCAGTTATAAAAACCCAGTAGACCCAGCCAGTGTGGCTCAGTGGTTGAGCGTCCACTGATGAATCAGGAGGTCACGCGTTTGATTCTGGGTCAGGGCATATGCATGGGTTGCAGCCTCAGTCCCTGGTGGGGGGTGTGCAGGAGGCAGCCGATAGATGATCCTCTCATCATTTATGTTTCTCTCTCTCTCTCGCCCCCCCCTTTCTCTCTGAAATCAATAAAAATATGACCCCCCCCAAAAAAAACAAAACAAAACAAAACAAAAAAACAACCCAAAACCCAATAGTATTTTGCTATTGGAATTACTTCCTAGGAAGGTTTGCAAGAAAAACATATTATTATTATTATTTTGTTAATCCTCATTCGAGGGTATTTTTCCTATTGATCTATTTTTTTTTCTTTTTTTCTTTTTAGAGAAAGTGGAAGGGAGGGAGGGAGGGGAGGAGGGCGAGAGAAATATCAGTGTAAGAGAGACACATCTATTGGTTGCTTCATGCACACGCCTGACCAGTAAGTGCCCTTGACTGGGAATTGAGTCTGCCACCCTTCTGTGTGCAGGCCGGTCCTCTAACCATTGAGCACACTGGTCAGGGCAGTTTTTAAAGAAGTTCTTTCTGAAGGGTGGGCTTATATTGTAATGAATGGGTACTCAGGGCTGGACCATAATTGGTCTTTGGTGACATTGCCCTGAGCATCTTCGATATACAGGCTAATTCTGGGCCTAAGGGGTGACCTACAGCAGCAGACTCCAAAGGGAGGCAGAGCCAGGCGGGCAGGGCGCCCAAGCTCTCCGCCTTTGCCTGGGGAGATGGCTGGTCACGAGCACAGTGGTTTAGAGGCATCCTCTGTGTAATAAGGACACGTCTCAAATCCATGCAACCCTGAGGTGGTCAGGGAATGAGCTGCAGAGTCTGAGCGGACACAAGCTGGCACCTGCCTGCTGGCCAGGCTGCAGGCCCAGGGGGTGGCGCCTGTGTCCTCGAGAAGCCTCAGGCCCTGAATGCCTCGTGCCCTGTGCGGGGCCTGTGGAGTCCAGACGGATCCCTGCCTGCCCCGATGGCCGGGCTCTCCTGCTCCTAGGGAAGGTGGGCACTGCCTGCTTGCGTGGGAGCCAGGTGAGTGGGGAGGGAGCGGGCAGTCCCGGTGCTGGGCCTGCCTCTCGGGAGACGGGTGAGGCCATGGAGGACCCTCCGTTTCCTCCGCTCCAGGTACTCCTTTGGGTTAGGGCCTGTGCTGTGCTGCGGAAGCTGGGGCTCAGTTCTTCCTTGGTAAAATGGAGAGCATTCTCCTGATTTCACAAGGGCTCCGGGAGTGAGTGTGAGTGAGTATGAGTGACAGAGCGTGGTAACCCTGAAAGGCAGTGTCTATCCTCGGTCACCTTACTCGCCACCCCTGTGGCCTTTGACAAGGTATTTCGCCTCTCTGAGCCTTTTCCATAAAACGGGGTAATAATGCCCCAGGGGGGTTGTTTGGAGGATTAAATGAGATGAGGGGGTAAAGCGTTCTAACACAGGAGCGGATTATTTCCTGCACATACCCAGCGTTATTGCTGATACGACTGGAAGAGGCATTGTCCGTAGATACGACTCCCCCCTTCCCCCCCTCTGGGGCTGGGCCACCTGGGTCCCATGTGACGCCGCTGGGCTCCCAACCAGGCCGAAATAAACACCCCTTCCCTGTCCTTCAGGCAGGGCTGTGAGGTCTATGGGAGCCTCAGGCACCTGGCCTTCAAGGTCTGTTCGCTTTCTGGGTGGGAGGCGGGAGAAGGGTTGCTTCCTGCCTGGAGTGGATCCTGCAGGAAACCAGCACAGCGGGAAGCTGACCCTGGAGCCTTCAGAGGGAGCAGTGGCCCTCACCTGCCCAGGGGCCCTGGGTGTCTGCAGAGGCCGGACAGGGGAGCCAGCCAGCAGGGGCCACAGCCAGCCTTAGGGGCCCAGGAGGGGTGGTTGGTAGGAGAAAGGGGTTAGGTCAAAGTAGCTTTGAATGGAAAAGAGAAAAGGGCCTGGAAGCAGGCACTGCACATGTTCTGAAATGGCAGAATATGTGTTTCAGTGAGAGAGAGAGAAGGGGGGGGGGGGGCAGGCCAGCCCATAGGCCCGACAATGCTTGCCCACACCTCCCTCCACCTTCCTGGAAAAAATCTTTGTCTAAAACATGCTGGAAGTTCCCCAAGGCCAAGAAGTCACCCAAGTAAACTGTCTCCATCCGGGCTCTGAGGCAGCATGAGCCCGGCGTCTCCCCTTGTGGCCGGTCCCCCCGCCCAGCCCTCTCCCCGCCGGGCCTTGGCAGGAGCCCAGGGTTGTGGCCCGGTTTGTGGATCCTTCGGACACAGCAACCTTTCACTGCGGTGTTGGTGGGGGGAGCGTTGTGTGTTCTTTCAGTTTTATCTCTCTGTTTTTCTTCTCTCTTTTTTAAGATGCACACGGCTGTGGTCCAACATGGGAAGAAGTGGTGGCCGCTGGGAGGGACCCTCTTGTTTCACGGGTGGGGCTGGGAGCAGCTGCTCTGCAGGGGCCATGGCAGGTCTTTCCTTCTCTGAGTCAGCAGTTCTTCCTGTGCCCTCTGTTAGAGATAATCCCCGCCCCCCCAAAACAGCATCACTCATATAAATACTATGTATGCACACATCAGATGGTTCATTTAGCCCACATGTGTCAAACACAAGGCCCGCGGGCCAAATCCATCCCGCCAGGCCTTGCAATGTGGCCCGCACCGCGCTGTCATCACTGCACCCCGCTGCGTTTCCATCACAATGACAGTTTATGACTGTTCAGTAAACCATTCGGCCCGCGATTTAGGCTGGATTTTAGATTTTGGCCCCTTCTCTGATTGAGTTCGACACCCCTAATTTAGCCCATTAATGAAGCGAGGGAGCTGGCGGATTACCCACCAGTTTAGAGGAGGAACCACAGTGAGCCTATGTGGAGTAAAGGAAGGTGGAGACTGCCTTTTTTTCGGGGTGGGGAGAGGGGCCCGTTGAGTCTCGTTGGGATGTACGCTGTGTGTGTCCGTAGACAAGAAGTGTTTCCCATGAACTCTGTAACTCAGAGTAGGATGGGGAACCTCCTTTCTGCCAAGGGCCGTTTGGGTATTTATAACATCATTTGCTGGCCATACAAAACTGTCAGCAATTAGCCTGCTATATCTGGCCAAACATCCAATAACTCAGCCCTAATGCCTTGGCAGGGCCGGACCAGATGCTTTTGGGGGCCGTATATGGCCCGCCGGCCGGACGTTCCCACTCCTGACTTAGAGACTTGTAGACGAGCCCAAGGGCAGTGAAAGTATGGAGTCGGAATCAGCTGAGTGGAAGGGAGTGCTCTAAACATGCACTGTTTCCCACCAGACACACCGCAGTCTTCGCTTTTCCAAACTTCCCTCCACTCCTGCCGCCTGGCAGAGCTCACTTCTAAAATAGGGCCCCGGCAGCGGATCCAGAGTGGCCAGTCTCTCACTCAAAACAAAGCGGAGTTTGGGGGCTAGGGGGCCTGCCAGGGCCTTAGGCCAGGGGCCGCGGTGGGAGGTGTCCTGGGTGCACTGCTGCCCTCTCAGTCACGAGTGGGGAGTGGCTCGGGTTGTCTGCTGCCCAGAGAGCCCGGTGGCAGCAAAGCGGCTGTAGACTGTCCCTGTCCACTCCTGTAGATACTCAGTCACTGGATCCAAAGGGGAATCTAGCTTCTCTTCCCAATCGCAAATGCCACCCATACCCCAGCCCGCTCTTTCCGTCTTCCCCGCCTCAGCCAAATTCAGGCGTGTGAGCATCACGGGGCTCCGAGGGTGACATCAGCTCCAAAGTCAACAACACTGAGTCACCTGTCCTAACAGTTATACCTTTTGTCTAACCAAGGGATCCCGACATTTCACTCCTGGCACACCTGTCGCAATTTTCCTTCTGAACGATTCCCAGGACTCCTGCTCGCGGTGTGTGCATTTGAATCTCTTTCCAAGCATAACTGCGTTTTGCAGTGAGCTTACCTCCCTTCTGTGGGTCTCAGTGGCTCCGGGGAGCTGCGGGGAGGGGGCACTGGGTGGCACCCCCATGTGACAGAACCTGTATGGAGGTTCTGAGAAGCTGGCCGTGGAGTGCCCACCCTCTGGTGGGTGGACTCTCCCCTCCTTCCTCTCTGAAACACAATTCTTACACCTGGCAAAGGCGTGCATTTACCTTCTTGACGGTGGTCTTTTTTCCTACCCCCCTCCTCCCAGGCTGCCCAGCTGCTGGCCATGCACAGGATGGGCGAGCACCCTCGGGGGCTCTTGTGTGCCAGGCAGAAACGGGGGCCATGTCAGACCAGAGTTCTTTTCTCAGATCCCAAGTAGCTGCTACTGAAGTGTGATAGTCCCATATCCTCACTGAAAGCTGCATGGGCCCAGCACGGCTGGGCTGGTGGGTATGTGTGGGATTGAGGTAAGAGAAGTAACCCTGTTTCCTCCATTTGGCATGAGTATGGACTGCGTTTGTCCAGGATCGGAACACAACTGGCCTTGCCAGGAGAGCCGCTGAGTGGCAGAGCTGGGTTTCCAGCCCACAATTTCCACTCCGAGGAATGCCCTCCCCCGCTCTGATGACAGTAACTCACAGGACACCGTGAGCAAGAAAGTGGGCCGGTGCGGGGCACGCACTGACATAGCAGGGCGAAGGCAGCGGAGTGCAAATGAGAGAGCCGGGAACTGCCACCGATTCCTGGAGAAATGGAGATTATCCCAGCCCTGCAGCTTAGCAGATGGGCAGTGGTTCTCGGAGTGTGGTCTCTAGACCAGCAGCCGGGGAACTTGTTAAACATGCCAGTTCTGGGATTGGAAACTGTGTTTAATGCATGCTCAAACATGAGGACCACTGCATAAGGATAGAGTCATAATAGACTAACCACTATAGCCATATTCCCTAAACTTGGTAGCTTTAAAAAATAAATATTTATTTCTTGCTCATGTCAGAGTTGCTAGTGGGCTGTAATGCTCTGCTCCACACAGTCTTTCAAGGACTCCTTCCATTTTGTGGCTCCAAACTCCTATGGGTTTTTCTTGAATTGGCTCTAGTCAGTGGGTGGTTGGGTAAGAGAGGGAGGCCTGGGTGGCCGGCACACCACTTGTGTCCGCATTCGTTGGCCAGGAATCCAAAGCCACACTGAACTGGCAAGTGTCCAGCTGTGTGCCTGGGAAGCAGAGGAGAGGTCAGGTGTAGGAGGACACCAGTGGTCTGTGTCCCGAGTCCCATGGCTTAGGGGAGTGAAGACTGAAACGGGATTTTCCTACTTCTGGAATCTCCCTTTGTAGCAGAACGGAGGGCTGGTCTGCTACCTGCAGCCTCTGCTGAGCCTCCTGGCTCCAGAGAGGCCTGGAGGCGGTGGGCACCTCATCCGCTGGGCGGAGGTGTGAGCTCTCGCAAGGCCAGAGCTATGGCCTGAGCAGTGGGGGACAGAGGGCACACTAATTCCTGCAGTGCCCGCAGGTTTGACATGGGAAGTGTGGGCACAGCTGTGTGACCCTAGAATGACTGTGCAGCTAGAACAAGAGCCCCAGGGATGGGATGGAGGGAGGGCAGAAACCTGTTAGGGCTCAACAAGACCTGGGTTTAAGTTCTGGATTCAGTAGCAGCTATGTGACCTTGCCAGGAAAATTGGCCTTGGGATAATACAAATGCCTGCTTCACAGTCTTGTTCTGAGAATTAAATGAGATACAAAAATCCAGCTCTTAGCATAGTGCCTGCTGCCACAGTAGGCGTGTAGGGAATATTAGCAGTTCTTCCCTGGCTGCTCCCTGAGGAGGGCGTGGGGGGTGGGCAGGGGGTAAGGACCTGCTCTGGAGCCGTGCTCACTTTGGGCACCGCTGCTGCGTGTTGGGTCTTATCGGTCGGGCGGCGGGGCCCTGGCTGGCTGGGTTAGCTGTGACTCTCGGCGGAGGGGCAGTGGCGGGGCTGACAGACTGTCTTTAGACGGAGCCAGGGGAACTTGGGAGGGCTTTGTGGGCGGCTGCCCTGCCTGCCAGGGATGCTTCCCAGAGGGTAATCCTGCTGGCCACCTGGGACCCCAGATTGCCTCCTGCCCTTTGGTTAATAAGAACCAGTCCTGGACGGGGGCAGCCAATCTGTTAGACTTTGCTGGGCCGCCCCATTTCCAGGGAATAGGGATGGAGTAGAGTGGTTTTTAGTTAGCAGGACTGGGGCTCCAAGAGAGGTTTAAGGGGCAGAAGGTGTGGGAAGGGCAGGCCCTCTGTCAGTCTGTGTAGACGGCTGGGAGAGAGACGGCCACCAGCTCAGGACTGTTCCTCTCCCCCTCCTCCCATCCCCCCCCTTCCGACCAGGGCTTCCTACCCCACGAGCTATGTATAGGCACAAGGGACTCCGCATCCTCGGAGCAGGGACTCCCCGTCTAGAAAATCCTCTCTTCACTGCGTCCCCGGCTTTCCAGAGGCAGGCTGAGGAAGGGGCGGTGAGGAAGTGGGTCGGCTGCATTCAGAGATGGGGCCTGGGAGGACTGCCTGGAGGGGCCATGGAGATGGTCTGGCCCGGGTGCCTGAGCTTCTTAGTGTCCATCCTGTCCGTCTCTGCTGCATCCTTGGCAAGACAGGGAGGGCCAGGCCACTGGGGTGGTCAGGACATGGGGGTCACAATGACAGTAACTCAAGGTTAAGCAAAAAGGGGTTTACCTGCCGCCGTGCAGGGAGGGCTAGTGGTGCTCACACAGAGAAGCCAGGCCTGGGGCTAGAACGGACTTGACACCTCCAGGTGTTTCTCTCCGTTGGCGGCTCCTCCCGCCCTCCCCCTGCACGCAGACCCTGCCTCCTGCGGCCCCAAGTTAGCAACGGAAGGCAGAAAAGTAGCCTATTTCTCCCAGGGTTTCTTTGTCAAACCCAGGCTCAAGTCACAGGCCTGTCTGGGACTGAGGACTTTCCCCTTTAAGCCGGGGGAGTCTAGGGGACCAGCTGGGCAGACAGAACTGCCTACCACAGCCCAGCACCCCCACCCAATACTTTGATTCACCAGGTTAGTGAGGAACCAGGGCCCAGATTAAGGAGCAGGAAAACGGAACTCATTGTCGCCGACTGTCACCCACTGAATGCTGACGGGCCTGCACAGCACCCGGGTGACAGGCGGACACAAGGGAAAGGTGTGGGGAGACTCCCAGCGGCCAGGCTGGGCTGGCTGCACCCCTGGGCTCGGGACTTGGGGCAGAGACCACAAACTCGTGTGTCTGTGCTGTTGTCTTTGGTCTGCGAATGTCAGCGCGGGTGCCCTGGCCCTTTCCAGGTGCTCCGATCCCACCGATTCCTGGGGGTGAGAGCCCTGGGCCCTCTCCATGGGTTCTGCTAACTCCGGGGGCTCATGCCTGTGCAGCCCATGTGCCCCCCTCTCTTGTTCCCCTCGAGGTCTCTGTCCTCCAATGAATGGCAGAACTGGATAAAGTTCTTTCCACCCCCTAACTAAGAAATCTGCTCACAACAAGTGTTGGTGAAAGTTTGGTGGGAATATAAATTAGTGCAGCCACTATGGGAAATGATATGGAGATTCCTCTTAAAAATAAAGAACGCGTGGCCCAGTGGTTGAGCATTGAACTAGGAGATCACGGTTTGATTCCCGTTCAGGGCATATGCGTGAATTGCGGGGCTCGATTCCCAGTGTGGGGTGTGCAGGAGGCAATCAATGATTCTCTCTCACTCCCATCCTCTCTGAAATCAATGAAAATAAATAAATTAAAAATAAATAAATAAACTGTCCTAATATGTTAAAAAATAATTAAGACTAGAACAACCAAATGACCCCACGATTCCCCTTCTGGGTATTTATCCAGAGGATATGAAAACACTAATTTGAAAAGATACCTGCACCCCAGTGTTTATTGCAGTGTCATGGACAGTAGCCACGATAGGAAAGCAGCCCAAGTGTCCGTTGAGGGAATTAATAAAGAAGGCGTGGTGTGTTTATAGGGTGTCCCAGAAAAAGGTACACACCCTTTACAATGGATGTTTCTTTTCAGATTTAGCCCATTGGAATTAATAACCATTGAAAGTGTGTGTATATTTTGGGGGGACACCCTGTATACAATGAAATATTAGTTATAATTTTGGAATTTTCACTCTTATGACTGATGTTGTAGTAATTACCTTATCCATACCACAGAACCCTCAGAGAGCACAGCCCCTGAGGGAGGCCCTGCAGGGTCACAGGCCTCGGGCGAGGATCTGGTTAGCTTCCCTGCTCTGCTTATGGAATGTATCCCCCCACCACCCACCATTTTGATCAGATGCTCAGTAATTGCACATGTGTTTGGATCTGTGTCTGCCTTTCTCACTTCCATCCTCCTGTTTGGATCTGTGTCTGCCTTTCTCACTTCCATCCTCCTGTTCTTGTGTCAGAACTGAGATGTATGATTTTACACATTTGAGTACTGACAGCAAAGTTCAACATGCCTCATTATTTTCTGGGCTGTTCTCAAGTTAATTCTCTTGGCTAACAGGGGGATCATTTTATCACGCCTCTTCCCCACCTCCCAGTTGATTTTCAGATTTGGCTTGAAATTGTATTAAATGTATAAATTAAGATTTTATTACTTTTGAGGGACCTGTTACAGGAATATTCCTGTAATACTTCCGGTGGGTTTCCGTCCAACCACCGCCATCTTTGTCTCCGCGGCCGCGTGTGCTGCCACCACTGCATGCCTCGACCTCCTGCTGCTGCCTCTGCCACTGCCTCACACCCCACCCCACCCACCACACCCGCGGCCCCCACTGCCACCGCCTCCATGGCAGTGTGCCGCTGCTGCACGCCTTGCCCCGCCCTGCCCTACTCACCCCGCACCTGCTGCCAGTGCTTCCCCTCCAGCAGCCACAGCTGCCTTGCTTTCCACTTTCCCTCCCTTTTTCTTCTATGCTTTCTTCAGTCTTCCTTCTCCCTCCCTCCACGTATGCAAACCATCTGCCATCTTTGGTGGATTAATTTGCATACTTACTCTGATTGGCTGGTGGGCGTGGCTGGTGGGTGTGACAGAGTGATGGTTAATTTGCATATTACTTTATTATTAGGTAGGATGTGTTGATGCTTACCAAATTGAATGGATGTATATATATGTTTAACAAATTGGATGGATGTACACACACACACACACACACACACACACACACTGAGGGTTATAGGAACAGCCTTGCTGGGTGACTCTGGCTCAGTCCCTTGTGAGGTTTCAGTGAAACTGTTGGCTGTTGGCCAGGGCTGCAGCCTCACCTGCCCAGAGTCTTTGCCACCCTCACCCACCGGACTGTTGGCAGGAGCTTCAGTTCCCGGCCTCGGGCATCTCATGACATGGTTTTCCCAGAGAGAGTGAGGAGAGAGAACCCAAAGGGAAGCCCACGTGTCTACTGCCTAATCGCAAAGGGGACAGGTCGTCATTCCCGCATCATCTATTGGTCACACAGACCGGCCCTGATAGGAGTGGGAGGTTCCACAGGAGGCCATGATGCCAGGAGGCAGGGTGCTTGGAGCCTCTTGGAGGCCCCCTAACAGAGATGAACTGTGCCGTGTTCCTGTACCCACACACACCCCATGTGTGTTCTCAGGGAAGACCTCCCCTCTCCTTCACACAGGTCCCGCTTCATTAAATCCATCCTCAGTACCTCACATCTATTTGGCTGCTATGGTGAACGGGATCTTTTCCTCTTGGCATTTTCTAAGTCATTGCTGTGCTCAGACAGGGACACTATTGATTTTTATGGCCATAATTTGTCAGTAGAGCTTAACTGGTGACAAGGCAAAAACCACTCCACTTTCACTGAGCCCTGGGATTGCGAAACCGAGACCAGCTGAGATGCCAAATGTGCCCTTGGGAGCGGCTCCCCACGTGACTCAGTGCAGGGGAGGTGAGCACGCATAGGAGAGCTTTCCTGTAGCTGCTGCTCGCGTGGTGGCTGTGCCCAGGGTTTCCAAGCCGAGGTGATGGGGTTCTCTGGCCAACATGGACCCTGCCTTGGGGGGAGCCTGTGGCAGCTGTGAGAGGACAGCCGGGCGTGCTGCCTAAGCCCACGGAGTCAGCCCCTCTGTCCATGACTTCAGTGCCTGTCTCCGGCAGCCTCTGTCCAGGATCCTGTTCTGGATGCTTCCCTGGTGTATACTCAGCTCTAATCAACTCACTTTGAAAGTTCCTCATCCATTCCCCCTTCTTTTTTAAAAAAAATATATTTTATTGATTTTTTATAGAGAGGAAGGGAGAGGGATAGAGAGTTAGAAACATTGATGAGAGAGAAACATCAATCAGCTGCCTCCTGCACACCCCCTACTGGGGATGTGCCCACAACCAAGGTACATGCCCTTGACCGGAATTGAACCTGGGACCTTTCAGTCCGAAGGCCGACGCTCTATCCACTGAGCCACACCGGTTAGGGCCATTCCCTCTTCTAATAGGCATTTATCTGGCACCTGCTGCGTGCCAAGCAGTGTTCCGGGGAGAGGGCATCAGTGGAGTGCCTGGCCCTGTGGTGCGTGCCATCTCCTAAGGGAAGAGAGACAAAGCACAAATAAGAAAGATGACATTTTACGAAGTAAGGGCTGAGGGGAAAACAGCAGGAGGATCGGGTGTATAGAGGAGCTAAAGGTTTGAGCAAAGACTTGAAGGTGATGGGACCACGTGGGTTCCAGGCAGAGGGAACAGCAGTGTAAAGGAGGCCAGTGCATGGTGTCTGCAGAAAGCCAAGGACACCGGCGGGATGGGGCCAGGGAGGGATGGAGGGAGGGAGAGAGAAGGGGCTGCATGAGGCGTGAAGGAGGGAGGCAGATCATGGGCCCCTGCATGGACTTGGCTTTGACTCAGTAAAATGAGCCATTGTAAGGATTTAACGGAGATCTGATCTGATTGTAAGAGGATTTTCGGTGGAAGCAGAGATGCCTGAGAGGAGGCTTCAGGGTGAGGACTCTCCCTAGGCTGCGCTCTGTATTTCTCGTTGGCAAGGCCAGCTCGGACTCCTCGCCTCTGTGGTAGGCTTAGGCGTGGGCCAGCGTTTGCCACCGCTCTCCTGCCTCCTGCCTCCCGTCTCCTGTGCTCCAGGCTCCGTTCCCATCCAGCACCAAGGCTGTGTGAGGCTCAGGGCCCCTCTTCAGCCCGGAGCCTCCGAGTCACATTTGCAAAGGGCTTTTGAAATATATCTTATTTCAGTCAGATGAGTCATGTGGCTGACTCATGGCCTTGAACAATACGGACTTGTCTGAAGTGGTCTCCCTCCCTCTCCCCAGGAGAAAGAAAAGCACCATGTGTGTTCTTCGATATTTTCCCCTTTGCCTACACAAAATAAACACAGACTCTAAAAAGCGGATTACGCTGTGCACAATGTTATGCATCTTCATGTTATCTGCCCCGGACGTTTTTCCTGGCTACACCTTTGGGAAGCCCCTACCCGCCGGGGGGACATTCGGGTGGTTTGCAGAAGAAACTGCGTTAGCATGCAAAATCAAACATACACATAGGCCAGCAAAAAATGAAAACAAAATAAAACGAGTTGAAAGGCTGCAGAAACCCATGTCTGAGTACCCCAGGTGCCCATTTTCAGTCCTTTCCTGCGCGGCTCCAACCCCTGGGGTCCGGGTCATTAACAACGCTGTCCCTCTCGCTTGCCTGGCCAGGGGGTCCCCTCTCCTCAGGTCCTGGCACCTCCCTTAGCCTCCCACTGCGTCCCCTTGCACTTGGCCAAGTCTCCCCTCATAGGCCGTCCCTCTCCTCGAGGCCACCAGGGGGCGCCCAGCCCGGGCCCAGCGGCCGCAGCTCCGGGGAGGGCGATGGGCGGGAGGAGGCGCCACGCGGGCTGAGCAGCTCCGGGCCGCGCCCGCAGGAAACCCGACGCCGCTGGCAGCGGCGCCCCGCTGCCCTCCACGGCCTGGCCTCCTGCCCCACTGACCTGGGATTGCCAGGCAGCACCCGCCCTGCGGCACAAAACGGGGTGCTTCCCGACTGACCGCTGCCCACCTTTTCCGAACAGGGTCCCTGGAGTCAGCGCCGCAAGAGTGACCCCATTCCCCGCCCCCCGCCCCAGAACCTCCACCCCCCACGGCCTGCGGGTCCTGCCGCTGCCGCACAGTGCCCTCTGCCCCTCTTGGGGTCGGGCCTGGGGGACCCAGAAAAGGGGGGAGGCAGCCAGCACTTTCTGTGCATCCTCTCTCCCCTCCGAGTCTCTGGATTCCGGCCCCACCCGCCACAGCTCGCGCACCAGCCGGAAGAGTGTGGGGAAGCAGGAGTCAGGGAAGGTTCTGGGTCCGAGAACCTCGGAGGCCAGGGCTTGCAGGTGGAGGACAGAGGAGAGGGCGCGGGGCCAGGGGCCAGGGGCCAGAACGGGGCTGCGTGGCAGGAGCCTCTGTGGGAGCGCCCAGGTCCGGGTCACGCGGGGACAAGCAGCCTGGCCCTGCTCGCTTCGCTGTGATGCTGTGGTTTGAAGCTCATCTGAACCCCCTTCATGTTCCTTCCTGTTCCCTGTGGTCCATCACTCTGGGGTGCCCGATCCGCCTCCGTCCTCAAAGGGAGGAAGGATCACCGATGCCACCAGGCCACAGTGCTGAGTGCTGGTGACTTACTTCCTCCTCATTGCGTTACATTTTTGAACCATCAGAACATTCGTAGTTGGCATGGATGTGAAATTTGAAATCTGGGTAAGTCCCAGTGTGGCCGCTCATGGGTTGGGAGCCATAGGCGAGTCACTTACCGGCCCTGAACCCCAGTTTCCTTACGGGAGTTTCAGGGCAGCGGTGGGCAGCTCCGAGTGCCTGGCGGGCGGGTTCCATCTCAGCGACAGCGGCTGCTGCCCACCTGAACGCTGGTGGCATCTGCTCTGTCCCCGGGCGCCAGCTCCCAGCTCCTGGCGTTGCGTTTCCTTCCTTTTGGTCACCGTCAGACACCTGCAGCAAACAACAAAAAGACCGGTGACAACCACCCAAACTGCGGGTCCGTCTGTCAGCCGTGCCCAGCTCAGAACCTCCCTGTGGGGGAAGGGGAGAGGCTCTCTGCCTCCGGCCGTCCTTGAACTCCACGGAGAAGCCCCTTCCGTGGTCCCTCCTGATTCCACTTTGCTTTCTTTTTTGGCTCTGACACAGAGGGAGCTCTCTCCTCCCCTCAGGCAGAGTGTAAAGCGTTACCTCGGGATGCCAGACTCCTGGAGAAGGTGGGGAATGCGGAGCCATGGAGGGAAGGCAGGCCGGGGAGCTGGCTGCTCTGAGGCTGCTGGCTGGCTGGCTGGCTGCTCTGGTCGGTCTGAAATTGGCTCGAAAGACGTGGAATTAGTGGGCGAAGTCGCCCGCACCTCCTCCTCTTACCTGCGGAGGGGAGATCGGTTCCTGGCTGGCCGGGGCAGTGTCATCGATACAGCTGGTGTCATCGTTACCTTCCACTAACAGATCACTCGACACCCGTGGCCCCGGCGGGGCTGTGCCTGGCGCTGTCCCGGGAGCTGGAGCTCTGACCCTCCCATCGCCCCGAGCCCCGGGCAAGCTGCTGGGACGCGGTGCCCGGTGACCCAGCGGGACTAGATTGCTCCTGGTGCCCGCCTCTCCTGCCGGGTCCCAGCCGCCTCTCGGCTGGCTTCCTGTCCTGGGCGGAGGAGATGAGGTTGCCGCCTGCTGGGAGCTGAGGCAGAGGGACATGCTGCACGGAGCAGGGGCTCGTGGGGAGACCCTGGAGTGAGGAGCTGGGGGAGGAGCAGCCCGGGGTGTCCGGCCGCCCGGGCTCTGCTGGCGTGGGCACCCGGGTGGCACCATGCTGCAGCAGATCCTGCACGACATGTACATCGACCCCGAGCTCCTGGCAGAGCTGAGCGACGTGCAGAAGCACATTCTCTTCTACAAGATGCGGGAGGAGCAGCTGCGGCGCTGGCGGGAGCGTGAGGCCTGGGAGGCCCTGGCCCAGGCCGAGGGGCTCCGGCCCCCCAAGGTCAAGCGAGGTAGGTGCCGGGGAATTGCCGAGGGGCTCCTTATCGGTGCCGGGCTAGGTTCTGCTTTAAGTTGGGCACTGCTGGAATGTGAGGTGGGAGCTTGAAACCCTTGTTCTGTGAGTGTCTGGTCTTTGGCCTTTGGTCCAGGTCTGCGGGGCCCCGGGCTGCAGAGGGGGCCACGCAGGGCCGTGAGGATGCTGGGGAATGGGATGTGCTCTGTCCTGTGGGAAGCTCAGTCCTGGGAGGGCAGCGCCGGGGCCTCAGATGGTCTGCGATCCCGTTAGCTGCCTGGCGAAGAAGCCGATGCCGCCAAGCTGTGCGGTCATTCCCTTTCTGGTGTGGGAGGCACAGTGCTCTGGGCGAGGCCAGCTCCGGGCACTGCTACCCTCCGCCCTGCCCTCATGTGAGGGATCCCCCCGGGGGCATCTGGAGGGGGTGCCGGGAAGGTCCTGCACAGGGAACCTGCCCCAAATGGCAGGAGCCACTGCAATCAGGCAGGAAGGACCGGCCCACATTGAGGGGATTTGCCTGCTGCCATGTGTGGTCGAGCCCAGGGACGGGCACCTGTGAGGGAAGGCGCCCTGAGGCCGGCAGCGGCTAGGTGGGGGCCGGGACTCAGGATCTGGGGGTGGCCCTTTGTGCATGTTGCCTGCAGAGTGTGCAGCACCCGTTCGTTCCTCTCCCCGCACTCCCCACCAGCCTGATTCTGTTCTCCAGCGTGAGGTGCGGCCTTGTTCTGTTTAGAGTTTCCAGTCAAGATGAAATCCTGCTTCTGTGCTGCGCATGCTGGCCCCTTGGGCACCTGGCTCCTGCGTTCTACCCCGGGCTCACTGGACAGTCCCTGCCGTGTGCCACAGGGCACCTCTCTCCCCCCTCTCCCCCGGGGCAGCTCGCTCCAGCCTCTGTCTTTGCAAGAGTAGTTCTTCCTGTTGGAATGTCCCCCTGCTTTCATCCTCCCACCAAACACCTTTAGGACCAGTCCCATCCGGTGCACTCATTCATCTCTTCCTTCGCTCTCTTACCCAACACAGCCAAGGGCATCTTTTGGGGATGCTCCTGGACAGGGAAGTACTTACTCCTCTGCAGCTGCTTGGCATGGGGACCTACCCCTGCTCTACCCTTGCCACACTGGCATTCGCCATCTGCTTGCTTGGCTCCCCCAGGGACCCAGAGAGCAGGCTTTCCTCCATTGTCTTCCATCCTGGGTCCAGCCCCGCGCAGGCACAGCGCTCAGTCCTCCTCCTGCACACCATGCAGCGGGACCCCGGGGGGCAGAGCTGTGACTGGGCTCCGCATGGCTGGTGCCAAGGCTGGGCTGACGGCCGGGCTGCGCTGGCAGCAGCATCGTTAGCTGTTGAAAACGCAGGCCGCCGTGCCAGGCCCACCCGGCCGGCCCCGGGCCTCACACGGGCCGGGCAGTGGCTCTTTGGGGAAGAAGACAGATGCCTGGAAATTTAGTTGCAAAAATATTTTTACGGCGATTTGTCACGCGCGGACATCTTCATTCTCCTGGATACATTACGCCTCACACGCATTTGAGTTTCTGGTGCAGATGACTCTTAATTTTCTGACTTATAATTAATTTTCTGACTTATAAAGAACAGAAAAAGAGGAGGAAACACAGAGGACTGTGTGTGTTCCAAGTCAGCATCCCATCCAGATCCCAGCTCTTTGCTTCGATCCTGCCCGTGGAGCCGTCGGGGCAGATAAGCGGGAGCTCTGGGGCCCGCTGTGCCCGGAAGGCTGAGCAGCCTCCTGCAGCTGGTCCTGATCCCGGAGGCATGGTGCCCGCTTCCCGCTTCCTGTCCTCAGGTCCTGACGCACGTTTCAACCACCTCCCACCTCCCCAGTGAACTCCACGTTTCCCAGCTGCCCGCCCCCAGGGAACCCTGCCATATTCCACTGACCCCATTCCAGGGAAGCCATGGCTCACAGAAGTGCCACAATCCATCACGTCGACACTAAGAAATGGAGTTGGGACCCGTATCCCATGACTTTGACCGTTGGGTGCAGTTCCTGATGTTTTTCTATTCGTTCACTTTTGAATTATGACTCAAGTTCAACAGATCACCGGTACACTCATTCATCTCTTCCTTCGCTCTCTTACCCAACACAGCCAAGGGCTGACTTTGGCCACCTGGATGGAGAGAGCTGTGCAGATCTCGAGGACACAGCCTGAGGGAGCAAGGCTTGGTGCAAAGCAGCCACATGGGGACTCAGGGCGGGATCTTTCCCTCTTCCTTACCTTCGTGGGCACTCCTTCCACCAAGTTTGCCTGAAAGGGCGCATCTGCTGTGCCCTGTGGACCTGTGTGCCAGCCCCTGGGGTCCCCCGAGCACAACTTAGTCCTGGTAAACCTGGAAGGACGCTTCACCGCCTCCTGTCCATTGCCCCAGTGCTGCTTGGCCCTGAGGCCTCCACTCGCTCTCTCTTTTCCCTCCCAGCTCCTCCCAGGCCTTATTGGCTGCTTCTAGGACTGGGTGCTGAGGGCAGGGTGGGTCCAGGCACCCTGTCGCTGTGGGTGTCTGCTCTCCAGTGGAGCCAGGAGAGGGTAGGAGCCAACACTGGTGCTGCAGATGGTGCCAGGTCCCAGCGCTGAGCCTGGAGCACACATCGGGGCCGAACAGACAGACATCGCTGGGGTGGAAGGTGACAGTTATGACGGGAAGCAGCCCTCCCCTGACGACACAGATGTCTCTTGTTTTCACTTTCTATTTGGTGAGGATCTCCGGACATTCTAAGTGTCATGGAAGATACACGTCTTCAGCGTAGACACCCTCTCACTGCCGCCACTTTTGCTGCTTTGCCACATTCCCACCAAAATCCGGGTCCTCAGGCTGGGAAGGCAGTAGCATTACGTTCCTGCTGGTCCTCAGCCAGGCCCAGCATGGTGACGACCTTGGCAACCTCTCTCCCTCCTGTGCTCTTTCACTTGCGCAGGAACCCGCACCCGGTCAGGGGCTGCAGCCTTCACAGCCTCCGGCCCCTCTGCGTGCTCAGCGTCTCCGCTTCCTGGGGCTGAGCCGCTGTGGCCTGGGGCACAGGACTAGGGACACTCGTGTGCGAACTGCTGTCGTGACCCAGAAAGCTCCCCTCTGGCCTGTCAGTTCTTCCATGGTTGGCAGTTTCTGTCAGTGTTAGGTCGGTTCCTTGGTGACCACCTCCCTATCTGTCCCTACATCCTTTGCCTGGGAACCAGGCATCTTTCCCACTTCCTCTTCCGTTACTGACCACAGCTACACTCGGGCCTGCACACGGAGCGGCTGGCTTGTTGTCCTCTGTGCTTCTTGCTTACCCAGCCACCCCCATGGTAGCATCTCCACGGGCCTCCGTGCTGGCCCCAGCCTGGCCCTTGCTCCAGCCTACGGAGCGCTCTCACGCAGCTGGGTCCCAGCCCCACGGCCTCTGCTCCCCTCAGCGGGGATCAAGAGGTGGTTTCCTCCCTCCTAGAGTTCCCTCTCCCTGCCGGCTCAGCCTGCGCAGCTCCCAGAAGCAGCCCTGACCGGGGCCTGAGGGAGACACTCCTTGGCATCCTCTCTGTGTCCCAGCATTAAGCTGCTCCTGCTGCATATCTGCCCAGGCTTTGGTGCCTCATGTGTGCCGGATCCACACCCTAAAGAAGCTGTGGGACACAGTCCCCGCTGTGCGGCTGCTTTCACTCAGTAACCATGACAACCTTCCCTGGGGCCTGAGCCCTCCTAGCCTCAGTGTGTGGGTTCCTGTTCCCTTTCCCAGCTTGGAAGTCCTGACTGTAGACATCCTTAATGCAGAACTGTTCTCACACTGAGGCTGTGTGAGCCTTTCTCCCAGTGCCCTTTCAACATGCTAATTAGCTCACGCGCTTTCCTTCCTCAGGGGCACAGAACGTGCAAATGCCTTTCACTGGCCTCTGCCCACTCTCCAACCCCATTTCCACCCATTGGGCTCCCTCTGTTCTTTCCTGAGCCCTCTCGAGGCCAGTACCTCCAGCATTCATTTCCCATTACATGGTGAGCTTTTCACTGCCTGCCTTCCCAGTGAGCATGGGGCAGTCTCTTTTCATAGCACTCTGCCCCATTTTCTTCTTAGTGAGATGTGATTTTAAGCTGTTGGGTTCGTTGTCTCAAGAAATTGCCGAATGAATTCACGGACCAGGGAGGGGTAAGCAAGAGGGAGAGAAATTTATTAAAGCGAAAGTAGCAAGGCTCTCAGCATGTGAGAGGGTCCCTCCCAAAAAGGGGATTTATATTTCCTGCACTTGATTTTTATTGGCTTTTTTTTTTTTTTTTTTTTTTTTTTAGAAAATTTCCTTCCTTACCACCAGCCAATCTCCTCTTGCTCTTGTCTTCCCGCTTTTAGCTTCTGCTCTTGGGTTGGGTGGAGGGATGGGAGGTGTAGCCATAGAGTTGGCTGGTGCATTCTGCCTATCTTGCTCACATCCTGACCATCCTCTTGATCTGCTGTCTTCCCTCCCCGAGGCCCTTACCTTAAACTGCCTGATCCTAACTCCTCAACAGCAGATACTTTTTAATAAAAGAGTATCCCTTTTTTTTTAAACAAAAAAAGTGCTACCATCCACACCACATAAAATTTACCATTTTAGCCATGAGATGCTGTGCAATCTAGTGATAGTTAGCACGTTCAAAACTTTCTGTAACCACCATCTCCATCTTGTTCCAGAACATTCCTGCATCTGTGAATCTGTCACTCCCGATCTGCCCTCCCCTCAGCCCCTGGCACCACTGACTCCTTTCTGTCTCTATGGAGCCCTCCTTCTCTCCCTCTTCCCCCTCCCTTCCTTCTCTCTCTCTCCTGCCTCTTCCTGCTTCTGAATCTGTTTGCTCAGTTGAGGCCGGTCTCCTCCATGAGCCTGAAAGTACCATGAGACCATGGGTGTTGCTTGCATTGTTTCTATCTGGACTGTGCACCCAGCCTAGGGCTTTGGTGGGTGTGTGGGCAGACGGTGGAGTAGCTGGTAAGACCTTTGCAGCCTCATGTGTCAGAGGGGCTCGACTGGAGGGACAGGCATTACCCATTTCTTCTTGAGTGAAGGACTGGGTGCTGTGCTGTGTGACTAGACCTTGAAAATCTTTAGTGAAAGTATAAAAATCACAATTTGTGTGAGTTACAAAATACAATCTGTAATATACAAGTAATGGGCTTTCTGTCACCTCTCCCCTCATACTTCTAACTCATTTCATTTCTTGTTTTAGGATTTTGACTTAGATTTTAGTTCCACAAGTTCTGCTTTTCGTCTTTGCATCTGTTTAATGTATATTGCCTAAATCTTTTCTTTCTCTCTGCCTTTTGTCCCTGCTTTGTTTTTAGGAGAATCTATTGGAAAATGTAGGGCATATACTATTTTAAAACTTTTGAAAAGAAAGGCCCTCAAATTTATTTTCCCCATCGTTATCAAGATTGAACCATTATTTATTAATGATGAAAAAGATAAAGGTGTTTTTCAATTCTTCACTATTTTGTTGGATAAGCAAGGATTTTAAAATATTTTTATTGATTTCGGAGAGGAAGGAAGAGGGAGAGAGAGATAGAAACATCAATAATGAGAGGGAATCATTGATCGGATGTCCCCCACTGGGATCAAGCCCGGACCCGGGCATGTGCCCTGACCTGGAATTGAACCATGACCTCCTGGTTCATAGGTCAATGCTCAATCATTGAGCCGCACCGCCAGGCTAATCAAGGATTTTAGATAGATTTTGATTATTTATATAATCTTTCTAGGTTTGTTAAAATCAGTAATTTTTTTGGACATTAATTCTACTTTGCGTTGGTTTCATTGCTGCCTGCGTTTTTTCCCTCTGAGGGGAAGTGATATGCACCAGGGATTTGGCCAACCCACCAGCACCCCCTCACAGTCAGGAGTTTCAGCGCCTCAGATAGAAGTCATTCAACACCAAGAGAACCCAGGCCTGAAGCTGTCTTCCGCCCACCCCGTGTTGCCAGCCACGGTGTGGGCTCCGTTGATCTTGGCATGCTGATTTTCTTCAGCTCCTGCATGAAATTTCCTGTTGGTTCCAACAGGTTTGTAGTAAATACACTTGGAACACCGAGTTGCCAGTGAACACCGGGGTGTTGGGGGTGGGGGTGCCCAGATTTCTGGAGCTGTTCTCAGACTCCTTTCCTGGGTTAGAGTCTGGCCAAGGGCACATGCTTGGGTTGCGGGCTCCATCCCTAGCAGAGGTCGTGCAGGAGGCAGCCAATCAATGATTCTTTCTCTTCATTGATGTTTCTATCTCTCGCTCCCTTCCTCTCTGCAATCAATAAAAAAGCTGTAAATTAAACCAGATCCACCATTGTTTTATCAAAACAATGAGCCTGGAGGCATTCGCTAGAATTAAGTGACACAAATTATTTATGGTTCTTAGAGTTTCAAACTGGACACATATCTAGGAACAAAGCCAGCCGTGGTCCAAGGAACAAGGGAAAAGCACTCGTTTGTAAAATGTGACTTTTTACAAAATTTGTACAATGACCCACGTGACAGAAACGGCTCTGCCTTCATGGCCATCGCTGTGAGTTCACTGGTCACCATAACCATGCTGATGAGTTTCAGGGGCTGTCAAGTGGCCCCGCAGACTCCTCTGAGGAGGTTGCCGCTGGGCCGAGGCTGGCACGGGGCATTCCGTCGTACTGGTGAGCAGCCGTGCTGTCTGCTGCAGGGCTGGGAGCTACAGGGAAGTTCACAAGTTGAAATGTCACGATAAATTTATTGTTTTTCCTCAGGCTTTAAGCTCTGTTAATAACGCAGGAGAAAGGCTGGGGCTAAACCCATTACTTTCCCCTCACTTCACTCTTCCTCATTGATAAGGCATACCCTGATTTCAGAAATGTTAACATGTGTCTTCACATCAGAGAAGAAAGTTATTAGTCCTGTTTGAGTCCAAAGATAAATATGACTAGATTTTTAAAAATCTTCATGATAAAAGCTATGAAGCTGAGTTTTAAAAAAGAAGAAAACAGGAGGTAAAAGGAGAAATAAATATTTGCAACGTATTAACAAGGGATTCGGATCCAGGGAACTTGGAGATGCTCCAAATCAGTTAGCAAAGGTAAACAGTGGAAAAATGGGAAGAGAGAAGGAGCAGTCCACGGGGGTGAAATTTCAAATCACAATGAGAGGCGGAAAGGAGTGTGACCTCACTAGCAAATGGCATCAAGCAAATTAAACAGCGGGATTGGCAGAAGTTTAAAGGGTTTAACAGTAGTGATGTTGATGAGGAACATAAGAGCTTGGGCACGGGGATGGGGTAGACACAGGCCAGGGCCTGAGGCCGTACACCTGTTCAGTGGCCAGTGGCCTGCAGAGAACTTGCGTTTCAGTGAATATAGTGCCCTCCCCTCCTCCTGTCCCCTCCCCCACTTTGTCCTGCCAAAAGCCCAGGGACTGAACAGAGTGAGTTTGGCTCAGCTCTGGGTGGAGGGAAGCCACTCTCCTGCTGGGTGCAGGGCCCGGGGGATGCTGGGCTGAGCAGCCCAGGGTTCATTTCTCTCCCCTGCCTCAGGGCCTGATGGCTGCCATCTCCCAGCTTCCCCACCTTCCCACATCCCTGCGTCCCCTTCTTGCTGGGAGCCAGCAGGGCCATTTCTGAGAAAGGCTGCCTGCTGGTTATCTCCTGACTCCCTGTAACCTGACCCCAGGTCCCAGTCCAGCTGCAGCTCAGAGTAGCTGGGCTGAGAAGTAGCAAGTTACCGACCGACTGCTCGCTGCCTGTCCCTCGCAGTCCCTCCCAGTGGCCAGCATTACTGCTTTCCAGGTTTTTCTCGAGTAAAAACTAGCAAAGCTTCTTAGGATTTCCCCAGTTGGGACCAGATTTTGTGTTAGACCTGGAGGCCTAAATTCTTTGGGTGCATTTTCATACTTATTAACACCGTCCTTTCAAAATTACATGACTTTAGGTCTCAGGATTCTCTTATGTTTATCCTACTATTTCACTGAAGTGCTTATCTTTTGGCCACCTTGGCTGGGTTCTCATAACCAGACTTTGTGAAATGCTAAAGACTTAGGAGGTCTGGTCCCTGCCTCCAGTTGTGTGCAGCCCTTGCATTTTATTTTATTATTTTCTTTATTTTTATTTTTTAAATATATTTTTATTGATTTTTTTATACAGAGAGGATGAGAGAGTGATAGAGAGTTAGAAACATCGATAAGAGAGAATCATCGATCAGCTGCCTCTTGCACACCCCCTACTGGGGATGTGCTGCAACCAAGGTACATGCCCTTGACCGGAATCAAACCTGGAACCTTTCAGTCTGCAGGCTGATGCTCTGTCCTCTGAGCCAAACCGGTTTCGGCATCCTTTGCATTTTATTGACTAAGCTGTGAGCCGTGGTAAAGAGGAGAAAACTGAGCTGGGAAGGAGAGGAGTAAGCCTGGGTGCAGAGACTCTCACTGGGCATTGATTCTGCTGTGTCTCAGCACTGAAGGGGGCTGGGCTGGAGGCAGGGCACTCAGGATTTCCCAGTGACCATTGCAGTGAGTGCCGCTGGCATACATGGGGCATATGCCCTGGAGGAAGATCTTGGGTTTGCCCCTTGTTAGGCTTCTGCAAGAGACGTGGCCTTGAACTTGGGGAGCTTTTTCAGGAGCCAATGTACAGTCACAAGGTTGGAGGGAGTGACGGGAGGATGGTTAACGTGACTGATTGACCCCGTGCCTGTTTTGCTGATTCTCAGCGAGTGGTTCTGAGCACAACAGGAAACAGCCTGGCGGTATTGGCAATGACTCTTATGCCCACACCATGCTGGCCTTCACATTCTTTGTGCAAGAGGCAGTTGTGCAAAGGTCAAATCCCTATTTCAGAAGTTGGCTCTGCCCTCTTCCTATTTTGCATTAGTTAATTTGAGGTTAGCAAGTTACTCAAGCCTCTCTGAAGCTCAGTTTCCTCTTGCCATATGCAGATTGAGATGGTGATGAGAGACCTTATCTCAGATTTGTGGGGAAGATGAAATGAGATGGTCTTGGTTAGACCTGGTTTGTTGAAGGAACCAGAAAAACATAAGCACATTTATCACGTGCTAGTTGAGTTCTCATACTTCCCCACCCCCCAAAAGGTTAAGGCTCACCACTTAAAACTAAGGCACTTGGCCCAGAGGACACACAGCTGGGGCAGCCACTCCTGCAGGATTCACTGGAAGGCACCATTACACTGGAAGTGGCTAGTCCCTAAGGAGTCTATCAATCATCTATCTATCTACCTATCTACCTATCTATCTATCTATCTATCTATCTATCTATCTATCTATCATCTATCCATCTATTATCTATCTATTTAACTATCTATCATCTATTATCAGTCTGTCTGTATTTTAAGGAATTGGCTCACATGATTGTAGAGACTGGGAAACTCAGCTGCATTAATATGTCTTCAATTTCTCTCAACAAATGTTTTTGAGATGAGACAACACATTTTGTTAAATTTGTCTCTGTTTCATTTAAAAAAGTTTCTTTTAAAAATTGATTTCAGAGAGGAAGGGAGAGAGAGAAACATAGAAACAGCATTGATGAGAGAGAATCATTGGTCAGCTGCCTCCTGCATGCCCCACCCATACTGGGGATTAAGCCTGCAATTCAGGTTTGTGCCTGCCCAAGAATTGAACCGTGACCTCCTGGTTCATAGGTTGATGCTCAGCCACCGAGCTACACCATTCGGGCTCAAATTGTTTTATAGGGCTTATTTCTCTCCCAGGACCCCAGTAGAGAAAGATTGTTCTAGACATTAATTAGTAGATACATGTAAAATGAGTTGAACTGTGATTAGCAGATAAGCGCTCTGTAATTGTTAGCCGTTATTATTGCTTTTATTAATTGTTACAATCCTTTGACAGTTATGTTTATTCAAATAGCTTCTCTCATTTGCTGGATTTTAATTGTCTCCATGGTGTGTTTTCTTGTGTGGAAATTTCGAATTTTAATCTGTATTCAAATTTATCAATAGTCTCTTGCAGTTTATTCTTTTTATGTCTTACAGAAGAAATTCTTCCCTTACACAAAGTTATAATACATATGCTTTTATATTTTCTTCTAAAAGTTTCCAGTTTCCAAGCATCCTTTTTCACAAACTCATAAAAGCACTCTTATCAGGATCACCGTGACCTCCATGTGGCTGAGGCAGTGGTCAGTTCTCAGTCTTATCCGCCCACATCAGCAGCCTGTGACACCGCTGGCCTCTCCTTATTCCTGAATTCTGTCGCCCCCTGGCTTCCGGGGGTAGCGCTTTCTGTGGGCTGTTCTGCCTCATGGGTTTCTTTGTCCTTGTCTCCTTTAGGGGACCTCTCCTAAGTGTGGGGGGTCCTAGCCTCTTCCTTGAACTTCATCTCTTTTCCGTCTGTACTCACTCTCTACTGCCTCACCCATTTTGTGGCATTTAATGTCCATACACTGAGGACTCCAAACAGTTATATCCTAGTTCCAACCTCTCCTCGGAACTCTGTTGTATCCAGCTGCCTGTAAGGTGTCTAATAAGCATCTCAAACTAATCTAATCACAACAGAAATGCTGATCTCCAAGCTGTTTCTTCCACGTTACCCATTTCAGTAATATCATCATTCATCCTCTTCCTTAAGCTGAAATACTGATTCTGTTGCTTAAGATGAAACATTGGGGTTTTCTTTCTTTCTTTTTTTGCCTTTCACAATTCATATCTAAAATGTAAGCAAATATTGCCTTTTTCTGAGAGTATATTATAAACCTTAAGCACTTTACACCTCCCCACCAGTACCGCCTCCGTGCAAGACATGGTTGTTCTTCACTGGACTATCACAAACACTAACTGGCCTACAGGGTTTCCTGCGCTCATGTGTGTTCCACACAGCCGGGAGAGTGAGCTGTGAATGAGACTGTGTATGCTACGTTCCCCACCCCCACCCCCACTTCTAGTGGCGTCCTGTCTCACAGAATAACAGCCAAGCCTGCACCAGGGCCTGCAATGTCCAACATGATTGGGCTGCCACTGTCCCTCCAACCTCCTTTCCAGTTCTTGCTCCGCTCTCTGTGGCAGCCACAGGTCTTCAGTAATGACCTGTTCAGGCCCCTGCTTATTCTGAGAGGCCCCTTTACCTGAAGGTGTCACACTCCAGGTGACACAAGGAAGCCTCGGCCGCCACAGGTTCACTGCTTCACACTTTGGTTGAGTATGGATTCCGTGGAGGCATTTCTAATATTGCTATGCATTTTTCTTTTTTCTTTTGTATCTACTATTGTTACATGTTTGGCAAAGAGAGGTATATCTTCATGGGGACATCAAAAAGAAAAGGCCTTAAGCCTACAATTTTTCTTTTGAGCTCACTGTTAGTTGTGGTCATTTTTGTTGCTACATTTCCACTGTTAGATAATGCATACTTTCAATTTTGATTTCTTCTGACATTTGTGAGTTTTCAAGCAGATATTTTTTTAAAAATATAAGACAGTTAAGATTTTTAATGGCTCTTCCCCCCATTGATTTCTAATTTTTGTATTATTATTAGAGAATATGGCCTATCCATTTTTCTCATAATTTCAAGATCAAAATAAATAAAATATATTCTCAATATTTATGAAACAAAGTCCTTTAGTTGGTAATTAAAATTAGTTGACTATATTATTAATTTAAAATATCTATTTGATCCACCAACTTCTGAAATAAATGTGGTAAAATTCCCCACCATGAGTATATATACACTTTCAAATTCTTCTTGCATTGTTAGGGGGTTTTGTTTCATGCAATTGTCTGCTTTTTTGTATGTTACATAAAGTGTTGTGACTGTTTGAATTTTCTTTGTGGGTTACATCTTTTATTGTCACATATTCTTCTTTGTATAAACACATTTGTCCTTGAATTTGGTTTGTCTGACCTTATCACTTCTGCTTTCTTTTTGCTTGTCTTTGCACTGCCATTTATTATTGCCTACTTCTTTATTTTTAACCTTTTCCTCTTTTCAAATATGTCTTACATTTAAATATGCATAAATGGATTTTATTTTTAATCACATCTGATAGTCTCAGATTTTTAATTGGGGAATTAATTCTGTTCACGTTTTCATGTTAATAAGTATACTGAAGGTTTAGAGCTTCTGTGTTCTTTTGTTTGTTATCTGTATCTATTAGGAGTGTGCTTGACTGTAAATAACAGGATACATGACTAACAATTGTTTAAAAAATAAATCTTTCATATTTATAGAATCATATCTATAATGATAGAAGAGTAATATGCTAATTAGACCAGACATCTTCTGGACATCATTCTGGATAACCTTCCTGACGAAGCTGGGGCTGGACAGGGGAAGCCGATGCCTGTGGGCAGCTGGAGGGAAGCTAGTCCAGGTCCCAGGTGCTAAAGGGAAGGCCTACTCTTGCATAAATTTCATGCATTGGGCCTCTAGTTTTATTTAATAATTACAGAACGTGATTCTTCAAAGTTCCTTATTTTCCTCAAATGACGAGAAATCTGGAGATGAACTTCATATTAAATATTTTTTTAAACGTTGGTCTTTTTTAAAAATATATATTTTATTGATTTTTTACAGAGAGGAATAGAGAGGGACAGAGAGCTAGAAACATCAATGAGAGCTGCCTCTTGCACACTCCCCACTGGGGAAGTGCCCACAACCAAGGTACATGCCCTTGACCGGAATCGAACCCGGGACCTTTCAGTCCGCAGGCTGACGCTCTATCCACTGAGCCAAACCGATTTTGGCTGGAGATGAACGTCAATGGATAGACTTGGTTTATCTGCTTAGCAAAATCGTCAGGGCCCGTCTCCCTCTATCTTCTGCGGCATGTGGCTTTCTTCCTGAGGGTTGCAAAGTCTTCAGCATCACTTTTTCATTCAGGGCGGAAGGAGGAGGTGAGATAAAAGAGTAAAATGTCAAGGTTTTCTCCTAAGGAGAAAGAAATCCTTTGCTGGGACTTCTGTCTACATCTACTTTGTCAGAAATGGGACATCTGGTCATCTAGATCAAATGTTTGCCAAGGAGAATCTTAGAATGTGATGGGCTTAGGCCAGTTTGATTTGCCCTTTGAGGTGGGGTAGAAACGTGCCTGTCCTGGAACTGAGGGTTCTCTGTTACTCCCCGAACAAATCGGGGTTTTCTAAGAAGGCAGGGAGGGGTCCGGCATGGATGGCGGGAAGATAGTTGTGTGCTTTAATAGTTGCACACTTTTTATTGTTTTCACTTTTCCGTTTCCTTAGTTTTGCAGGATGGTAAGCCTCTTATCATTTACATTCTCCCACTGTTAATTTGGAAGTTTTATAAATCTGGTAGTTGTTGCCTTCCAGCTCTATTATTCATACTCAAACTGGTGTTCCTCTATTACTATTGCTTTAACATCTAAAAATAACGATGGTCTATATTCGAGGGTTAATGCTGCCTTCTGCAGCGGGGAACACTGACATTCAGTGGGTTAATGCAATGGAGGCTTATTTCTGAATACGTCACAGTTTGACGTGGATTAGGCAGTTCTTCTCTGTGCTTTGCTTTCAAACATTGACTCACGGGTCGGGCTGCTTTTTCTTGCAATTCCCCCATCCTGGACAAGAGACAGAATGTGGGCAAGGCACGCTGGCTGCCACCAGCTTCAGCTTGAAAGTGGCACAAATCACTTCCCCTGACGTGTCACAGGCTAGGATTCAGTCACATGACTCCACGGCACTCAAAGGAAGACAAGAAGGGTATCATCTGCTGTGCTCAGGAAGAGGAAACGGGGTGCTGGCATCGCAAGTCACTGTCCCAAGTTGTCACTGTGGTCACTCATGCTTTTTGCTCTTTGCCCCCTATAAACGCATCCACCCCACCCTTAAGGTGGACACCCTCAAGTTACATCCAGTCCTACACCCAGCCCAAAGCCTGCAAGGATTCAGAATTCGTCTCTATAAGGTCCGGATGTGGCTGAAAAGACATGTCACTTGAACCCCCCCCCCCCCCAATTTTCCTCCCCCAACACACACACATCTTTAAGTCAGCGTACTGTGGTGGAGTAGGGTCAGAATATCCTCTGTGGGGAAGAGAGACTGTGAACCCCACCCAGTCACCAGCCTGGCATTCCTGAAGTCCCCTAGGCCAGGCTGTGTGAAGTGCACCTGCCCTGGCAGCTAATAGACAGCCTTGAGAGGATGCTAACTGGGCCCTTGAGGGGGCTCCTCCTTGCTCCTTATTCCCCTTGGCCTCATCTGAAGTGAGCGCTGAGGATGCCCTCCCTGGACATGCCTCCTGGTCATCAAGGCTGTGTACCAGGTGGATGGTCAAGTCCTGAACAATCAAAGGCTTTTAAAGTCCAGACTCAAAAACTTAGGAGGCTTCTGATCTGTTTGCTTGGATGTCTACTGTTTGTTTTTAGACATGTTTCACAAATGGTCTGTTCTTCTTTGCCGCTTTACCTCTATGCCTCTCCCTTTCAACTAGAGCAGCAGTCGCTGACCACTGGTGCTCTGTGAGGTCCGAAAGGTTGGTGGCTGCTGAACTAGAGTACCTGCCTTAGGCTCTTTGTAAAAATAAGCGTGAGAAGATGGCATTTTCTTTTAAAAAAATACATTTTATTGATTTCTTACAGAGAGGAAGGGAGAGGGACAGAGAGCCAGAAACAAATGAGAGAGAAACATCGATCAGCTGCCTTCTGCACACCCCCTACTGGGGATGTGCCCGCAACCCAGGTACATGCCCTTGACTGGAATTGAACCTGGGACCTTTCAGTCCACAGGCAGACACTATCCACTGAGCCAAACCTGTTTCGGCACATTTTTTTTTTCTTTTTTAAAATATATTTGTAGTGTTCAAAGTATTACACATGTCTCCCCCTTCCCCCCTTTGACCCCTTCTTAATGTACTCATGTTAGCCTGGCTCCTCTGCAGAGCAGCGACAAGGATGGGATTAAACACCCAGGCCTTTTACTGGGGAAACGCCTGTGAGTGAGAAGGGGCTGGCTGGGAGCTGGAGGAGGTTGGTTGAGTGAAGGATGGAAAAGTCAGGTTGGGTGGAGGTGTTCTGGGCAGATGTGCATCCAAGGAAGGTCTGTCCAGGCCTCATGGAAGTGTCCCACCCTGTGTCTGCTGTGTCCCAGGAATAAGCCTGCCATGCTCAGCCAAAGGCCAGGAGCTGCCTCTGAACATGGCCTTGAGCAGACACCGGAGCTGGAGTGCTGACTGCATTATGCCCCCTGGTTGGGTGTCTGGGTATCAATACATTCTCATGGCTGCCACAGGTTCTGCATCCAGCTCGCTTTATTCACCTGACAGGTTTTACGGGGCTGTCATTCCAGACCTTAAAAAACCCCATCTCTTGGCCTACCGGGTTTGGCTCGTGGATAGAGCATCAGTCTTCGGACTGAAGGGTCCCAGGTTCAGTTCTGATCAAGGGCACATGCCCAGATTGACAGGCCCAGATTGTGGGCTGGATCCCCAGTGGGGTCGTGCAGGAGGCAGCCAATCAATGACTCTCTCATCATTGATATTTTTATCTCTCCCTCCCTCTCTGAAATATATATATATATATATATATATATATATATATATATATATATATATGATACATATGTATAAATAAACAACCCATCTTTTGCAATTTGGGTTCTAGAAGGAAGTGGTTTTCCCAATCTTACTAAGTCCCAAATTTCTGTATTTTCTCATTTCCTTTCATTTTCACTTGCAAAGCATTCAATTCTTTCTCGAACTAGTTTCTTTCTCTTAACACCTTCTAAACATGGCCACTGGCAACTAACACACACCGAGGATTTCCTATTCTCCAGTCTCTTCCCTCAGAGTGACCTGTTCAGAGGCAGGTCCACCATCCTGGACAAGAGACAGAATGTGGACAAGGCCTGCCTTTTCCATTACAATGCCCAACAATTTCACCCAGTGTTTTACTCCTGCATAATGGATCACCAGCCATTTAGCCTGCTGACCATCACCGGACATCCACCTGCTTAGGTAGTGACCCGTAGTTTTTGTTTCTGTCCCAGGTTTTGGGATAGATTTACATTTTAGTCACGGTAATCAATAGGATCTGTTGCAGTAGGAAAAGTGAAAAATCTCAGCAGCTTGATGACACATAGGTTTTGTTCTTGCTCATGTTACTGGTGGATGTGGGTCAGGGAGATTCAAGGCTTAGCTGCTTCACCTTGCAACACCACCATCTCCAATTCCTTATTTCAGCCAGTGGACAGGAGGGGTGCTGATGGGGGGGGTGGTGGGGGGCGGAAGTAGAGGGGTTTAGGGGAGAGGACACAGGAGAGGGCTCATGGCCCCTAACTGCCTTGGTCCACAGGTAGCACAGGCACTTCCTTCAGGGTGCTGTGCTGTCGTTGATGTTCTCTCTGCTGAAGATGTCAGGGTGCTCAGCCTCAGACACAGTCCCAGACTTGGACACCTGTTTCAGCAGGCTGACTTGGCTGCTGTGCTGCTCCCCAGAGGGAGTGGGAGGGAGAGAGGGCCATGGACCTGCACTCAGGCCCATGTCTCTCTGGAATCCTCTTTGATGATGACAGTACTGTAGAGTGGTTGTGTACCATCGGCCAAACGAGGCCATTTCTTACTACTTAGAACTCAGACCCGTTCTTCCTCCTTTCTTGTTCCTCCTCCTGTTGTGAAGCAGCGAGTGACAAGCACATCCAGTGGCTGCTGGGGGAAGATGGCGAGGTCTGGGTCTGGATCATGGGAGAAGGCCCTGGCGACAAGCCCTATGAGGAGATCTCTGAGGAGCTGATTGCAGAGAAGGCGTGGCTGCAGGCACAGCGGGAGGCCGAGGAGCTCTGGTGAGAGGTGCCAATGGGTGTCATGTGGACTTGAACTGAGGGCCTTAGGGTGGGTCCCAGATAAGGACAAGTGGTTATGGGTCAGAGGGTGGAGGTGCCAGGCAGGTGGCTGGCTGTTAGGTGACCAAACATCAAAGTATTGCTTCAGACAAACTGCATGGATTCAAAGCCTGGCTCCACTGATTAGAAAGTGAGCTATTTGGGGCCTCAGTTTTCACATCTGTGGTATGGGTGTAACAACACTGTTTCTATTGGATATGGCTTTTTCTTTCACTGAGTGGTTCCTGGGACAGTAAGCAGATTGGGTTCACTTTTGTTATTTACTTGCTGGTTTATCTTTCATGAACATTTGAGTGAGATTTGGAATCAGAATTCTTTTATAAACAACTTTTAACATCTTTTCGCCAAGCATGGATGCCGACATCCCCTCCCCTCATCCTGCCACCCAATTTTTAGTAACATTGTTTTTAACCTTTTTATGCTTCAGTTTCCTCATCTTTAGTTTATTATTTTTTAAAATATGATTTTTAATTTTTTTTTTTTAAAGAGAGAGGAAGGGAGAGGGATCGAAAGACAAAAACATTGATTGAGAGAAAAACGTCATTGATCGGCTGCCTCCTGAACCTCCTCCACCGGGAATCGAGCCCACAACCCGGGCATGTGCCCTGACCATTGAATCGAACCTGCGGTCTCTTTGTTTGTGGGTCGCTCAACTGCTGACCTACCCCGGTCCGGCATAGTGACAGTGTTTTAACTGTAAAATTGTTAACAACAACCCAACATCTGCCACCTAAGATAACCACAGTGAGCATTTAAGCAACAGATGCTCTTGACTTACAGTGGGGTTTTGTCCTGTCGTACCCATCGTGAATGGAAACTATCGTAAGTTGAAAATGCATTTGCTGCACCTTAATGTACCGAGCATCACAACTTAGCTTAGCCCACCTTAAACGTGCTCAGGACACTTACATTGGCCCACAGTTGGCAAAGTCATCCAACACAATGAATACACCAGTGTGGTTGTTGACCCTTGTGATCTGAGAGCTGTGGCTCTCCAGAGAGTATCTTATAGCAAATCAGCAGTCCAGGAAAAGAGCAAAATTCAAAATTCAAGGTACAGTTTCTACTGAATGTGGATTGCTTTGACACCATTGTAAAACAAAACACACACACACACACACACACACACACAAAAAACACACACAAACAAACCCCACACATTATCACACCACCATAAGTTGGGGGCTGTTTGTATATGCTGTGTAAATGGCTTTATTCACATAGGGATAAATTAATTAATATAGAGTCACAGCATTACTTAAGATTACTGTATAGTGTTCTCATTACATGAGAAGACCAGCTTACTGGTCCTGCTGGTGGACATTTAGGTTGTTAGCCATTCTTTATGCTCTGAAATCCTCTGGTGGAGAGAGATGAGCTTTGGAGTCTTTTATTCCCTGGCTTCTGGAACAACTCTGCTGACTATACAGGAGAATGCCTACTTCTCCCCACCTTTGCCAACATTGAGTTTTGTTGACCTTAGACATTGGTCATCCTGACAGGACAAGAAATAACTGTCTGTAGTTCTTATTTCTGTTGTTGAAACCAGACAACTATTGGGTCTGGGCTGCCTGTCACTATTGAGCCAATTAAGCAGAGACAGGGTTGAATCATACACGAGTGTTTTTTCCAGTAGAGCTGGCAGTATGGGAGAGCAGCAGGTTATCCACAAAAATCTGCTCTACCCACCCCCTCCCATAAGCCAGCTGCTTATATTGGGTAGAGAGACCAAGATCATGTGGGAAAGTGGGAAAAGGGAATTACAGGCGTGGGGAAGTAGGCACAAGGAATAAGAATGGGTATAAGGGCTATAGGCAATGTGGGCTGGTAGAGCAAAAGGTGGGCGCCTCCGGGACCAGATTGTTTCAGCAGCAACCTTGTTCATCTTCCCATGATGGTAGGCAGTTCTGGAAGGAGGAGAATGGACTGAATTTGGATGTTAACTCCCATGTCCCAGGGCGTACAACTCCTAGCCAGGTTAGAATGGACTTTCTTTAATAAGAACAAACCATCACAGCTAACAGAACATGGTTAATATTTCTTATAACTATAGTTAGTCCCACTATCCTATTTCTGCTTCTAACATTGCTATGTAGACCTTCCGTTTCCCACATGCACTTATACCTTCTGATGTTCTCTTGGAAGGAGACAGAAGGAGGCAGAGATCACCAAGAAGTTCCGGGATGCTCTGGCCAACGAGAAAGCCCGGATCATGGCGGAGAAGTGGAAAGTGGAGATGGAGGATCGCAAGGCTGCCAAGGTCCTGGAGGAGCGCATTCATGAGGAATTCAAGGTGAGCTCATGCGTGGGGCATCTGTGTGTGGCCACCTGCTTTAGCCCCCAGGCCACTGGTCCCTGGTTTAGGTCAGTCCTTGGCCACTGGCCGCATCTGCTTTATGAAAACAGAAATCTGTCCTGTCTCTGAGAAGAAAGGAACTTGACGTGCCAGTTGGGCCAACCCACTTCGCATTGTACCGTGGAGGAAACTGAGGGTCAACAGGGAAGAGGCTTGCCAAAGCCAAGTGTCGTTAAGGACTGAGCGAGGATCAGGCCTCAGGCCTCCTGCCTCCCAAACTAAGATTTCTGAAATGAGGCCGGGAAAGAGCCAAGTTTGTGGTCGGGTCAACCTGGGACGCAGTTCTAACTCTACTGCTCACTGCTGGGTGACCTGGGGAAGCTTGCTGAACCCCTCTGAGCCTTCACTCCCTGGTTTGTAATATTAAGTAATAGCATCACCCAGGTTTTGGAGGATTCAAGGAAACGAAAAAGGTATATTTCTGGGAGAGCTTGAAGCTGATAGAGGAGCTTTATAGTCCTCTGTAAGAAGCTTAGGTAGCCTGAAGATTTTTTTTTTTTTCTACAGGAATTATACATTTTTGGGACAGTAAAAAACTCAGAAAATGCATATGAGAAAAAAAAGAAAAAAAGAAATAATAATCATTCTGAATCCCAACAATTATACTATTTTGTGAAGTGTAGGTTAATGTAATTAAAAAACAAACAAAAAACCTACTTTTCCTCATAATGATTCTATAGTGAGGACATTGCCCCCTCCAGATCATTTATTTATGTGGCTGATAATTTCCTTAGTGCTGTGTTGTTTTTTTCTTAAATTTGATTGTAGTCCTCTTAGATGTACAGAAGATTGAAATTTTTACTAGCTAACTATATCCATCTTTTTCTTTTTACTATTTGTTTTATGCTTTGAAAGATCGGTGCCACCACAAGCTTCTAAAATATTGATATACATTGTTTTCTATCACTCTCATGAATTTGTTTCTTTGCACTTAATTTTCCTTCACTTGGAATGTGGTTCGATATAGGGCTTTAACTTCATTTTCTCCCACGTGGTGAGCCATTGTCCCAGCCCTGTATGATGCCCTCTTCTCTCATGGACTTGCTACCTTGATTCTTACTTCTTATATATCTCTTCACTGATTGGTCTTCTTTGATTATTCCTGAGCCAGATTTACTTAATTATTGTAGTTTAAAATAAACCTTAACATCACTATGGTGAGAAACTTTTATTATTCTTCATTTGCAAAATGACCTTGGCTAATCGTACCCATTTTTCTACTAGCAATACATTGGAGTGATTTTGTCATTATTCTTCTCTCTCCAACAACAAAAACCACATGATGATTTTCATTGGAATTGCATCAACCTTAGAGCTGTATTTGTGGAGGATGGACATTTTCACAATATTAAGTCATTGACTCTTGTTGTTTAGGGATGTGGCATATTCTTCCTGTTACTCAAAGCTTCTTTTGGTCTTTGATAAATTAAAAAAAATTTTTTTATTGATTTTTACACAGAGAGGGATTGAGAGGGACAGAGAGTTAGAAACGTCGATGAGAGAGATACATCTACCAGCTGCCTCCTGCATACCCCCACTGGGGATGTGCCCGCAACCAATGTACATGCCCTTGATCGGAATCGAACCTGGGACCTTTCAGTCCGCAGGCCAACACTCTATCCACTGAGCCAAACCGGTTTCTGCGGGTCTTTGATAAAATTTTTTGTTTGTTTTTTATTTGCAGGTGTTAATAATGTTCACAGTATGCTTATGTACTTCATATTCACATCTGTGCTTCTAGTTTTTGGAGTTTGGTGAAATTTATTGAATTATTTAAGTACTCCACAATTATTTTTTAATTAAACCTTAGGTTTAAATTTTTTTTTTTTTGCTATCATATATGAGATTGTTCTCATTACCTTAAAACCCATTGTAATTGCTAGTTATAGATTTATATTGTTATTGATCTGCTTACTTAATTTTCCATTGAATTACATTTTTTAGGAGATTCTCTTGAGCTTTTAGGTGAAGTAATATTTACTCTCAAAACATTTTATGAAAAATAGTTTCAAACTTGCAGAAGGTTAAAAGAAAAATAAAATGAATACTCATATTCTTTACTTAAATTCGCCATTACTAATCTTTGCCACATTTGCATCTCTCTCTCTCCACACACACACACACACACACACACACACACGTGACCCTTGAGCAACATAGGTTTGAACTGCTGTATGGGTCCACGTATATGTGCATTTTTTTTCAATAAATACTGTAAATGTATTTTCTCTTCCTTAGGATTTTTTGAAATAACATTTGCTTTTCTGTAACTGACTTTATTATAAGAATATAGTATATAATACATTAATATCTGTGTTAATTGACTGTTTGTGTTAGGCTTCCAGTTAGCAGTAGGCTATTAAATAGTTACATTTTTGCCAAGACAAAACCCCCACATCATTCAAGAGTATATGTACATACATATATAGAATGTCCCCAAAATGTATACACACATTTTGAATAATTACAAAGGTAGGGTTTATTAAAATACATTTCATTTTCAAAATGGAGCTACAAGCTGTTCAAGTGTGTATGCATTTTTGGCGGACACCCTGCATGTCTATAAATAGACACACACACACACACACACACATATGTGCAGTTTTTTGTTGCTGTTGTTTGGATGAACAATTAGAAGAGAAGTTGCAGACATCATAGTCTCACTCAGGTGTGAGCAATCTATTTTCTATGAAGAGGCAGGTGGTAAATTTTGGGTTTGTGAGCCATATTGTCTGTGTCATCACGACCAGACCAGGCCACCGAGGCACAGAAGACACCATGTAAACAAAGCGGGTGGCTGGTCCAATAAGACTTCCTTTTAAACAACAGATTGAATCCAGACTCGGCCTGGGAGCCTTAGTTTGCTTACTCCTGGTCAAACCCTTCATCCTCCCGCGGGCATGGCCCAGGTAAGGACCTTCCCTGCACAGCCACCCAGATCATTATCACTCCTGTTGAAATGAAAAATAGTTCCATAATAGCATCTACAACCCAGTCCATAGTGGAACAGTCCATAATTTATATTGCATATGATTATTTAAGGCTGCTGGGGAAGAAAACCAGTACTTTCTATGTATCTCTGACCCGTTCCAACCTCTGCCCCCCTCCCAGAGGAGGGCTGAGCCTCAGAGGCGGGGGCCAGGGTACAGGAGGTCCCAGAGGGACTGAGTTTCCACAGGGATGTTTGTGATGGGTGGTCTCCTTCAGAACCTCCGTGCTGAGGGGTGATACATTGTGGGTCGCTCTGTGTTAGGGTTCACAGAGGGTTTAGTGAAGTCAGGCCCCCCTCAGGTTCACGGAGGGACCCAAATATGGGCGTTTGGTATTGTTTCCGCAGAAGGTTATGGCCGTTCTGTGTTCGTTTGCCATTTATTGGTTTATGTATGTGCTTATTAAAATATTGGGTAGGCGTTGGTCAATATGAACATGTAGGCTTCAGGTGTGGGTGTCTGTGTTACAGTCCTTTTTGTTTTAACAATTAATTTGCTAAGGTTGACTGCTCAGACTTTGATACACACAGTAATCCTGATTGGCAGGTCTGTGTGTTGAGGGGCCTCAGAAATGTGGGCAGCATCTGCAAGGCAGGGGTTGAGGAGGGGGGGGGGCGAAGGTGGGGGGCTGACCAGGCAGGGCGTCAGCAATATCCGCTCACGGATCAGGTTCTGGAGCCGGGATACTGCTGCCAGCCTGTCTGTGATGGTTCCCCGTGTCGCCATGAGCTCTTCATCACAGGAAACGGTAAAGCATCGCTGACAGCGCTGAAAAGGGTTTGCGGCAGATTAAAAGTGCTGGCGGCCAGTTCTTTGCGGTGCTCCTTTGGGGTCTCTCTCCTCTGGTGCCCAGTGGCAGCGTGGACCTGCAGCATGCACTTGGACCTGTGAACGTGACCCTGTGGCTTTTGAGGCGATAAGGGATCTGCGGCTTCTACTCCTGCCCCTTTGGCAAAGGTCACTTTGCAAGGTGCCTGCGAGAAGCCCCTCAGCCTGCGATCACAGGCTGTTGGCCCAGAAACAGCAGCCAGGGGAGGGAGTCTTCTGGGCTCTGGACCCCTGCCGTGTGGAGCGGAGGGCCCCCAGCCAGGCTCTGCTCGAATTATTAACCACAGACTCACACACAAGGAACATGGATGTTGCTCTAAAGCACTCAATTTTCTGGTGGTTTGTTAATCGGCACACATACCTGAGATAGCTTTGCAAGAGGAGTTTATGCATCAGCTTAGAGATGGGCTTAGGTCCTTTTGCTTGTGTCTTTCAACTCCAAGACGCCGACGGCGTGAGTTTAGCATGCAGCAGCGCACCAACAGCATTCAGTTACTTCCTTTTCTTTTCTGAGGATCTGAGTGCAGGTGTTTTGGGTGAAGGTAGAGTAATTGACTCCCTGCTCTCAAAAGGCTTACAGGGTGCCCGGGAGAGAGGGACCACTCTGTGAGCAAGTTGAGCCCCAGCCACCCCCTGGGGACCACAGTGGAGGCCAAGCAGCACCTTTGGGGCCTGGGCACAGGGCACAGCGCAGACAGGGGTGGCAGGAGATCAGTGGAGCAATGGATGCTGCGCTGGGGGAGAGAAAGGAGCCCATGATGCTGGAGGCAGACATCACCCCAGAGGTGGCTGTGGAGCCCATGGACACTGCGTTAAGGATGGACTGTCTGCGTGTGTGAAGCCAAGAGTGAGGATCTCAGCACAAAGAAGCACATGGTCAGATCATGTTCTGTGAGGCCTGCTGTTGGCGATGGTGTGATTCAAGTGATGGGAGTTTTGGGGGAAGGACAGGCCAGCAGGAGGTCAGGTGGGAAATGGCGGGTCTGTGACTGTGGGGAGAGGTAGAAGGGGAGGAACATAGAGCCACGGAGGTGGTGTAGTCCATGGGCTTGGCATCACGTAGGTGGGGGGATGAGGGAACTCAGAGAGCACAAGTGTCTGAGCTCCAGGCTGCGGGACGGGTGCAGGCCCACTGTCAGCCTTGGAGCTGGAAGGAGAAGCAGACATGGAGGAAAGAGGGCGTGCTTGACTGGGTGAGCTGAGGCTTCACCCCAGAGAGGGAGCGGTGGGGGGTGCAGGAGCAGAGAGAGCTGCATGAGGAACTGGTGGGGGAGGGAGGCTGGCTGGGCAGCCTGTGCTGAGGAGGAAGCCAGGTTCTGCATATTCTCCTGGTCCCAGGAAAATACCAGGGAAAATTCCTTTTAGAGAGAGAGAGAGAGAGAGAGTGTGTGTGTGTGTGTGAGAGAGAGAGAGAGAGAGAGAGAGAGAGAGAGAGAGAGAGAGAGAGAGAGTGTGTGTGTGTGTGTGTGTGTGTGTGTGTGAGAGAGAGAGAGAGAGAGAGAGAGAGAGAGAGAGAGAGGGAGAGAGATCCCAGAATCTTGTGTAGGGATAAAGACAGAACTTCAAAACAGAACACACAGACAGCTGGAAACCTGTTTTTAAAAACCATTCTGTTGTGGCTGGTGCCGTTTCAATGCAATTTACATGCATAGAACGGCATTCCTTTAGAAAAAGGGGGTCAGGAGGCCAGATAGATTTGCATTTCATTTTCCTGCTTTCTTGACTCATGAGATTGCTTTTGGGTGCTTCTTCCTCTGCTTCAGACCACAGAACACGGACAGCAAGGACCCCACTTCCCCTCTCTCCTCCCCCCCCCCCCCCCACAACAGCAGACACAGCTGACAGTTACATTGTCCTTTAATTTTCCTGCATTTTCTATCAAAGCCATCTCTCTCTCTTTTTCGCTCTCTCCTTGAAGGTTGGGGTTCATTTTGGCCACGCAGTGAAATCCTCTACAGCAGTGTTTCCCAAACTTTTGACATATGTGTACCCCTTCTATAATTTTTATAATGCTGAGTACCCCCCGTACTCATGAGAACGTAGAATTAGGTGCAGCTAAGCACGGTGCAGTGCATATCCCCACCAAACTCCGTTGCAACGCGTACCCCCACCAAACCCTTCCCGTACGCGGGCCGCACTTTAGGAAACACTGCTCTACAGCTATAGAGACTATCCCTGCCTCTCTCCCAACGGAACCACAAGTGGTTGGAAAACTTCCCGCCTTTCGGTTTTCTCTTGAAAATTGTAGCCTTTACCTGAGTATCTCTTGGACAAGGCTGGCATCAACCAGACGACGTGATGTGGTTTACCCTTTCCCCATCACCGATCATCGCAAGCTCGATCTTATCCTCGCTGTTCATTAATTCATCCCCTCCTCCGGGGAGTGTTTGGGGAGCACCGACTGGCTGCTGGGCCCTGAGCTGGGAACCTGCTCTGGGGGAGTGAAGGACACAGGCTCGGCCCTGCCCTGCGGGGTGCATCACCTCACAAAGCACAGTGGCTTTGCCGGGGCCAGGCTGACCACAAAACCCGCCGTGCCTTCCAGAAGAAGCATCTGTCTCAGGGATATTTTCCACTGGGGCCAGGCGGGCCGCCTCTGTGGGCTCCTGCGGTGTCTGTTACCGATGGGTTATCAGGAGAAGGGGGTTGAGTAAGCTGGACCGCTCAGAGGGCCTTTCTTTGCCAGAAAAAGGCAGGCGGTTCCTACCGTAGAAGCGGGGGTGTTTGCCTACCTGCCTTGTGGCTGCATCGGCCTTTAGCTGGGAAACGTAAGAGGGACTTCTCTTGGGTGAGCACAGGGGCCGAGGGCTCTGATTGCAGCACAAGGATGAGCGTGTTCAGCAATTCAGCCTGCGAGGGCTGAGCACGTCAGCGAAACCACGGAAGGCAGAGGCAGCCTCCCCTGGGCAGCCGCACAGTGCGTCCTTCCGCATCCTCCTCGCCATGAGGAGCTGGCTTTTGTTGCAAGAGAGCCGGCCATGTCCCTTTGAGGTGGAGGTTGCTCAGGCCCTGGTGCTGAGGTGTCCGGCTCGCAGTTGAAGAGGAATGAGGGAACATTGGCCCTGCCACTTCTTTGTTTTTACATTTATTTCAGGTGATTTCCCCCAACTTTATTTATGTTTAATGGACAAATAAAAATTGTATATATTTGCCTGGCTGATGTGGCTCAGTGGTTGAGCATCGACCAATGAACCAGTTGGTGATGGTTTGATTCCCAGTCAGAGCATAGGCCCGGTTTGGGGCTCGATCCACTGGGATGTGCAGGAGGCAACCGATCAGTGATTCTCCCTCATCATTGTTGTTTCTATCTCTTTCGCCCTCTCCCTTCCTCTTTGAAGGCAATTTAAAACATTTAAGGTGTAGCCTTCGCTGGTTTGGCTCAGTGGATAGAGCATCAGCCTGCAGACTGAAGGGTCCCAAGTTCTATTCCGGTCAAGGGTACATGCCTGGATGGTGGGCTCGATCCCCAGGAAGGGGGCATGCAGGAGGCAGCCAATCAATGATTCTCTCTCGTCATTGGTGTTTCTATTTCTCTCTCCTTCTCTCTTTGAAATCAATAGAAATATGTTTTTAAAAAATTTAAGGTGTACATTATTTTGATATGTGTATACATTGTGAAATGACCACAGCCAAGCTAATTAACAAATCCATCACCTCAACTGTTACCTTTTTTTCTGTGTGTGTGGGGTGAACACTTAAGATTTACTCCCTTAGCAAACTTCAAGTATATAGCACAGAATTAACTGGTCCCCAGGCTGTATATTAGATTTCCAGAATTTATTCATCTGACATAACCTAACCTTTATACCCTTTTACCAAGCACAGCCTACATGTTGACTGATGGATGGATACAGAACACACATACAATGGAATATTAGTTGGTCTTAAAAAAGAAGGAACTTCTGTCATTTGTGACAACACAGATGAACTTGGAGGACCTTATGCTAAATGAAATAAGCCACACACAAAAGACAAATACCACATGACCTCACTGATACGTTGAATCTATTGGCCTTGCAGAGGCGGGGAGTAGAACAGTGGTTGCCAGGGGCTTGGAGGTGGGGCAGTGGGTGCTATCCTTTAACTTGCTGCTTTACGTTAGCAGCTGGTGGGAATGGGAACACTGCCTTGTAATTTGTGGTGAGTGGTCAAATGCTACTTGTCCATTATATGCCAGTCATGATCTTTCTCCGGGGCACGGTCTCATTCTTACTGGCTGAATTGTGTCCTCCTAAAGTATATATCAGAATCTCAGAATGTAAGCGTATTAGAAGATAAGGTCTTTAAAGGATGGTGATTAAGTGAAGTCTTTAGAGTGGCCCCAATTCATTATCACAGTGTTCTTATGAAAGGAAGTTTGGATAGAGACATGTGACCGATGAAGGTGGAATATGCTTTGGGGTAAAACGACGTGTTCTGCATTGGAGTTGGACTCTGGTTCCCACTTTGCATTAGTCATTAACTCTCTGTTCTAGTATTTCCCATCTTAAAACCAACCAACTCACCCTGACTCACCCCATTTCAATATCCCCCCCTGGCTGCTCCTTCCTGTTTCTGCTCCTTTCGCAGGAAGGGTCAAGGTTGTCTGTAGTTACTCCCCCTTCCCCCACACTCTGCCGCTCACCTGTGCTCCTCCCCTCCACTAGGATGGCCCTCCCCACGCTCCACATCATCCTGTGGCCTGTCCCTGCGTCCCTGTGGCTTCTTCGTCCTTATCTTTTTTGATGTCTCAGCAGCCTGCAGCTCACTTTACTCCCTTTCGCTCAGAATGGTTTCTCTCTTGGCTTTGCCTGCAGACATCGCCCCTTCTGGATTCCTATCTTACGCCTTGGCCTCCTTCTCAAGCTGCTTTTCTGATTCCAACTCTTCCTCTCGAGTTTACGTGGAGAAGTGTCCCAGGACAGTTTGGGTGTTTCTCTTGGCCTTCACCCTTTCTCTCAGCGGCTACAGTAAGTCCGTGGCTGAGAGGTGTCCTCCTCCGCAGAGAGGCCTCAGCCAGTGTCTCCCCCCAGACTGCCCTGGAGCCCAGGCTCACACATCCCACTGCTGACTAGGCCTCTCGACATCCCATGTCATCGCAGACTCCTCGAGAATAGAATGTTGCCTTTTCCCCCTCCAGCCACAGAAGGTAATCACACACTCAAACCTGCCAAGCCATGTGCAGTTCTGGGGCCACTGCACTTGGGCTCCCTGGGCCCCAGGTTTCTCCTCCATGAGCTTCGCTCGCAGCCTGCTGCTAATGGTCAGGCCTCAGATCTCATCACTTCTTCTGAGAGGACGTCTGGTCATGCAGCCGACGGCAGCTGCCTGCCCTCTCTGTCACTCACCCTGTCTTGATTCTCTGCGCACTGCTCCTTCCGGGTGACTACAGCCTCCCTCTGACCAGAAAGTGGTGGGGAGCTGGAAGGGAAAAGTTTGGGGCCCAGCGGGTCAGGCCGAGTGGAGAGTGCAGGGGAGGGCAGCTTGGAAACAGGAGGATTAAGTCAAGGTCTGCGCTCTGAACAGTGGGATCTGCAGCCAGGGTTGCTCTTAGGGTCCACAAGGTCAGCAAATACTTTTTGTGTGGCATCTTTTTACATATATATATATATATGTAAAAAGATATATATATGCAATTTGAGCCACATAAAATCAGCCTCTTATATGATCCTGTGATAAAGAAGCTACATAGGATTCATTTGCTTGCTAGGCCACCGTTCTGGAACTATGGCCAGAGTACTGGGCCCCTGAATGACTCCACTGATATGAGTCCCAGCTCCATGGGGCATCAGTTAACCCTCTGCATGGAGGACAGGGTCAAAGAGTACTCTGAGAGGAGAAGCAGGGACTAGGTTCATGCAGGACGTGGGCTGGACTTGGACCACCTTACCTGTGTAGAGCTGCTGCTCCTGCCAATCCCTGGAGGAGTCTTTCTGGCCACTCCTGGTGAGACTTGAGGGGAAATTTCCATGAGAGGCACTTCAAAGCCTGGTGTTCCCATGAAGAGGTTCAGTCTGCTTGAGTCCTAGCGCTGTCCAGCCCACAACCTCCCTCCTGGTAGAAGAGAGGGATGGACACTGAATAACCTCAGAAAGGACCCCTAGATTCTTTAAAATTATATATATTTTATTGATATTTTACATAGAGGAGGAAGAGGGTTAGAGAGTTAGAGACATTGATGAGAGAGAAACATCGATCAGCTGCCTCCTGCACACCCCATACTGGGAATATGCCTGCAACCAAATATACATGCCCTTGACCGGAATCGAACCTGGGACCCTTTAGTCCGCAGGCTGACACTCTATCCACTAAGCCAAACCGGATAGGGCAGGACCCCTAGATTCTTTTTTTTTTTTTTTTTTTTAAATATTTTATTGATTTTTTTTTTTTTACAGAGAGGAAGGGAGAGAGAGAGTGTGTTAGAAACATCGCTGAGAGAGAGAGAGTCATTGATCAGCTGCCTCTTGCCCACCCCCTACTGGAGATGTGCCTGCAACCAAGGTACATGCCCTTGATTGGAATCGTACCTGGGACCTTTCAGTCTGTAGGCCAATGCTCTATCCACTGAGCCAAACCAGTTAGGGCAGGACCCTTAGATTCTTATGCTGGAAGGTTTCTCAGTGAGATGGCTGGTGCCTCACCCAGCATTCCAGAGTCTCCCATTCAGATCTTTACTTTCTCTCTTGAATGGGGTCAGGAAACATCTGAGGAGAGCCTCCCGCATGAATGACAGCAAATAAAACAAACTTAAAAAAAGATCCCAAAAGAAAATACAGAGGAAAAGATGTAGGTCAGAAGATGGGAAAGGAAATACGCCAAAACCCTTAGAAATGGGCTATTGCATTCATGAAACAAATACGGGTGCGATGAAGCAAAAAAGAACATTCAAAGAATAAGAAAGAGGCCCTGGGGATTGCAAGTGCAGGGGCTGAAATAAAACATTCAGTAGAAGGTGTGGAAGATAAAGTCAGTGAAATCAACCAGGGAAGAGATGGAAAACAAGAGGGAAATGATAAGGCACTTAGAGGATCAAGTCAAGAAGACCAGTTTTTGACAAGTAGGAGATGTAGAAAGCAAAAACAGAAATGAGAGAAGAAATTGTCCAAGAAACCCTCAACCAAGATGTGTTTGGCTGGATGGACCTGAGGCTCTAGCTGAAAGCATCTCACATGCCCAACCAAATCAACCAAAGACAGTCCAAGCCAAGGCACCTCATTGAAAAAGTTCAGAACGTCCATGACAAAAGGAAAAACCACTCTTTACGCAGAAGAATGAGAATGCCAGTGGCAGTGCTGGGTGGAAGAAGACACGAAGGTACAGGCTTCCACATTCTGCAGGAAGCAATTATTAATCACATTCTGTGAGCTCCTCGAAATTAGCAGCGATAGGTGAGGGTAGCATAGAGATGCTTTCAGACAAGGCTCAGAAAGTGTCCCTTGGAAAATCCTTACTTGTGTAAGCTCTGTAAGCTCTGAGGCTGCAAAACGAGGAAGTGGCCAAGAAAGAAAATGTAGAACAACAAGCAAGGGCTTCACCTCAGGGAGGCTGAGGGGTGGGTCCTGGTGGGGGATGGACCGGAGACCGAGGCAGCAAGCAGGTGAAATAAGGGAAGAAGGTGAGATGGTGTCTGGGGTGGGGTGTTCCTTGGAAAAAGATAACGGCTGTAACAATTGATATAATAAAAAGCACTTGGTTAAACACAGAGAAATATCTGAGAGAGGTTTGGGATTTCAGAGGCCTGCTTAGAAAGTTAAGAAATGTACTTCGTAGAATTGGTGGAAATTCACTCTGTTTGGCTTTATGGTGAGCCATGGTTACACTGCTTACTGCTTTAACCACAAACTGTGGTGCTGACTGTGTGGATGAGGGAGGGAAAGTACGGGTGTGTCCCTGTTTGGGAAGTGTAAGTGCTACCTGCTCACGTACGAAAACAGAAAGGCAGTGATTAATGTCTACAATCAGTAAGTCAAGAATTGGTGGCATTATTCAGACAAATGTAAACGGGAACAGTGAGAAATACCTGAAAATGGCGGCCTGAGGACACAGACAAGGGGGGTCAGTTGGGATGAGGTTATTTGGAGAATTGCTGTGTTTTATAACAAGGTTGGGCTTATGATGAATATCTAACATACATATGTCACTTTGATGTAGACAAAGATGGGGGAAAACACACACACACACACACACACACACACACACACACACACGACCTTTTTGGGGCTTAAAAATGGGACAAAAATGGGAGATTTGGGGCCCCACACCAGCTCTCTCTTGGAGACATCAGGATAAGACATGACCATGTCCTGCTCAGTTGAAGCCTCTAGGAAGACCAGATGTAAGTGTGGCCCAGGCTGGCCCAGCATCCTCTTATCTTTGCAGAAAGCTGGAGTTTACAAATTGTTCCTCATATTTCAACCCACTTGACCTTACCTCAGCATGCTTAGGGTAATGATTGCCCTTTCTAGTTGCAGATGCTGGGACGGGAGTGGCCATGCTGGCCCAACCCATCCCACCCCACCCCATCCACCCCACCCCGCCCTATCCTACCCCACCCCACCCCACCCCATCCAGCTCAGGTGGCCCTGCTGCACACTCACAGACGCACTTCTCTGTCACCTAACGTTATTCTGTCCCATTTTAGAGGAAAGAGGAAGAGGAGCGGAAACGAGGGGAAGAGCAGATCCGCCGCCAGGAGGAGCAGAGGGCCAGGGAGCTGTACTGGACGCTGAAGCAGGCCCAGCTGCAGAGCCAGGCCAGCGAGAAGGAGGAGCGCGAGTGGGAGGAGCAGTGTGAGTAGAGCGTGGTCCTCAGGGCCCAGACCCGCCTGCCTTCCCTGCCCTCCCCTCCCACTTGCTTATCTGCTCAGCCTCAGTCCAGTTCACTCAGCCAAAGGTCTTTACCCAGAACCATCCAGGTGTCTATCCTGCTAAGGAGCAGCGGCTGAGGGCTCTGAGCTAAGGTGGGGAGCCAGCATGGGTGCAGCATGAAGGCTGTGGTGTGCTGGGGCAGAGGGCGCTGTCTGTGGCGGGCGTGCAGCTTGGAGAGTGATGGGTGTTGAGAAGGTAGATAGACAGGGAGGTGGGGTCAGGGGAGGCTGTGGTGGGTGTGCACCCAGGCTTGCTGCAGTAAGGGTCGGTGGGACCTGCAGACACGGAAATGACTGTCTTGCAGGGAGAACTTTTTACTTCCGGTTCCTAGAAACAGAGGGCTCACCACTCAGGGTCACACAGGGAAGGCCCAGGGCTAATCAGGAGGCAGAGGGGGTGAAGGGGAATGGGGGCAAGAGCCTGTGTGTGGATTCCGTGGAAGGGGAAGCAGGCTTAGGCTTGGCTGGTGTGAATGGCTTCCGCAGGCTTGGGGTAAGGAGCTGTCTCCAGTGGGCTGATACCTGGCCCTGGGTAATATTGGGGCAGCTGGATCGTGACCCAGAGTGTAAGAACTAGCTACAGGAAGTGGTGGGACATGGGCTCTGGATGGGTTGGTTTGCATGTGGGAAGGCAAGCCAGTGCTTTATAACCCTTAGGAACTGGCTGGCGCTGGGAGGGGTGTCTCTAGGCCCCAAGGTCCCAGATGTCCAACGTGAAAATACAGAAAACGGAAAGCACGTTATACAGGTGCGCAGCGGGAAGCCTCTAAAGGGGAGTGACGTGACTGAGGTTGGGCATGGGAATGAGAAGGGAGGCTGCTTCAATGGTGCGCTTCAGAGACCACTGAACCACGTCCACAGCAGGGGGAGCAGAGATGGGAAGTGACGTCCACTTCCAGGTCTCTGGTCCTCAGCCTTTCTTAACCATACGTCAGATTCATCACTCAGACTTTTAAAAAATTGAAATGTAACTCCCACAACAGTGTACAAATCCCTTTAAAGTATACAATTCAGTGATCACAGTCTACTTACACAGTTGTGCAATCATCACCATTATCTAATTCCAGAGCATTCTCATTGCCACAAAAAGAAACTCTGTGCCCACTGTTACTCCTCCTGCCACACCCGGGAAACCACACATCAACCACGAATCTAATTTCTGCCCTATGAGTTTGCCTGTTTTGGATATCCTCTATATAATAAAGGCCTACTATGCTAAGTGTCTGGTTGTCCGGTCATCTGGTTGTCCATTCAACCAATCAAAGCATAATATCAATGCTAATGACATGCTAAGGCCGCTCAACTGCTCGCTATGATGTTCTCTAACCACCAGGGGGCAGATGCTCTGGCTGGTAAGTTAGCTTGCTGCTGGGGTCCGCCGATTGGGACTGAGTGAGATGGGCTGGACACGCCCTGGAGCCCTCCAGCGGTTTCTCCGTGGCTGGCCAACCTCCTGCATCCCTCCCCTGCCTCAGATGTGCACTGGTGGGGTCCCTCAGCCTAGCCTGCACCCTCTCACAGCTGCTTTTTGAGTTTTGCTTGCTGCCCAAGGACAACAAGAAGGAAGCTGCGGGAAAATCAGCCAAGAAACAAAGGCCCAGTGAGCTACTCTGGGGCAAGGCCAAGAGAAGACGTGGTCCGAAGGACAAGTCCGGGACAGTTAACATCCCAGTTTTGTCTGACAGCAGCACAGGACAAACTCTGTAAGAAGCTCCCAGCTATTATCAGCTTGTGCCCGGCCGCTGTCTCTGAGGCAGAAGAACGTCTCTCCTTGGCCAGGGCAGCCCTGGACAATTATGAGGCTACTATGGTGGGGGAAGGAGACCCAGACTGGCAGTCCCCATTGGCAATCCGGTCCTAGCTCTGCCCTTGCTGGTGTGACTGCGGGCAAGTGTCTGCTCAGTTGCTCAGCCTCCTCATTTGTAAAATGGGGGCAGTCATTTTGAGTTGCGTCTTGTTGAGAGGGTGAAATGAGAGGGAAGAAACCAAGGTGCTTTCTAAGCTGTTTCTGGTGAAGCGTTTCTCTTTTCGTAGCTGTACGATGAGATGGAAAGTGTATGGGCGGGGCTGCTGTTTTGTTGGGATGGAGAATGGAAATCATCTGGCCGAGCGTGGCCTGATTGTGAATTAATGTGCTGCGTGGCAAGAGAAAGTGGAAAAAGCTCCCAAACCCAGAGGAAAGACATGATAATACAGGCCCCATGGTTTTGATTCCTCACTTAATGCCTTCTTAAAGAACGGTGAGCTAAATTCTGGAGCCTGCCATTCAAATTCAGCAAAGCCATTCTGGTCATTCAATTAATTTAATATGAAAGATAGAGTGGGCCATTAATCTACTGGGAGCAGCAGTTTTTTTATTAAAAAAACTTAAATTAAATTCTTCAAGTTAGAAAAAAAAGGGGATTGTTCCCTCTCATATCACTTGAATACAGACTTAGTTATTCAGTTCAAACAGCAGAGCAGGCTCTGGCTTCTGAGAAGCAGAAATTCATTTAATTATTTCTCAGCTGTGAACTTGCTGGAGTGGGGAGTTCTGTAACATCTAGTTGCCCCGAGATTTAGAGATCAGCCAGGGTGACTTGGTTAGTGATATTATTTACAAAAATCGGCCCTGTATTATTGTGTGTTTTTAAAAAACATATTTTTATTGATTTCAGGGAGGAAGGGAGAGGGAAAGAGAGAGAGAGAAACATCAATGATGAGAGAGAATCATTGAACAGCTGCCTCCTGCACGTTCCCCACTGGGGACTGAGCCCACAACCTGGAATCAAACCATGATCTCCGGGTTCATAGGTCAATGCTCAACCACCAAACCACGCACTGTATTGTTAACCCCTTCCCTCCCTCCTGGAACTGTGTGGCCTGGCTGTGGCTCCTCACCCACTGCTGCACTCCAGTTGCCTCACTCCCGCTGGCATCGTCAGAGCCGAGTGAGGAGACATGCCCAGGCCCAGCACAGAGGCGGTGATGTGGGTTCCCGTGCTTTTCCCTCCCAGAAAGGAGTGTGCTGTGGAATCTGAGCTCAACGTCAGTGATTCTGAAATACCATTTGCTGAGACAGGCCGAACCCGAGGGGCCTGGGGAGATGCCGTGTGGTCTGCAGATGGGGTGGGGGCAGAGCAGAATTTGGGGCTGGAGGGAAAGCTGAAGGATTCCACAGGAGGAGGGTCTTTTCTACCCACTGACGGGATGAGCAATCGTGCCCTTTCTCCTTTGTCACAACCCATTCCAACTGGCCCTGAACTTGATGCCACGTGGTTTTGGTTTTACAGCTCAGAATAAGGCCAGTGTGAGTCCCCACATGCCTGGTTTGTGGCCTGCTTAGGGTTCTCTCTCCTCTTTTTTATTTTTCTATTTTTCATTTTTTATATTTTATTGATTTTTCACAGAGAGGAAGGGAGAGAGCTAGAGAGCTAGAAATGTCGATGAGAGAGAAACATCGACCAGCTGCCTCTTGCACACCCCCTACCGGGGATGTGCCCGCAACCAAAGTACATGCCCTTGACTGGAATCGAACCTGGGACCTTTCAGTCTGCAGACTGACTCTCTACCGCTGAGCCAAACCGGTTTCGGCGGGTTCTCTCTCCTCTTGATCATCCAAGATTCCTCAAGGGCTCAATGTGGCCCCAAAGCAAGTCATTCTGAGGATTCTGGCCTTATGGGACCGCTGATGTTGCTTCTGGTGGTCACGCGGCTCACTGTGGGAGCCATCAGGGATTGTGGGCAGGACAAGGACCGTTGGCAGCTGACCTCAGAAGCCTTGGTGTCCGCACAGCCATGGGTGGAGCTGGCTGGTGTTCCCCGAGGCTCACTTCTCAGGGTTCACTGTCTTGGTGACAAACCACCTTTTCCCCCAGGGAAGCTGCTCCAGCAGGTTGGGCCTCCAGAGGCCTGTGTGCATGCGCATCCTTCAGCACCCGCGCTGCCTGCTCCCCTTCCCCAGAGGCCACGGAACCTCTTCTTTGCACAAAATGTCAATGTTCCCATTTTCCTGACAAGGCTCTTGACTCTGCTCAGCTCTCATCCCGCCCCACGTCCTCCCTGCACTCACCCTTTGTACCTGGACCAGAAAGGCCCTTTCTAAAGATGGCATTCTAGTTCCCTTCTCACAAGTGAATACAACAACAACAGCAGCAACGACAACAACAACACCAGATCACACACAATGAACCTCCACATGTGTCAGGAGCTGTCCAAGCGCCTTCTATGCACTCGAATTTACCTCTCAAAGCAACCCTATGGGCCTCCATTTACAGGTGAGGAAATAAAGATGTGGTAATTCAAGTTGCCATGGTCACAATCCAGGGTCACATGGAGTGGAAAATGGAGCAGAATTTAAACACACCTGCTCTCATACACAATCTAAAGCTTTATTGGTGTCCTTTCCTGCATAGAGGATTACGCACTGATTTCCAGGGACATTCTATTTCCCCACAGGGTTACTACAAACTGAAACTGCTTTGAAACACTCAGTTTCCTGGAGGTCGTAGCTGGACCATCTGGTTCCGTAAAGCCTGAGGCCCTTTTCTGTCTGGGCAGAGCTTGGGAGAGGGCCCAGGGACCGTGGGTAATTCTCTGGAGAGAGAGAGAGAGAGCAGCAACGAAAGATCTCCCAGGACCTTGTGCCCACTGGACCTTTCCTCCTGGGATCTCACAGGCACCCCTACCTCCACACGTCCAGACTCAATCCTCCTCCTCCTCCTCGTCCTTCCATCCTGCCTTATCACCTGCCTGCCATAGGAAGAGGCTTGCGGCTAGGCTGGTCTCTACCAGCTTGTAAGAATTCAACCACCTTAATATTTTTTGAATTTATACCCCTCCTCCCCATTGTCCTGACTGCCTTAACTTTGACCCCTGTTGTTCTTTGCCTGGATTTCTATTTTCTTTCTCCTCCTCTCCTCTCCTCCTCCTCCTCTCTCCTCCTCCTCCTCCTCCTCCTCCTCTCCTCCTCTCTTCTTCTTCTTCTTCTTCTTCTTCTTCTTCTTCTTCTTCTCTTTTTAAAAAATATTTTATTGATTTTGTACAGAGAGGAAGGGAGAGAGATAGAGAGTTAGAAACATCGATGAGAGTCATCAATCAGCTGCCTCTTGCACACCCCCTACTGGGGATATGCCCACAACCAAGGTACATGCCCTTGACCGGAATCGAACCCAGGACCCTTCAGTCCCCAAGCTGACGCTCTACCCATTGAGCCAAACCAGTCTCGGCTGTTTTCTTCCTTCTTGTCCCTGTCGGATTCATTCCCAACAATGGAACCAAATCCATCTTGGACAAGTGCTCTCTCACTGAGAACTTTGTAGTGGCTGCCAAAGCCTTGGGAAAGCATTCCGGTTCAGTAGCCAGGGTTGGTTGGTCTCCTAAAAGGCCTGTTCTGTCCCAGCAACCTCACCTCTTGTCCCTCCCTGCGCACTCTGTCTTTTAGCCACGTGACTTGTTCCAAGGGGGATGCCCGAACTCCCTTTTGCTCTGGGACTCTGGCCCTGAGCTTCCTGTGCCCGGCATACCCTGTGATCAGCCTCTCTTGATGGAATCTTGTGTGTCCACCAGCCACCAGCTTAGAGGCCCTTCTCTGGAGGATTTCTCTGCCTGGAGCCCCACAGCATCCTGGGACACCCCCCCCCCCCCTGCAGCTCCACTCACCATTTGTGGGTGTGTCTCCCTACTACATGGAAAGGTCTCTGAGGGCAGAGGCTGCTCTATCTGCATCCCCTAGCACCAGCCTGGCAGCCAGCGGAGATGGTGCCTTTGTGAAATTAGAAAAAGACACTCAGCCGAATCCGGTTTGGCTCAGTGGATAGAGCATTGGTCTGCGGACTGAAAGGTCCCAGGTTCGATTCTGGTCAAGGGCATGTACATTGGTTGCGGGCACATCCCCAGTAGGGGGTGTGCAAAAGGCAGCTGGTCGATGTTTCTCTCTCATTGATGTTTCTAGCTCTCTGTAAAAAATCTTCCTCTCCGTAAAAAATCAATAAAATATATTAAAAAAAAAAAAAAGGAAAGAAAAAGACACCCATTCCTCAAGACTCTGAGCAGCCATCTGCCAGACAACTGTTCCAACATCTGCACAAATCTACGATGGTCATCTGGTGACTGTGCCCCTGCAGTTGTGCAAGGCACAGCTTGTCCTGCCCGGCACAGAGCTGGCACACAGTAGGCACTCAGTACAGCTGGGCTGGGTAAATATGCACCCCCTGCCCCAGCGTGTCATTGAAAGTGTGGGAAACCCTCCCTCTCACAATGATGAGCCTGGCTGTGTCTGTGGAGCTCTGTCACTGCTCAGAGGCTCTGGCGAGAGGAAGCCCACTTCGGTGTCGCCTCCGTGTTGGGGCACTGAGCAGGAGCCGTGGGCAGATGAGGGCCCGAGTCCAGGACAGCCTGGCAGTTTGGGCAGCCCTTGGGTGAAGGGAGCTAAGATCCAGCAGTATGCAAACTTGTCCTGATGGGTGAACAGAGAAATATAGGGACTGTGTTAGGAGCCACACCAGGCACAATGCTCCCCTCCCACTCCACCGCCCTCCTGCCCGGCTAGAGGCAGCTGGAATTCCCAGGTCTGATGTGGGTGAGGGTGGGCCCTAAACACTGTGAGATTTTGGTTTTCTTACTGAGCAGGTGGGTCCAGCTGGCAGTCCTGGAGAGCAAGGTTCCAGGTCTGAGGACGTGGCCTCAGGCTGGACAGGCATGGGCGCATCCCTGACAAGAGGGCAGAATGAAAGGGACCTCTCCTTCTCACCTGCAGATGAGAGATGGGGGGCGAGGGGGGGGGGGAGAGAAGGGTAGGGGGGAGAGGTCGAGGTGGACCCACAGCTGGGCACACATCCAGCCAACAGTGACACGCAGTTGCACTCCGGCCTCTTGATTCTCAGCCAAACTGGTGGTTATAGAATGTCCATTCTTAAAATTTGTGGTAAAATACACAACAAAATGTGCCATTTTAACCATTGTAAGTGTAGAGTTCTGTGGCACTGGGTACATTCATGTTGTGCAATCGTCACACCATTCCCCGAACTTTTCCATCTTCCCAAACTTCAACTCTGTCCCCATTAAATACTAACCCCCTTCTTCCCTGCCCCCTCCCCCTCCCCAGCCTCCGGCAGCCACATTCTACTTTCCGCTGATGACTAACTACTCCAAGTACAACGAGTGGAATATAAGCAGAATCACACCTTACTGCCTGTTGTGTCTGGCTTATTCACTTAACAATTTCCTCACGACTCATCCATGGGTCAAATTCCCTTCCTTTTAAGGATGAACAACCCTCCTTTGTATGTATAGACTGCCCTGTGTTTCTCTGTTCATCCATCCACGGACGTTTTGCTCCCGCCTTTAGCATTGCTGTGAACATGGTGTGCAAATCCTTGTTCCAATCCCCCTTTCAGTTCTTTGGGGTCTATATCCAGAGTGGAATTGTTGGATTACACAGTAACTGTATGTTTAATTTTTTATGGAACTGCTATACTATTTTCCATAGCAGCTGCACCGTTTTACATTCTTAACAACAAACAAGGGTTACAATTTCTCCATGTTCTTGCCAACGCTTACTGCTTTCTGTTTTTTACAAAAAATATTTATCCACTAGAGGCCCAGTGCACAGATTTGTGTACCACTGGGGTCCCTTGGCCTGGCTTGCACCCTCTTGCAAGCCAGGCCAAGGGGGATGTCGGAGAGCTGGTTTTGGATCAATCCCCACAGGCCAGGCTGAGAGACCCCACTGGTGAACAAATCAGTGCACAGGGCCTCCAGTATGCATATAAGATCTTTGGTTAATCTCTTCCCACCCTCCCTCAGCTCTCCTTCCCTCTGAGATTCATTAGTCTGTTCCATGTTTCCAGGCCTGTGGTTTCTGCTCCTGTGTTGAGTATCTGCCCCCTGGTGGTCAGTGTGCATCATAGCTACCAGCTGGTCAGCTGGTTGGCCAGTCGTTTAGGCTTTTATATCATTCTAATGAAGGTGAAGTGTGGTCAGTCCATTTTTTATATCTAAATCCAACCTTCCATGAAAGTCTTCAGTGTTTCCATGCTTTGTCGTCTTTCCGCTATTTCTGTGAGACAAGGCTGACTCTCCCTTTGAGATGGAGAAAGGAGACCCCTGGCCCCCACTGCTCTGTGTGCAAAGTGGCCCTGGAGTGCCTGCTGAATAGGCCTGTGGGAGTCCTTGGGCGAGTGAGGGCTGTGGGAGGGGGCAGACGGCTTGGTGTGAGCCCTCATGGCTGGCTGCAGCGGGTCCTCGGGGCAGGAGGACAGCCCAAACCTTGCTGGCTTGGGGCAAACACTGCCGTGACTGTTCCCAGCGTGGCTTCTATGCCTAATTTGCTGTATTCACTGAGTTAGATGAAAAAGCATTCCATGAATTCTGCTTTTTCACAGCAGATTCATGGGATACAGGCCAAACCCTTCCCTGATCCTGAGAAGGAACTAAAAGCCACATTTTAAAGTTCTGAGTGTAGTTTAAAGGAAGCTAGTTACAAATGGTCACAGGACAGATTCCACCTGATGGACAAGCAAGGGTGCCCCCTCCTGGCCGGTCCAAGAACTGTTCTTGGCTCTGTTTTGGACTTCGCAGTGCCAGGGCTAATGAAAATAAAAATTTTAGTTAACTTGCCATGGTGCTTACGGATCTAAGTGGCTTGTGTTGTTAGCTTCCCTTACCCTCACCAACTTTATGAAGTACTGACTGTTACCATCTCCATCTTCCTTATGAGGAATGGAGGCCCAGGGTGAGTAAGTGGCTTGTTCAGTGTAACACAGCTGGTAAGTGACATTGCAATCTGCTCCTGGGCACCTGGCTCACACCTAGAGAGACTTGATTTAATAAGACGTTGCTTTTCGGAAGCATTTTATAGTGTTCTGTAAGTTTCATTGAACCTTTATAACTCAGTGAGGTAGGCATCCATGTCATTCCCATTTGGCAGAGGGGCAAACGGAGGCCTGGAGACTCCCTTAGGGAAGCTGTGGAGTGTTGGTGAGGATGAGGAGAAAAGGGAACCCTTGTGCACTGCTGGGGGGAATGCAAATTGGCTCAACCACGATAGAAAACAGTATGGAGGTTCCTCCAAAAAATTAAAAATAAAACCACCATATGGTCCAGCAATGTTCTGGGTATATAACCAAAGGACATGAAAACAGGATATTGAAAAGATTCCTGCACCCTCATGCTCATTGAACATTATTCACATTAGCCAAGATAGGAAAACAACCCAAGTACCCAACAGTGGATGAATAGAGAAAGAAGATATGGAACACACACACACACACACACACACACACACACACAGACACACATGCATGCATACACATGCACAATGCAAAATTATTCATCCACAAGAAAGAAGGAAATATTGTTGCCATCTGCAACAATATGGTTGGACCTTGAGGTCCTTATGCAGAGTGAGATAAATCAGACAGAGGAAGACAAGTACTGTATGTTCTCATGGGTCTGAGGAGTAGAAAAAACCCAACTCACAGAGACAGAGTAGAATGGTGGTTCCCAGGGGCTGGGGGTGATGGTGGAGGAACTGGGGAGACGTCGGTCAGAAGGTGCAAACTTGCAGTTACAGGTGGGTAAGTTTTTGTCTGGCCAGTGTGGCTTAGTGGTTGAGCATCCAGCTACGAACCAAGAGGTCATAGTTCCAGGAGGTCACAGTTTGATTCCGAGGCACGTACTTGGACTGCCACTGGGGGCCCTACAGGAGGCAGCCAATCAATGATTCTCCCTCATCATTGACGTTTCTATTTTTCCCTCTCTCTTCCTTCTTCTCTGAAATCTATAAAAATATTTTTAAAAAAGATGGATACATTTTGGAGATCCAATGCACAGTATAGAATTATAGTGAACAATTTTGTGTTATATATTTGAAAGTTGCTAAGAGACTGGATCTTAAATGTTCTCATCACAAAAATGAAATGATAATTATGGGATGTGATAGAGATGTTAGCTGATGCTACAGTGTCAATTATTAAATTATATAAATGTATCAAACCAACACATGTACATCTTAACTTACACAATGTTATATGTCAATTGTATCTCAGAAAAGGGGAGGGAATGTATGGAGACAGAGAGAGAGAGAGAGAGAGAGAGAGAGAGAGAGAGAGAGAGAGAAGAAAGCTTTCTGACTCTATGAACCTGGTGCCATACCCTGGGCTGGGTGGCAGGGTTGGCTTTGCCAAGGCCAAGGCCGGGTCCTGCTTCCTGCTGCAGCATCTCAGTGCCCTCAGGGCTGCTGCTGGCCTTTCTGAGCTGCCTCGGCTGCCCATGCATACAGAGAAGGCTTTGCTGAAGGAGGTAGGGGGGGGTGGGAGCTTGGTGGGACCAGGGCACAAGTGTGGGAAGAGCTCAAAGCCCGGTGGGCTGGGAAGAAAGTGGGTGTGTGGGACACCTCTAAAGGGCCAAGGGGTTCTTCCTTTATCCTGTGCACAGAGGGAGCCACGGAAGACTTTTGAGGAAGACAGAGGTGGGATTAGCGCTGGGCCGGAGGCTGGTGTAGTGTCTGTGTGACCAATGATTCAGGGCCTCCCCAGCTGAGTTCCTCGTCTGCGTATGACTTCCTTCTGCGACCTGTCTGTCTGTCTGTCTGTCACTGAGCACTGCGATCACCAGGGACTGTAATCTCTCCAAGGTCACTGGCCCTTGTAGGGCACAAATTTCTGGGTTCAATTTGCAGCCTGGTGACTGCAGAGCCCATAAGGGCCCTGGGCCCTGTCTGACATCACAGCATCTCAGGATCAGGCACTTACAGGCATGCCCACCGGGCTGCGGAGCCCAGGCTTCCTCTCAGGGTGGCGTCTGACCTCTCTTCTTTCTGGCAAACTCCCACAGACCGATCTGTGGGTGGCCTGGCGTGTCTGCCATGAACTAGTGCAGAGGAGGCATGTGGCCCAGGGCCGGCACGGGGAACCCCACAGTCAGAGTGGGAGATCACAGTGGTGTTTGGAGGTGCCGACCCCTTTGACGGGTGCCCTTGAAGCTGGGTGGGTGGGCAGCGGGTGTGAGAGGCTGCTCTGAGCAGGGCACTGCAGGAGGAGGTGCATATGGAGACGTAAATTTCCACCCAGAGGCTTCCTGCTCATTCTGGAACAGGGCCCAGGAACAGCCCCGTACTGAACTGTCATGTGTGTCCTTGTCCCCCAGGGACAGGCTAGTCCAGGGCTGCTGGTCCAGGCTGGGTGGCCTGCTGATCCGGTTCCGGCTCCGTGCAGCCCCATGGGGAATCCCGTGGGCCCTGGCTGACCTGGCTGCTCCCGTGTGGCCGGGCTGCGGCTCTAGAACTTCTCTCCCTTCCAGTGCGGCGGTCCAAGGCAGCGGACGAGGAGAGGAGGCGCCGCGCCCAGCGCGCCCGGGACGAGTACCGGCGCCTGTCGCTCCGCGCCCTCCAGAAGGGCGCCGTCGCCGGCCTCAGCTTTATGCTCCAGGAGCTTGGCCAGAGCCACGGGGAGGAGGCCAGGCTCCGCCACCACTTTCCCGGCCCGGTCAGGTGAGTCTGGGGGGGTTGGGGGCGGGGCATGGGGGTGCTTGCTGGGGCAGGGCCTTGGATGGGGGCACGGGGCACCTGGGTCCAGTCCTGGTTCTGCCTCCAACTTGCTGTGAGATTTGGGGTCAGTCATTTCCCCTCTGTGGGCCTCAGTGTCCCAGGCTGTGGAGTGAGGCAGGAGGGGAAAAGGGAGGTTGGAGATTTCTAATAACTGGAGTCCTGGGAGTCTTAACCCTTTTGGGGACTCGTATTCCTTTGAGAATCTAAAGGAAGCTGTGTACCCCCGTCACTCCCAAACGTGCGTATATAAATAGTCCCAGCTGCTTGCATGGAATTCCAAGCTCTCCAGGGTCCACAGGCCGCAGGTTAGGAGCTGGCACTGTGAGACCTCAGGTGGAGTGATGCTGCCCAGTGGCCTGGAACCTGGGCTGGCTGCCTCTAGCCACAGGCAGTGCTGGGCCATCCTGGGTTCTGATAGCAGCTTTGCAGGTGAGCGTGGTGGGATGCAGGAGGCACACACACGCTGGTGTCACGGGAAGAGTGTGGTGAGGGCACTTAGGGGACTGCCCATGATTGCCAGGACCCAGGGGGAAGTGGGAAGTGGCTGCCTGGAGCCTTCCACCTTCTGCTCGTGCCCGTCAGTCCCAGATTTGTGCTCCCATCACTGAGGCTGGGCGTGAGTGCCTGCGGCTCCCTGAACCACAGCTCACCTGCAGAGTCCACTACTCGCAAGGTGATGGACAGCTGTCTGAACCACAGCTCAGAGAGTCCACTCCCCCTGCCTCCCCAGGTAATGGACAGCTGTCTGAACCACAGCTCACCTGCAGAGTCCACTCCCCCCCCCCCGGGGGATGGACAGCTGTCTGAACCACAGCTCACCTGCAGAGTCCACTCCCCCCAGGTAATGGACAGCTGTCTGAACCACACCTCACCTGCAGAGAGTCCACCCCCTCAGGTGATGGCCGGCTGTCTGAACACAGCTCACCTGTAGAGAGTCACCCCCTCCCCCCCCAAGTGATGGACGGCTGTCTGAACCACAGCTCACCTGCAGAGTCCACTCCCCCCAGGTGATGGACAGCTGTCTGAACCACAGCTCACCTGCAGAGAGCCCACCCCCTCAGATGATGGACAGCTGTCTGAACCACAGCTCACCTGCAGAGTCCACTCTCCCCCAGGTGATGGACAGCTGTCTGAACCACAGTTCAGAGAGTCCACTCCCCCTGCCTCCCCAGGTGATGGACAGCTGTCTGAACCACAGCTCACCTGCAGAGAGTCCACCCTCTCAGGTGATGGACAGCTGTCTGAACCACAGCTCACCTGCAGAGAGTACCCCCCCCCCCCCCAGGTGATGGCCGGCTGTCTGTACCACAGCTCACCTGTAGAGAGTCACCACCCCCCCACCCCCCAGGTGATGGACAGCTGTCTGAACCACAGCTCACCTGCAGAGTCCACTCCCCCCCAGGTGATGGACAGCTGTCTGAACCACAGCTCAGAGAGTCCATTCTCCCTGCCTCCCCAGGTAATGGACAGCTGTCTTAACCACAGCTCACCTGCAGAGAGTCCACCCCCCCCCCCCCAGGTGATGGACGGCTGTCTGAACCACACCTCACCTGCAGAGAGCCCACCCCCCCAGGTGATGGACAGCTGTCTGAACCACAGCTCAGAGAGTCCACTCCCCCTGCCTCCCCAGGTAATGGACAGCTGTCTAAACCACAGTTCACCTGCAGAGTCCACTCCCCCCCCCCCCGGGGGGATGGACAGCTGTCTGAACCACAGCTCACCTGCAGAGAGTCCCCCCCCCCCCACCCCAGGTGATGGACAGCTGTCTGAACCACAGCTCACCTGCAGAGAGTCCACCCCCCCCACCCCAGGTGATGGACGGCTGTCTGAACCACACCTCACCTGCAGAGAGTCCACCCTCTCAGGTGATGGACAGCTGTCTGAACCCCAGCTCACCTGCAGAGAGTACCCCCCCCCCCCCAGGTGATGGCCGGCTGTCTGTACCACAGCTCACCTGTAGAGAGTCACCCCCCCCCCCCCCCCCCCCAGGTGATGGACGGCTGCCTGAGTTTTGCTTTAATTGGGATTAGGATTACTCATTCTCTGCGTCTCGCTCTCCCTGCAGGTAGGGAGGACTGACCTCGTCTGAATTTCCTCCTTCCTATCCTTCTTTCCTTTCCCCTTCCAGTCACTTATGTGATTCACAAACCAGGAAGTTAAAAAAGACAGGGAGGAAAGACCCACTCCCATCCTTGTCCTCTTCTCCTCAGCGCCCTCTCCCCAAGGGAACCCCTGTTCGTGTGTCTGTCATTTCCTTTGGCAACTGCCAACAGAGAAGTCATATTCTCTCCTTTTTTTTGAAAAAAACTTTGCATGTTCTACACAGGGTTCTGTATTATGTCCTCCCCCCCCCCCCCCCATTTATAGTGAAAGCTTGGAATTGATTTCTCTTTATGATGAGGTCAGGTATTTTGTATCTGTTTAAGGACCACTGCTATTTCCATATCTGTCTCAGCTTCCCTCTCCCCGGTTTTTATTGTGTTGTTATTTGTTCCTCATCCCCCATTTCTAAGAACTCTTTAAGTATGAGGGGAGAGGATACTGTTGTTTGTGATAAACACGTTTCCCCTGTTTGCCATTTGTCCTTTGCCCTTTGCCGTGAAGTCTTCTGTCACGCGGGAATTCTTGGTTTTTCTGACGAAGTTTTCTGTCAAGCAGGAATTCCTGACTTTTATGAGGTCAGGTTCTCTTTCATGTTTCCCGGCTTTGGAGACAGAGCTAGAAAAGCCTTCTTGGCATTTTCCCAGGAGAAGGATAATGTGCCATTTCACAGGAAACGGATGGCTGGTCCTGCAGGCCCACGTGTGGAGCTGCCTGGGCCGTGGTGCAGCGGGCTCCAGGCGGCTGCCATTGCTCTCAGTAGGGGAGCATCAGCTCTCACCAAGGGGTGCAGGGGCCATGCAGATGGGGTGCCCCCCCCAGGTGATGGGCGGCTGCCTGAGTTTTTCTGCTCAGCGCCCTCTCCCCAAGGGAACCCCCGTTCCCAGTGTGTCTGTCATTTCCTTTGGCAACTGCCAACAGAGAAGTCATAGTCTCTCCTTTTTTTTTTTTTTTTTTTTTTTTTTTTTGCATGAAACTTTGCATATTCTACACAGGGTTTTTATTATGGTTTTTAAATACAGAACCTGCATCAGCCTCCTGCTTGGCTGCCCCCGGGGCCCAGTGTCCTGACTGCACCACTATTAGCGCTGCCGCCTGGGCACACCTGGTCTGGCTGTGCCAGGGCAGACGCACTGTTGCTGGTGCAGGAGTCAGGCTTCTGGCCGGTGACCCCCAGCATTCCGGCTCTGGCCAGTCTGCTCAGAACAGAGGGACGGGAGGAACTGTCTTTCTTGCTGTTATTTGTAGCCTCCTCTTGCCTTCTAAGGAACATGAGTCCTCACAACCAGACACGTTTCTCCGGAGCAGCTACTGATTGGGGACAGGAGTGTGGAGGAACACCAGGCTGGGCAGGGCTGCCGTGTGCTGGTAACAAAGAGGCAGGGCCTCCGAGGTGACTGTGAGGGGAACCCCAAAGTGGGGTCAGCAGGAGCAGAGCTGGCAGTGGGGTGCAGAATTGCCCAGGGAGGCGGTGGGGGAAGGAGGATTTTTGGGAATAAACTCCACGCTGGTGGCGGTAAGCCTGCGATGGAACCTCACCCGCTGGCTTCCGTGCGACCCTTTCCTCACGTCACACAGCTCGCTGCTGTGTATGTGTGTGAGGGGATTCATTCGAGGGCAAGTTAATATATGACCTCATCCTGGGGTTTGCAAGGAAGCGCTGAACTCGGCATCTAAGTGTTCGTGCAGGGCAAATGCAGGACACGTGCAGGGACAGCTCTTTTTATAAATAAAATGGTGAATTCTAAATGCCAGCACCATCGGAGGGTGGCACTGACAGGCTGCTGGTCAGCTGCTGTGCTCTCACCTAGCTACCACACAGACCAGGGCACGTGGCCTTGCCATTGTCACCTCATGCCATTGTCACCATTTGCCTAGTACGTGTCCCGTGCTATCCAACTCTAACTGTGCTTCCTGTCGGTGTAGTTCCAGTGCCACAGGGCTGTTCGGCGGCCCAACCTCTATACACATTCAAGAGCCGCAGTTCAGACACAAACACGCTAAAATCTGGGCTTGATTGTGAGAAAACATAAAAAATATGTAGCTCGTGACCCATAAATTCTTCAAGTGCCTCTCTTTGTCTCACGCTCACTATCTTCAGCCTCTCCCTAGACCCCTTCAAATCTATCAAGTCAGCCAGCACACTGCTCTGTCCCTGTCCTCTGTCCCCCAACTTTCCTCTGTCCTTGTCCTTTTTGTTTCTCGGTGGTGCATCTCAGACACAGCCACAGCCACAGCCACAGCCACAGCCAGTCGGGTTCTTGGTTTCTCTCTGTTCACTGTCCTGATTCTGCCACATGGAGCAGGGAGCAGCTGGCGAAGGCAGGTGTCCCCTGAGAAGGCTGGGGGAGGAGCTACCTGAGGGACAGACTGGAATTCTCTTTCTTGGTGTGTGTGAGTGTGTGTGTGTGTGTGTGGGGGGGGTTATGGAGGACCCTCACACGTTAATAATTTTGCTCCCGTTACATTAGGGTCCTTCTTCGTGGACGCTCACACTCACACCTGGCCATCCATGAGGGAAAACGTGCCTTTTCCTTCCCCCAGACACCCTGCCCGTCCTCTTTCCCACCCCCACCTGGGTGGCTCTCTTCAAAGCAAGTGATCACAGTGTTCTTTGGGGAACGAGAGTCACAGCTGGTACATTCCAATCTGCAAAGTGTCTTCGAGTACCCGACTCTCATTGCATCCTCTCCGCAGGCGTGAGTGTGGGCACTGTGCTTATTCGTCCTCACAGTGGCCTCCCTCCTTCCGTCTGTCCCCTCCCCCCTGACTCTCCCTCGCTCCCTCTCTCTTCTCTGCAGGACTTGGGAGCGCCCTCTGCGTCCCGTCTCCAGAGAAGTCATAGTCCGCTGGTTCAAGGAGGAGCAGCTGCCTCGCCAAGCTGGCTTCGAGAGGAACACCAAGTCCATCGCCCCATGGTTCCACGGTAGGACGGCGCTGGGTCCCCTGCAGACCCTCCCAAAGGCCCACCTCTTTCGGAGCCTGGGAGGAGGTCCCACAGGGCTGCTGTAATCAGGGCTGTAAAGGACTTACAACTGCTCATTTCACTCTCCCACAAACATGGGCCCGTCTCCCAGGGGTAAGGGTCAGCGCTCCTGGCTCCCTCGGGTGAGACTGAGTGGACAAAGGTCCCCTTCCTGTCATTTACGTGCACATTGAGTGTGCTGAGTCCAAGGCCCAGTTCTCATTTCCTCGGGGCATGTGCTGAAATACACAGGGACCTTTCTCGAGGCCTTAGGACACCAAGGCCGATCTCTGAGCAGGAGCCCCGAGGCTGAGGCACCTGGGTATTGAGTGTGCATCCCTCTTTCTGCTGGGAAGGGGTGAACATGGCTCTTGCCCACTGTCCTCACCTCGGCCACCAAGAGCTCCTCAGAGGCATCCTCTCTACACTCGCAAGACAGTGAGCTGTCAGAGGAGTTCCCGGTAGGCCGGATCTGAATCTTGTTGTCTGAGCCTGTGTCCCTACTAGACCTGGCCAAGGCCGGGCCCTCAGCAGGCTCTGAGCAAATGCTTGCTGAGTAAATGACAGAGGGAAGGAGGGAAGGAGCAAGGGGACACTTGGTTTAGGGAGGAGGTCAGAGTTATCCAAACATAGAACCTGAGAGCTGGGAGGCTCCTGGAAGTATTTCGTTGCTTCGATTTTTACAGATAAGAAAACAGTCCCGGAGAGGGGAAGACATTTTTCTAAGATCACAAAGAAACTTGTAGAGACAAGTTCATGGCTCATGACCCAGTCCAGTGAGCTGAACATGTAGAGGACTCGGACAGGGAGACAGGAGTGTGATGCTAGCGGAGGCCTGCTACAGGGAAACAGGAAGGGCCTCTGGCCATTGTACCCTCTGTATCAGTCAGTGATTGCTGTGTAACAAATTATCTCCAAGCTCAGTGGCTTAAAATAAAGGAGCATTCATGATTTATGAGTTTCTGAGTCAACTAGACAGTTTTTCTGGGATGGGCCAGCCTCAGATGATCTGAGCTGAGCTTGCTCATGTGTCACCAGACAGCTGTCAGGTCAACCGGGGCTGGCTAATCCAGGGTAGGCTCCGCTGAGACAGCTCTTCTCTGCTCCATGTGTCTCTCACTGTCCAGTGGCCTGGTCAGGCTGTCAGGTTCTCTGAATAAGTTGTGTCTTTGCCTTGCTCCTTCCTTCATCAATGTTGAGCCCAGATTTGCCTGAGGACTCCCCTGGTCAGGATTGATCTCTCTTGCCATAATTAGTACCTGTCTGACCTTTATCTGCCTCTATTTCCCTTTTGCTGGCCTCCTGGAAGCTTGACTGGCCTCCACATTACCCTGTATTTCTCCTGCATTTGTCTTGATTCCTGGCCATCTCCCAGGTGTTCTCAACTCCATCCAGAAGGAGAGAGAAACCCATTGTCACGGTAGGCATTGAAGAATATGGGGTCTTGAGATTCTGGGAGACCTTCACAGGCAAGTTCAGGACGTTGCTCTAGCTCCAGGAAAGGCAGGTGAAGTGATTAGAAGGAACCATGCAGGGGCGAGCAAGGTCATGTGCACCTTCATTCCCACCCACCTCCAGGAGCCCAAAGAGTTTGTGAACTAGGAAGTGCAGACAGTAGGCACACTCTACAGATGGGACGACTGAGACGTAGCACTGTTAAGGGATTGCCCAAGGACACAAAGGTCACAGAGCCCCAGCAGGCTGCAAGTGTCCTCACTGGTCTGTCTCTTTCATTGTGGCCCCTGAACAAGCCACTGTCCGCACAACATCCTGAGACTCTTTTAACCAGAAACCAGGTCCTGGTGCTCCCTGCCCACGACCCCCTGCTTCCCTTCACACTTGCAATGAACTTCCAACTTCATGCTGGGGCCCACAAGGTCCCGATGACCGGTCTGCTTCTGGCCTCATGCCACAATGGTTTCCTTGTTTTCCCAGCTCTGGCTTTTTCCTGTTCCTCAAACAAGCCATTTTTCCCCCCACCTCGAGCCCTTTGCACTTGCTGTTTCCCTAGTTTTTTAATTTTTTATTTTTTTTTATTTTTGCATGTCTAACACATTCCCGTTTTTCATCTGAAATATCTCCTCCTCAGAGAAACCTTCCCTGAACCCTTACCCTAAGCAGCCTTCACCAATTTCTCTCAATTCACTGTATTTATTTAATATTCTTCACCAACTGGCATTTATCTCCTTTTTTGCTGGTGTCTGTCTCCCTATCTAATTGTGAGCCTGTGAAACGCAGGCCGTTGTCCCTTTCCCCTGAGCCTGCCATAGGAAGTATCCATGAGGAATGGGAGAAGGCAGAAATGAAGGGCCAGAGTCGGGATGAGACCCCAGTCTTTCAGATTCCAAAGAACAGCCCTTGCTTCTCCGCATTGGACCCTGGTGTGTGTGTGAGTCCCCTCAGGGCCCCATGAGGGAGGCTGAGCCGAGAGCAATGAGAAAACCCAGAGCCACATGTGAGAGGTTAGGCTAGCCTTCCTGGGTGCCATGTGCTCACTGGGGCCAGAGCTGAACCCATGCCTTAGCATCTCTGTATTCAACCTTAGCCTCTGCTTTCTGTTTTAAATTCTATTTATTTATTTATTTATTTTTAAAATTAAATTTATTGGGGCCTAACAAGTGGTGATGGAAGATTTCATTTCTGCTTTTCATCTTCCCCAAAACAAGGGCAAGGGAAACTCACTGTCTTTCTCTGTTGCACTGTTGTTGAGCTCTTCAACTCAATTCACGGTGTCCCTGTGTGTGAGTCAGATTATGCATGGTTCTGCCACAGTAACAAATAATCCCAAAGTCTCAGCGACTTCCACCAACCCAGAGGTTTCTTACACACCCGTATTACACACCCATTTGCATGTGGAATTTGATATGGGCCCCAGACTGAAGGAGCTGCCTTTGTTGGAAATGCTAATGGTCTATTGGAAACTTGAATGGTCTATTGGAAACTCAAATGGTCTATTGGAAACTCTAGTGGTCTCATGACAAAGGGAAAAGAGTGGCAAACCTCATGCCGGTTCCCAAGGCTTATGCCTAGAGTGTGCCATTGCTGCCCAGGATTCTTTGTCCAGAGCCAGCTTGGCACCTGTGGTGTGGGAGTAGAGTCTATTACATCCACCAGCCGCTTTTAGACCCCTTCGTACCCCCTGGCCTCCACACATCCCACAGGAGAGGGAGTGGCTCTTTATGCTCAGAAAGAAGACAGTCCACTTCCCTGAGTGACTCAGCCACGCTTCCCGGGAGCTGGTCCCGGGATCACTGCCTCTCACCCCTTTTCCATTACATGTCTCTGTAGCCTTCAGAGAGTTCCCGCTTGAATTGCCACTTTCTTTTTCATCCACACATTCTTATAGTCTTATAAGCATAGCACTAACATCTTAGGCACCTGTGTGGCGCAACTATCAGTTCTGTGGGGTGGGGGTCGGGCAGGACACAGGTTGCTCTGAGGCTTGAGGCAGACAATGGAGAAGGGAAGACAGAGGTGCTCACCTTTACCTTTAACTTTTTCTTTTTATCTTCACCTGTGGATGTGTTTTTATTGATTTTGAGAGAGAGAGAGAGAGAGAGAGAGAGAGAGAGAGAGAGAGAGAGAGAGAGAGATCAATGTAAGAAAGAAACATTGATTGCTGTCTCTCATATGTAACCTGACTGGGGATGCAAGGTGAAGAGCAGTGTGGACAAGGAGCTGACGGTGCGGCCTGCTCTAGAATCGAGCGGCTCTGTGGCCTTGGCTGTGTCCTCTGAAATCCTCATCTGTGGAACTCAGATGACAGCATGGACTTCACGGATGCTTAGGAAGTTCAAGCCCACAAGTGTGGTTTGCCCCACTGAATGAGCCATGTCAGTGTGAGAGCTGACTTCTCCTGGCATCGGAGATCCACTGCCAGGAGTGGGGTCACTCCTCGGGGGAGCAGTTGGGGAGATGGGCAGGGATCTAGCTTCCTGCTGCTGCCTCGGGGTTCTTGATAAAGTTTCCTCTGTTAAAAAGCGAGATAAAGTGGCAAGGTCATTCCTCTTTTCTCCTTTGCTCATTGTTACCGTCCAGGGGTTTTTAAGAGAGATTTCTAGTAATCTAAAAATACTCTGGAGAAAAGGGAGTGCGTGTAAGTTCAGCTTTGGGTTGGCAGGGTGGGGAGGGGAATCTAGTTTTGGACTTCAACATATATCTAAAATTGATAATTTTGCCCAGTGGCTCATTTGGAACCCGTTTCTCTTCCTGAGCGTTGCTTCTAGAAGACAGCCACCGTGTGGCCTGTGGTTGATTGTCTTGGCAGCAACCCCCTGGCTGTCTTGAGGCTTGCCTTCAGAACGAGGTGGGGAGTGGAGCCACGTAGTGGGTGGCAGTCGGCCTTGGAAGACTTCTTGCAGGGCCCTGCTCAGGGGCTGGGAGTCGGGCCTGGGCTCTTTGCTCTAGCATCTGCGTTGCTGTGCCATGCTCTGCTGCCATTGTTCCGGGACCCTGGGCCTGCCCACAGCCCTGCGGAGCCCTCAGAGTTTGCTCAGGGATCAGGAGCTCTGCAGAGGTTGGCCAGGGCTAGGGAGTCTGTGGACTGAGGATTGAGGGCTTGGCCTTGCTTCTCTGTTGCTGGGAGCGTCTGGTCCAGGGGCTGAGGCACGGGCAGTGGTGACCCCTCTGCATGGCCCTTTTGGAGTCCTGCAGGGAGGAGCCCCCAGAGAGGTGGGAAGGGCTGTGCCCTGGGAGACAGTGCTGAGTGGGAGTGGAGTGTAGGCTCGACCCCTAACCACATGCTCTGGGAGGTCACTTCCTCTCTGAGCTGCAAGGCCAGGATGGGGTTGGACTGGCTGGCTCGTGCTGCCCGTGGCAAGTTGGCCTGGTCTTTGTGATGATTCTCAGGAGCTAGGGAGTCCAGGAGCTGAGGGGCAGAGAGAGCCAGCTTGGGTCGGTAGGAGAATAGGAAACTGGTGACTAGAGGTGGCAGCTAGAATGGGGACCTGGCAGTGTGGATCCAGGCACTAGATCTGTGTTAAACAAGGAAAAGCTGAAGAACCCAGAGGTAGAGAAAGTAATAATACTGACTTCATTGTGGTGTGATGGGGACTGGGTGCATTAATGTTAAAGAGTGTTAGAGCATGTGTGGCATGTGATACACGCTTCTGTTTGTTACGTGGAATAGTGAACACCGTAGCCTTTGGAGATGCACGCTCATGCACTGCTCTCACTTGGAAGGAAAGAGGAGGTCGACATCAAATGACTCCACATGAAGGAGGATGATACTTATTTACTCTAAAGATAAGCGCAAGTCTGCCTGTTCTTTCATCATGAGAGGGCACTCATTTTGAAATGTCCCTTCAAGGCCACACGAGGTAACTCACGGGCTATTTGGAAGGATTGTTAGCGTGTCCCCATCCATCGTGTCAAGTCAGATTGGCCATTTTCCTCGCGTGCAGAATTTGGAATGGAAATTTCCCACCAGCTCTGATCCCAAATGCGACATTTCTAAACAGGACAAAAGTAGGTCAGTTGACCTACTTTCTCCTCAAGTTCTTGCTTAAGCTGTTCCAGCTAAGAAATAAAGGAATCTTTTTTCTTCTTTTTTTAAAAAAATGGTGCACTGGCTATAAAGGCTCAAAAAAGGATCACAAAGAAGAGTGACATGATTTTCTGCTTTAAGAAAGCATCAGTGGCCACAAGATTTAACTCTTTCCATCCCTTTGGGTATAGTTCTGCATTATTGACTCCAGACCCTCTGTCTCCCAGGGACCTGGCCTTCAGTGTGGGTGTTCTGATGAGCTAGCTCTCTCTGGTTTCTGGCCCTCGGGTTGGTAACTAAAATGTGGGGAAGGTACAGGGGTTGGGTGGACCCACATGATTTGGATTTCACAGAACAGATTTTTTATCTTCTGTCTGGATTCTAAGAAGCAAGGGTAACAATAAACAAAGCTGTTTTAACTTCATCCTTGTCCCGGCCCACGGGACAACAATGGGGTTACGCAGGAACCACCTAAGAGAATGAAACAAACAAGGAACGCGAAAGAATGGAGGCAAGACAAGGTTCTGATCAAGCCTCAACTTTATTCTTTGAAATGGCTGTATTTATACAGCAGAAACAAAGCGGGGCAGGGTTGCCTATGCAGAGGGGTCTTTGGCAGTGTATAATTGGTTTAGGCACTGAGTGACAAGGTGGTAAGGTATCTGGCAACACAGGATTGGCTAACTGCCAGGGCGGTGTAACATTCCAAGGTGTGACATTCCAAGGCTGGGCTATCTAGGGGGGGGGGAGGATCAGGAAGGGGAAGTTGCAAAGATGCTAAGGGGCAGGTTAATCTTATCTTCTGGCCACACCCTCAGGACACCACATAACTTCTGCTAGAAGGAACTTAATTCTATTTTCTTAAGACTGAGTTACTTGTCTCAACTCTGATGGCTCCCAACACATCCTCTTCCACAGCGGAGTCTGTTTAGTTAACTCAGTCCCTCCGAGGAAATCTAGGTTGTTGCTGTCTCCTCCCTGTCTCCCTGCTTCTCTGCCAGAGGGCATCTGGCCTGGGAAGGTGGCAGGACGGTCCTGCCTGAGGGGGTGTGGTGGAGTGGATGAGAGAGGCTGAGACCCTGTCTGGGGCTGTGTCCATCTGGAGGTCACAGAGGCCACTTGACCTTGTTCCACTCCTTAGGGGCCACTGGTTGGTATCCGGGGGTGTGATGGATTGGCTGCACCTGTGGGGTCACGCTGGCTTTTGTGTTTTCACTGGTCATTTATTGAACATTACTTTGCGTTGACCTGTGTCAAATGAACATGAAGTTTCCAAGATTGCATTTATTTCTCACGCTACTCCGGGAGAGGTAACCATACCGAGCACGGACACTCTTATGTGTGCTTCACACATGTTAACCTATTTAATCCTCACGTGTCTCTCTGCACCTGTTGCCAGCATTAGCCCATTTCACAGTTGAGGGGCTGAGGCACAGAGAAGGGAGTGTGTGTGCCTGTGGCTCACTGGTCGTAAGTGGGGGTGGCGGGATTCAAACCCTGGTGGTCTGGCTTTGGAGTCCATGTTCTTATTCATGATGCAATGCAGCCCTGAGGCCACCCCACAGTGAGGATTAGAGACCCCAAAGGTTAAGTAAGTGCCCTAGGGCACACAGCGCTGGGGGTTGGGGGGTAGTTTTTCCCTGGGCCAGGGTGTCTCCCTGAGGATGAAGAGATGGCTGTCCCTTTGGAAGACACCAGCCTTCTCCAAATCACTGGGCAGCTGTTGGGGCAGCTGTTTTGAAAGGCTTCCCTGCCTTATTCCTGGCGGGACAAGTGTCCGCTCCTCTGAGGTCAGCACTGGCCCTCCCATAGAATTCCTGAAGGCGGCCCCCACTCTCCAGACACTGCCAAGTCCTCATGCAACACATGGAGTGAAGCAGGACCTGCAGTGTTTGGGATTTTGAGTTACCTGGACAGCGGCACTAGGAGACAGGCTCCCTGTGTATGGCATTTAAATAATTAATTGGCTGATTATTAATATTAAGTTTCTGTTGTGTGCTAAGTACAGGGTATGTGATGGAGAACAAAAGTGATAATTTCCCTGCCCTTGCATAACTTACATTCACTCGCAATTAACCGAAAATCAAACCAATATAATAAGTCATAGGACTGAAAAGACCAAAGGTCGGTCCAGCTTCAGGCCTTGCTTGATCCAGGCTAAGGAGCCCGCCTCACTCCAGCTCTTGCTCTGTCACTCCCATGCTGTTTTCATTCTCAAGCATCACCTCAGTTGTGGCTCCACGCCTGCGTTCTCCCAGCTCAAAGCCAGCAGCAGAGAGAGCACACCTTTCTTTCAGAATCCCAATAGTAGTCCCGATATTCTGGCTTCTTGGGTCTGGTTTGGACATAGCCCACTCCTGAACCAATCACCGTGGCCAGAGGAATGCGCTCTCTGATTGGCTAGGCTTGAGTCATATGACCATCCCTGTTGGGGGGCAGAGTCCATCCATGGCAACTGCATAGACTGAGTGAGAAGGTGTGGTTTTCCAAGAAGGTCACCTTCCCCTGTTCAGCGGAAGGACAGATGGTCCTGGATGGGCAAGACCAACCGATGGCCACCACGGAGAGGGAATAACCTGTCCTGTCTCCCCGGGGAACTGAAAGCACATCAGCAAGCCTGGCCGAATCAGGTGCTAGGTTCATACTTCCAGTAGGGTAGGGCTACACAGGGTCCCGTGTAGACACTTCAGAAGTCATTTTGCTGGTAGTTGCACCCTCAGTTAGTGATTTGAACCTGGCATGTCAGCTCGGAGCAGGCAGTCGTGGGCATGGAAACTGCCTCTGGTGCATAAATATATCTGGAACAAGATGCCTGTCCAGGGAAGCCCTGTCTCAGCAGTTAGCCGTGGTGGAGTTTCACTTGGAATTATAAAAATGAAGGCTTTCCAGCTCATTCATCACAATCTCCGTGGCTTTCCGATGCTTTGAGAAACTCTTGAGAGTGAAGCGCTTAATAATTCCAGCCTCCTTAATGATCCCGTCTGCAAAGCACGGCAATAAGAAAGAAAAGTCACGGAAATGAATGAGGAATAGCGAGGCAGTAACGGAGGAGTTGTCAGCCAGCGAGGCGTAGCCGCAGTGAGAGCGGGGAGAAATATGCACATCAGATGAATTGAGACCCATCAAAAGTAAAAGGTCGTGCCTGGGCTGCCTGCATTTCTTTCCTTTCGGGGAGAAGCCCTGACAGGAATCCAAGGAGCTCATTTGGTTACTGAGGTTCAGCTCTGAGCTAATGATTTCAGGGACTGGCATGGAGGCGGAGGAGGGGCTGGGAACCAAATCCCAGGCCTGCTCCAGGTTTGCTAACACATGGATTTATGGGTCCATTATGGGACAGCATCCTTTAAACATATGCTTAAAGCGCCTTGCCTTTCCTCCCCTCCCCTCCCCTTTCCTCCCCTCTCCTCCCCTCCCCTCCGTTTTCCTCAACTCCTTTCTCCTTTCCTCCCATTCCTCCCCTTCCCTTCCCTTTCAGAGGGGCTGCTCAGAAGTGACTATTTTGATAGCAAATGTGAAGCCGCTAGCAGTGTTGGCAAGCATCTGTGTGGGCTACAGGAGGTGTGTGGGGGGGAGGTCAGGTAGCACATCCATGGAGTGTGTCACAGCAGTAGCAGAGGCGTCAGGAGCTGTGCTGCAAACAGCCTGCTTATGCCGAGACCGGTTTGGCTCAGTGGATGGGGCGTCGGCCTGAGGACTCAGGGGTCCCAGGTTCGATTCCGGTCAAGGGCATGTACCTTGGTTGCGGGCACATTCTCTCTCATCGATGTTTCTGACTCTATCCCTCTCTCTTTCTCTCTGTAAAAAAATCAATAAAATATATTTAAAAAATATTAAAACAAAACAAAACAAAAACAAAACACCCAGCCTGCCTGCATATTAAGGGGTGACACTGGGAGAGTGAGCATAAACCTGGACTGGGCTATGCTGGCGCTCATCTTCCTGTTCCTCGCCTTCTCATCCTCACCTTGTGCAGCCACAGGGGAGGGGCTGCTGCCCTCGGGCCTGTCCCCTGACCTTGGCCTTGCCTTTTTCTACAGAGGCCCGCCAGGGGGCACAGCAGTTATTCGGACTGAGTCTGATGCCCAGTGCCCCAGGCGCCTGGGCACCTTCGGGCTGTCTCAGATGCACCTGCCCTCGTTAGTCCTCATCAGGAGCCCTGATCTGTGTGCTGCTTTCTGCCTCAGTTTCCAAAGTGCGGCTGTTGGCTTCTGCCTCACCCCTCGACCTGTGTGGCTTAGGCTGCGGCTTGGTCTGTGTCTAGCCTGGCAGTAACAGCCACCACCGTCAAAGCTGCCATTGCTTTCCTGGCATTATTTCACTCCATTTGGCCAGCTTTGGGTAACACTAATGTGAATCCGTCTATTGTCCACGGAAGAAATCCCAAACCTAAAGAAAGGCTTAAGGAGTGTATTTGAGCCAAGGGCTGAGGAAGCAAAATCTCAAAGGACGGAGAAAATGCTCCGGGAATAGCAGCGGTGCCGTTCTTTTTAGAATCAAAGGAGGAAATAAGGAAACGTGAAATCCATTGGTGGCGGGTTAAGGAGGCAGGAGAAAGCAAAGCAGTGCTTTTCCGTTGGCCATTGGTGGGTGTGGGATAGTTAACATCGAACAGTTATGAGTGGGAGTAGAGATGGTGTGCGGGGAACGAGATAACGTGAGCTTCCTGTAATTGTTCTGAGGCTGAGAAGGAAAATTGCTGACATTTGACACGTTCTTCGACAAAAGGCTGAGAAGGGTCTTTGACATTTAAAGGTGTGCTATCAGTGCACAAGAACAATGGACAGGGCGTGCTCGAGTAAAGATTAACGTTTCACTAAGGACGCCTGCTTCTGGAGACAGCCAGGCTCTGCTCCCCTCCCCCACAGGGGTCTGACCCTTCTCCTCTATTTTCTTTGTCCTTATCTTCCTGAATTTTGATCCCATTCCCAGTGGTGGAAGGTGGCCGTGGAGTGTCTCACCTTGGGCACAGCCCTCCTCCGGTTCAGCTGTGTGTTCTCACGTTGGCTCCTGCTCTCCAGTGCGTTCCTGTTCGCTGCTCTTAGCACCTCCATCAGCCAATGGCCTCTTCCTCCTCCTGACTAAGCACTTGCTGTCTTGGAAGTCTTGTGTTGATGGTTTGTTCCCACCACCATCCTGGAGATCCCTCGGCACCTAGTGTTGTTGTAAACCTTTCTGTGGACTTTTTGGCTTTGCTCTTTAGTTGCTCTGCTTGTTTTTATTTGGGATTTGAAGAGATTGAAAAATGATGTTGCCACCACCACCAATTCCAGAATCCACCCCTCATACCCTGCACTTACATACGTGTGCATGCAAGGTGAGGAGTGTTAAATATCACTTGTGTTTCTTTAATAAAGGTGGATCTTCACCTCCTTTTATTTATTTATCCTTTCCCAAGAATATTTTACCATTGATTTTTAGAGAGAGTAAAAGGGATAAGGAAAGGCAGAGAGAAACACTCTATTGATTGATTGCCTCCCGCATGCTCCCGACCAGGGCAGGGAGCCTGCAACCGAGGTAGGTGCCCTTAACCAGAATTGAACCCAGCACCTTTGAGTCCACCAGCAGATGCTCTATTCCCTGAGCCAAACCGGCTAGGGCTCACTTGTGTTTCTTGATCTCACTGAGCACTAGCTGTGAGGCCCATGCTCCGGGCACCTCTGGTGTTCTGGTTCTAATCGTCGCACAGTATTCTGTAGGCCGCTGCCACCTAATTTTGCTCAACCCACTCCCTGAGTCTGGATACCCAGATTGCCTCCAACTCATCACCACCACAACTTACTCTAAGTATCAGTTGAGTTCCTTGCACTGGATCCCTATGGACCTACATGAGGACTTCTTTGTAAGCGACCTCAAGATTAAAGTTGTGGGGCCAGAGGATATGCATGCACTTAATTAGACCAGTGGTGCCAGTGGCTCTCCAGAAGGCTGAACCAGGCTCTGGTCCCCGCAGCCACACAGGAAGGACGCTCTCCCTCCATGTTTCAAACCCCTCACTGGAACATGCTAGGAATCCTGGGTCCCCTCTGTGCTCACAGGAAGGTGGACGCTGGCAGTCACCGTCTTCAGATGCTTCTCTCTTCAAACCCACCATTTCTGCTGGGCAGTGGCCTCCTTACGCAGACACAGCACCTGCTAGTTCTCCACAAAACAGACTCCTCTACCTCCTCAGTCTCTCTGGGTGCAGAAGAGTAGTGAGGGCACTCCTTTTAGTCCTTCTAGCCCCTGCCCCAGCCCAGCCCAGCCCAGCCCAGCCCAGAAGAGCTCTTTCTCTCCTGGCAGGGACTTCTCACAGGACCCACCCACCATCCCTCTGAAGTAGGCCTACGAAACCCCGCCTTCAAACTCTGTTCCCCTGAAAATACAGGCAGTTTCTAGATGTAAAACTCACGTTTAAGTTCTTTGTCTGTCCTAGCTCTCAGTGAATCTCAAAACGGCTACTTCTTAGAACTGCATGAGAAGATGTTAAACATTGCTGATGCTTGGCGCGCCCAAGAAGAAGTAAACCAGACCTTCTCCAGTGGGCTGGTGCTGAGAACCAGGCTCCAGAGACTCAGCCCACTTGGACAGTTAAAGCTCATTAGTGACCATTTATTTCCAGGTGATAATCTCCCCATCCGCCAAAGGACATGGACCGGTTTTGAATGACTCCCCACCAGCGATATGTGGGGAACTGCAGAGCAACAATATTAAAATATTTTAAATATTAAACGCTGAATATGTACAGTGAAGGGAATAAAGGAAGCTCAGGGAGTGGAAAACCAGCTATCCTTGGGAGCCTCAGTGTGCTCCTCACATCGTAGCCCTCTTCCTTCCACCCGATATGATCCTCATCCTGACCTTTTTGTCCATCATTTCATTGCTTTATTTACTGTTACTATGTTGAACTCCAAAAACTGTAGTGTTGAGCTTTGTGGGCTTTTCAATTTAATACATGGAATCATGGTGTAGTTATTTTTCAGTTATTTATTTTCAGTCATTAGTTTGTTTCATGCATCATCAAAAACAATTTTCTCATTGTAGTTTTTCTTTTCTGTTGTTGGGAGGTTATACCACACTCAAACCTGTCTTTTCGGGGTTTACATATGTACTTTAACATGTGTACTTAACATATTCTAAAGTTAATATATATCTTTACCCTCTTCCTAACCCAACTGAGTTTTATTTAAACTCCAATCCTCTTTTTCCCCGATAAGATGGTTCTAGTTTCTTAGACTCTCAAATTATCCACTACAATCATTTTGTAAGTCAATATGTATATTTTTTAAAAGTTGACCCACTATATCTATGCTATTTATCATTCCTTTTAGCATCTCAGGTTTTTCTATCCATGATCATATTTCTTCTACCTGAAGTACATCCTGGAATTCCCTTAGTCATCAACTCCCAATTTCCCCCCCCTGAATATGTCTTTATTTTGCCCTTCTTGAAAGATAGTTTAATTAAGCAGTTATTTTTTTTCTTGGCACACTGAAAATATTATCCTATTGTCCTCTGGCTTCAATTGTTGCAGCTAAGAAGTCAACCATTAGTTTAATTGTTTCTTCTTTGTAGGCAATCTGCTTTTTCTCTCTGGTTGGCAAAATGAGACATTGAGTAGCTTTGCGCAGCTTCACTATGATGAGTTTTCAATGAATTCTCCACCACTCACTCTTTAACTATTGCCTCTTCTCTATTCTTCTTTCCTCTTTGGGATTCAGATTATGCTAGTACATGTGTCAGACCTTTCATTCTACCCTCAATGTCTCAATCTCCTGAGACTTAGATTAAACTTCTCTTAGGTTACATTTGTATAAATGTCCCATGGATGTGCCATTCTTAGTCTTCACTGGGACTCTTCACTCTTCCTATCCCTTCTTACCGTTCACCTCATCACCACTCCTTACTGCTCACAGGGTCTACTGGTCTTCCAGGCCCACTTCACACACACCTTCATTGTCTCTGCAAAGCCTGTCCTGACTTTTGTTGGCTCGTTAATCTTCTCCTTCTTGTGTTTTTTTCATAGCCTTACTGTCCCCTGCATGAGATAACATGGTGTAGAGCAGAGAGCACTGGGCTTGGAGTCTGAGGACCTGAGTTCAAATTCTGGTCTCACCCTTACTAGCTCTGTGACCTAGGCTAAGTCACTTCTCTTGTTGAGCCACACTGTTCTCAGTTATGAACTGATGATGGTGGGGTCATCAGGAAGACTAATGGGACAAGGGCCACAGAGTGCCCCAGTGGAGCCCAGTGCTGGCTTTGGCATAAAACGTCTCCCATGACCCTTACTGTGTCCTTTTGCCTCTCTGTTTCTAAATGGAAGCCACTTCTGGCAGCCCAGTGACCCGGGAGCTGGCCACAGCTGTGGAAACGTACTACCGTGTTTCCCCAAAAATAAGACATTCTCAGAAAATAAGACCTACTTACAGGTTTCCTTATCTTTGGGAGCAAAAATTAATATAAGACACTGTCTTATTTTCAGGGAAACAGGGTAGTATTTGCAGAGTAATCCTCAAATGAGGAAGCCCTCACTGGGCTGAGATCCTGGCTCATACACCTCCAATTTATGCCCGTTGAATCCGTTTTCGACCCTTGGGCATTCTTATATTCTCCCATCTAGGAAGCATCAGTATCTCCCATTGTCCTCAGCATGGTGTCTGTACTTCTTTTAACGATAAGGAGAGTGTGTTGGGGCCTGACCCCAGCCTATCTCCGTGCATCTTCCCGTTGCCCAACTGCTCCTTTAGTGCTCCATCCAGCCGCACGGAGCCCTGTGCTAATTCCTTTGGCAAGCTGCCCTCCTTGCCATGCCTGTCTGTTTTAACCTTTCTGTTCTCAGCTGTCTGTCACTTCCTTCCCTGGGCTCAGAGCTGGGGCACCTTCCCTAGATACAAACACTGCGGCTAAGGCCTTACCCCCTTCAGCCTTGATCACCATGGTTACAGTACCCCTCCCTGCCCCTCTGCTTTTTAAATTTACACCAGTCTTTCTTTCTGTCCAGAGCCAGAGGTTTTGGGAAGCAGGGACCAGTTCTTATTCGGTGCTGATGTCCAGGTGCCCAGCCTGGGGCCTGGCTCCTAGGTTTTGTCTAATAAATACTTGTTAAAGGGAGGGAAGAGAAAAGGGAAAATAAAGGAAGGAGAGAAACTGCAGGGATAAACTACATTTTCCACTGTTTGGGGTGAGACTGGCTCGAAAGAATCTGTGGTTGCCTTCTCAGTAATCATTCTGAACCCACCACCATGGATGTTGTCTGGTAAGTCCACATGCCTCAGTCAGCCCTGGTCATTGGCTGAGCTGGAGTGTTTTCATGATCCCAGTGCTGTGCTCTGTCCTCAGCCAGGAGGGTGGGGTGGGGCCTTCTCCTCTTCCCTTACTCTGGACTGTAGAGTGCTTGAGTGCTTAGAAGGGGCAGAGGTGGGTGGGGTGGGATTGATCACACAATACTTGGCTCAGAGGCAATTGGGGGTGGGGAGATAGGGAGGGCAGAGTGAACGAGACAGGAGAGCATAGCAGGTTTTTCTTGCAAACATCATGCATGCCCCAGCCACCAACCTGTTCTCTTGGGGCTGGTTTTCTGTGAAAAGGTCTTTGCCATCCTGACTATGAGGCTGTATCACCTTTGGTCTCGAGTCAAAATGATTTTGATTTCTAGGTAAGTATCAACGAAGGGGCAGAATTCACAGATGCCTACTGTTGAGACACCTGGAGAGTCTCCTAAGAATGGCCCAGGCTGGGCCCAGGACCAGTCCCATTCAGAGGAGGTCCCCTCAGCAGCCTCTGTTTGAGAGGATTGGGGGTGTGGGGTGTGGGCAATACAGCCTGGCAGCATTATGAGCGTCACTGCTACCAGCAGAAGGCAACACCCAACACTAGTACATGTGTAGTGTGCTTAGTGTACTTAGTGGAAACAAGGGACAATTTTATGACAACCCTATGATGTAGGTAGTGTTATCAATACCACTTAATACTAGTAGATGAGGCCATTGAACTCGGTTTCAGAGGGGCTTAGGTAACCTGCCTATGGCCGCCTGCTGATCAAGTTCCTGTGCTGGGATTAAAAAAACAGTTTATATTGATTTCAGAGGGAGAGAGAGAGAAAAACATCAACCATGAGAGAAAATTATCGATTGGCTGCCTCCTGCATGCTCCCAACTGGGGATCAAGCCTATAACATGGGGATGTGACCTGACAAGAAATTGAACCATGATTCTAGTTCAGGGGTCAATGCTCAACCACTGAGCCATGCCTGCCAGGCTGTGCTGTAATTTAAAAAAAAAAAATTATATATATATATATATATATATATATATATATATATATATATATATAATTGAATTTTTTACAGAGAGGAAGGGAAAGAGAGAGTTAGAGACATCGACGAGAGAGAAACATTGATCAGCTGCCTCCTGCACACTCCCCACTGGGGGTGTGCCTGCAACCAAGGTACATGCCCTTGACCGGAATCAAACCTGGGACCCTTGAGTCCATAGGCCGATGCTCTATCCACTGAGCCAAACTGGTTAGGGCTGTGCTGTGATTTTAATCTGTGCACTTGTTTTCTGCTCCAAACCAGTCCCTCTACATCCCCGGTACTTGGGATATAACATCACAGTTCTGGTGTCTATTTGAGTCTTCCAGAAGCAGAAGTACATGAGATTTATTGGAGGAAATGCCTGGGAAGCTAAAGCAGACACAGAGCAGGAGAGGGTAGCAGATTCTTCAGATGTGGTGCAGGTTTGACTCCTAGGAAGGGAGAGGTGGCAGAAAGGACCATTGGGAGGGAGAGCCTAGTGCTGGAGGAAATCCCAGTCAGGCTGACGGGAAGCCCGGAGCAAAGATTGCTCACTAGAGGAGACCCACATTGGGTAGGAACCCCTGTGCTCTGAGTCAGGGGGGTCTCGGTCTGGTGTCCCCTGTGCTGAAAGCAGCCTGGGGGCAGCATGCCTCAGCACGGGTCCTGAAGATGCAGCAGCTGGAGGCTGCCAGCTCTCCATGTTGCTCCTGGCAGCAGGATCTGTCTTAAAGGGAGACCTGGGCCACATGCTCCCAGGGCCACAGGCTCTGTTTTTGAGCTGCCCACAGACTGTACTAATATACTTAGAGTTTGGGCAGGATGCTGCGAAAGCCCCAAGATGGGCTGTCCCTGCAGCCTCCTGGGATAGAGCCATTTCCTGGAGGGTGAACAGGCTGCACCCTGAATCAAGGGACCCTGCAGAGGGGTGAGGAGTGGTTGGGGGTGGGGAGGCTAGTTGGGAGGAGGGACTGAAATACAGAAATATGAGCTTTGCCATTTTGGCCCAGAGAGGCTGCCCTTCGTAACTCAACCACTCAGAGGGACTTATTTTTCTAACTTGCTGTTATACTGGGTAAAACCACATTGTAGAGGATTGAAGAATCGGAGAGAGTTTGTTTTTTGAGCGAAGGGAAGCTTAATTACGTGCCTCTATTAAGAAATTGCTTGCTTACTGTCCACAGGTAGACAGAGGAAGCCTTTTTTATTTCTAAAGAGGAAGTACTTTTTCCAGGTGCTCATTATAACGGAGGGAATCATGAGTCATCCAGGTCTCACCATCAAGGCTCTCCACAGGGCCATGCTGCTGACTTGTGTTTGTAATGGATGGATGCTACAGTTCTGGGTCATTACTAATTCTCTGTAATGGATCCAGATGAGTGTGGCTTAATTTAGAGGAAAGTGTGCTAAACCCAGGCCTGTGGGAACTCTGCCCAGGCAGACAGCTGGCTGCTCTGGACCAAGATGGCCCCTCAGTGGCCTGAGGCAAGAGCTGGACAGCCCCGGCTGGCTCCTCCCTGCCTTTGACACAGGCTGAGGAGCAGGAAGAACCTGCTGACTTTGTTTGTTTTTTCTCTTTTAAACCAGGAATCATTAGCCGAGAAGATGCAGAAGATCTCCTTGAGAACATGACAGAGGGAGCATTTCTGGTCAGGGTCAGTGAGAAAATCTGGGGCTACACCCTCTCCTATCGCCTGCAGAAGGGGTTCAAGCACTTTCTCGTGGATGCCTCTGGGGACTTTTACAGCTTCCTGGGAGTGGACCCCAATCGCCATGCAACGCTCACCGATCTCATTGATTTCCACAAGGTAGTGCTCTTAATGGTGCTGCTCAGGGGATAAAACTGGTAGAAACGTGAGCTGAAGGGAGCGCCAGGCTGGAGGTTTTTGATGAGATGGGGATGGAGAGTGAACAGACAGGGCTCCAGGGATATGGAACTTGGGCTAGAAGAGACCAGAAGTTGTCTAGATACAGGCAATGCAGGTCTGTCTTCTCTCTGACCCATGTGGGCTCCTCAGGAGGGTCCCCAGCCCTCTTCTTTCCTTGAGTACCTGAGTGGTCCCTACTGTCAACACGTAGGAGCTGGTTGACCAGCCTTCTGTCCAAGACCAGTTCTCATTCCCAACTCATCTCCGGGATGTCCCTCTTGGGGATATTCTAGAAAGGCCTCTTGCAGCTTTGTAGAGTTAGCTGGAACCTAACAAGCAACCCCATGGTTAGAGAAGCTTTCCTTGTAGAGTTACCATGTCTCTTGTTCCAACTATAGCTTTACCATGGAGTATGTGTGTGACTGTGGGCAGCTTCCTTGATCTCTCTGAGCTTTAGTTTCCTTCCCAGACCAATGGATGTAATAATACTTAGCCCAGATCCTCTGAGCATTAAAGGAGGGGATGTATGCACCAGGACTCTAACTACAAAGTGATAGGGAGTATCATTTCCCACAGCTCTGTCTGCTGAGGACTCATATTGAGACAGATGGTGCCTTCTATTTTTTTTTTAATAAGTTTTTAATGTTCATGTTATTACAAATGTTCCTCCCCCCCCCACCCCACCATTGCTCTCCTCCACCAGGTTCCCACCCCACCCTCTGCCCTTTCCCCACTCCCCATTGTCCTCATCCATAGGTGCACAGTTTATGTTCAGTCTCTTCCCACATCCCCCTCTCCCCTTTTCCCCAAGAATCGTCAGTTCACTCCCCTTCCATACCTCTGATTCTATTATATTCAACAGTTAATATTGTTCATCAGATTTTTTTTTAATTTCCTTGGTTTTTAGATTCACTTGTTGATAGTTACATATTTGTTGTTCATAATTTTTATCTTTATTTACTTTCTCTTCCAAAAGAACCCCCTTCAGCAATTCATATAACTTTGGTTTGGTGTTGATGAACTCCTTTAGCTTTTTTTTATTAGTGAAGCTCTTTATCTGACCTTCGATTCTGAGTGATAGCTTTGCTGGATAGATTATCTTTGGCTGTAGGTTCTTACTATTCATCACCTTGAATATTTCTTGCCATTCCCATCTGGCCTGCATGGTTTCTGTTGAGAAATCAGCTGACAATCGTATAGGTGCTCCTTTATAGGTAACTACCTTCTTTGCTCTTGCTGCTTTTAATATTTTCTCTTTGTCTTTTGCTCTTGGAATTTTAATTATGATTTGTCTTGGTGTGGTCCTCTTTGGATTCCTTTTGTTTGGAGTTCTGTGCGCTTCCTGGACTTGTAAGTCTAATTCTTTCCCCAGGTGGGGGAAGTTTTCTGTCACTATTTCTTTCAGTATGTTTTCGATATCTTGCTCTCTCATCTTCTGGTACCCCCATAATTCTGATGTTGGTTCGCTTGAAGTTGTCCCAGAGGTTTCTTACATTATCTTCAATTTTCTGGATTCTCATGCCTTCTAGCTTCTGTGGAGGAGTGTCTTCTGGCTCTTTATGTTCCAAATCTTTGACTTGATTCTTGCGATCTTCCATTCTGTTTTTAGGACTCTGTATAATATTTTTTATTTCAGAGAATGTATTCTTTATTTCTTGTAGATCCCTTATCATTTCTTGTTGATCCCTTATCATTTCTTGTTGATCCCTTATCATTTCTTGTTGATTCCTTATTAATTCTAGTTGATCTCTTTTCATATCCTCATAGGTCTTATCGATCTTTTCTAGGAAATTCTTGAAAAACCTTATAAGCGTAGATTTGAACTCTATATCCAGTCGCTTTTTGTCCTCCATTTCTTTATTTGTGATCTATTTCGTTGTCGCATTTCGCAGCTACAGATGGGGTGGGGTTTCAGGATGGAGCCTACAGCCTTGGCTTCAGTCAGCCCTGCCCTATTCAGTCTCAGTAATCCCCAGGGTCCTTCAGTACTCGCTGCAAGCGCCTCTGAGAGAAAGGTGCCCTCGATTTTCGCCTGCTACCAAACAGTCTATGCTCTCCCCCAATGAGCCCTGTGTTGGGGTTCAGTTCAGTTGGAAGTGGAGTTGGAGGTGGCGTTCAGAGCAGTCTGGAGCCCCTGTCTCCTTCCCGTCAGGGCAATCCCGCGGCACAGCCGACCATCCCTTCTCTGCACGCAATGTGCGCGCCTCCGGGACCTCCTTTCACCGCTCCCCCGGAGTTCCGCCTTACAGCCCAGCTCCCGCTGTGTGAGCCTGGGTCCCCGGGGTCTGGCCTAGAACTGGGGTTCAGAGCAGTCACAACTGGGGCCCAACGCAGTCGGAGAGTTTATCTCCTTCCTGCTAGGGAACGCCAGCCAGGCACTCAGCCACCCTCCTCTCCGGCTCTGTCCTCTCCGTGTGTCTCCGTACCTTGGGCTTTTCCAACTCCTCCGTGCTTCCTTCTGGTTTTCTCCTTGCTTCTTGCTGTAGAATTTCCAGTCAGTCAACTTTCCTGTAGTTCTGGGTAATGTCCATTTTATATTTTAGTTGTATTTTATTGAAATTGTTGTGTGCGCTGCGGCTAGGTGTTTACCTGGGCGCAGCCATCTTGGATTCCAGATGGTGCCTTCTAAATAAGATATGTAGAAAGAAGCAATTTCTGTGTTACTGTGGCTACTGGCATCAATAGTAACTGAAAGAAAGACAAAGGTGGAACTTGGTGACTTGGAAGGCAGGACCAGGATTCTGAGACAGAGCTGTGGGACCTCAGAGGTCTACCCTCTACCTGAGCTTTGCAGGGGTAGAAAGTCCTGCAGAACTAGTTGGCTGTCTCACTGGGCTTTTTTTAAATAGGGACTCTTGGATTTTTATGACTTTTTCTTTATGGATGTCCCGAAGCTCTAGGGACTATTTTTAACCTGATCTTATTTGTAAAGCACATAGAAAATCACTCATTTACCAAATACCTAGACACTTGGAGGAGAGTACTGCCTGGGAGATTAGGCTAACCCGGATCAAGGCAGAGTTCTATTTGGGTTGGGAAGAGCCTTCTAATAACTACAGGAAAGAGAGAGGGAGGGGATGTGAGAATATTGGCACCTTCTTTGTGCTAAGCGCTGTGCCTGCTGCTCTATATACATGTTCTCATTTCATCTTCACCATAGCTCTGTGTGTGAGGCATATCTGTGTGGGAGGCATATTAGTCCCATTTCACAGATCTGGAAAGGGAGCTTGAGCAGCTTGTCTAAGTTTTCAAGGCAGATACAGCTGGGTCTAGGAGTTAAGCCTCAGGCCGTGTTCCTCTCAAGCTTGTGCTTTCCCCACTAAACCACGTTGCTTCCTTTTCCTGTCCAAGGTAAGCTGCTTTGAGCAGCAATAAGCTCTGTGTCCTTGGATGTGATCAAGCAAAGGGTAAATGCTCAACTCTCAGAGATGCTGTAGATAGGTTCTGAAGGGGAAGGCTCACCCAGATGTCTTTGAAGGGGCTTATTCTCTCCCAAATCTAAGGTTTGAGACTGACAATTTGGTTTCTAACACTGAAGAGAGAGCTTGTCTAGGCCCATGTGGAGATCTGGTGACCAGTTTTACAAGTTAAAATTTTAATTATACAATTAATTTAAGATTACATTCTAAGAAAAATCAAATATAATACCAAGTCAAAGTCGAGTTTCCATCTTCCACCATGTACCTGGGCATTAATATAGAAATGTATGTATAAGAGGACATACATAGTTTTTATTTTTTATAAACTGGATAATCATTGTCCAATAGCCCAGCAATTTGATTTTAAACATGCTTAGTATATTATAGAATGTATTTTGTAAAAGCATGGACCCTGGAATCAGGCTGCCAAGTTTTAAATCCCAACTCTATGGCTGTACGTGACTTTGGGCAACTACTCACACTCTTGTGCCTTAGTTTCCCTCTGAGTAAGATGGAAATGTCTCATGAAATGTGACAGATATGGCATATGTGCAGTTGACCCCTGACCCAGTGCCCGGTGCCCAGTGCACTTACCTCTTAGGGTTCCAGTGAGACATCACTGTGAAGTATTGGACCAATGTACCTGCCATTGTGAGTTATCAGGACACTGGCTGTCATTGAGCACTGAGGTATCTCCGTGCCAACTCACGTGCACATCCTGGTAAAAACCCATGGTATTCCATGGCATGGATGTGTATTAGAATTCAGGCCCCCCCCAACCCCCCCACTTTTTTCCAGATCATGAACACTTTCTTTTACTTTAAACAAGATTAAATTCTTTATTGTTGAAAGTATTACTCCCTCCTCATTTTGATGAGCACTGGTGGAGCTCCCAGGTTGTGATGGTCACAAACAGCGCTGCAGAGACTGGCTCGCATATATCAGCTTGGGCACATGTGTGGTTATTTCTCTAGGAAGGACCTTCAAATTGGAATTTCTGGGAAGAAGACTGTGCACATTTTAATTTGAAAGTATCTGCCAGAATGCCTTCCAAAAATGTAGTACCAACTCATTCCCCTGCCAAAGCTGCACGGGGCTGTGTCCTCACCCTGCTGCCAGCGCGGGGACTGTCAGTCATTTGCATTTTCCCCATCAGATGGGCAGACACTGGGTCTCACTGTTGTTTAACTTGCATTTCTCCGAGTACCTCTGATGCTGAGGCTCTTTTCATATGTTTAATGGCCTCTTGGATTCCTACTGTGAATTATCTGTTCAGATACTTTGCCTATTTTTCTTCTTGGGTGTCTCTTTCTTATTGATGTGCTGGTTCTTCCAGCGACTAAATTGCTCTGTAGTTATGTCCATTCTATCTTCGGTTCTTCTGTTGAGATTTTCCTTGTGATTTAAATGTGAAGCTTTGTCATGTCCAGGCATTCTCTAATTGGCTCTTTTTAAATAATAGCCCATTCTTGTCTCATGGATGCTCTATCTTCTTAGTCCACCGAGGAGATTAATGCACATCTCTTAAAGGTTCTTTCTGTTTGTTTTATGAACTTGATCTTTTCTTGAATCGTAATTAGGAGCCCGTACTTCTCATTCCAAGCATTTTGATCTTTATACTCTCAAAGTTCTGTTGTCAAGGTTGCCATTTTTCTTTCATGTTTTTGATTTTCCTTAAATAGTTACAGATTTTGAATGAGGAGGTGATTTTTTTTTTACTTTGAGCTTCTTATTTATCCATCAGTGGATACAGTTCCTGTTTCCCAATCTCATTCTCTTTATCCTGTCAGGGTTGGAGTTGATGGTGAGCAGTTCATCTTTTGGAGATGGGAGTGTTTGAAATGTGTAGGTCTCTTTGCCTCCCTAAGGAACTATGTGCTTCTCCTTACTTTCTACCTTGTGGAGAGGTCCTGGGGGTGCTCAGCCTGCCCACTGGTACTTGCCCCACAGTAACGCCTCTGAAAACCTCGTCCTGTATATCTTTTGGTTTTCAAGTTCTCCTCAACATTTTTGATTTGTTGATTGCCTTTCTTATTTTCCCATACTTTTATGTATTTATTTATTTTTTAAAAGCAGATTCTCCCCCCTCCCCCTGTGATTTCTAGAAATTTGAATGAGGAGGAGGCAGGAGGCAGGTACATATGCTTAGTTTTTCTACCTCTAATTCTTTCTCTCTGGTGGATGCTTATTTCCCTTTGTTGATTATAGGTGAATATTTCTATTTTTATTTTTTTTTTAGGAGGAAATCATCACTGTTTCGGGGGGAGAGCTGCTGCAGGAGCCCTGTGGCCAGAGAGACAGCCCGCCAGACTACCACCTGCTGTTTGAATGACACTTGCCCCTTAGCTGCTGGACAACTTTAGGCATCCTTTCTTCCCCCCCCCAAGAACTTTTCAGCTCAAATCCTTATGGCCTTCTGGAAGATTCACCCCCCATCCGGAGGATTAAGTAGATTAGAATGTTTCAAGAGCTACAAAAGATAGGGCCTATGTGCTGCCGGCCCCTGTCCCAGTGCCCAGGCCAGAAATGTCTACTGGTTGATGCAGAGCTTGCATGAAGAGTTTGGATAGGACGTCAGACGATGAAGCCTGTTTGTTGTGGCTGCTCTAACTCAGCTCCTAGAGCCCGTGGATCATGTTTTTATGATCCACACTAATGCCAGTGCCGAACTCTGAATTCAACATATGGTGTCCATTCAATAAATGCCTGTTGAATGAATGTACTTTTTCTGAACATTTTCAGCATGAATCCCTGATTTCTAGTAAGGATTTCCTACTCGTCACTCTTTATTAAGTCATAGAGATGATGGAAGAAGCGCTGTAAAGGGTTTATGTGGGAAGCATTGATGCTGCTTCTTTAATAATGTTCATCATCACCTCAGTGACAGCATCAGTGGAATTGCTAAGGTTTCTGAGCCCCAAGTTCCAGAGCAGGTGACTGATACTTCCCCGCCTTCCTTACTCACCTCTTCTTCTGCCTCCCCTCCTCTGTCTGAAACCACATCTTGGCTCTCATTCTGCAATATGGAGGCTATGGTTTTGTATGTTCTAACTGTGCCCCAAACCTGGGGGGAAGTATAATTTAAGAAAGGTCCATAGACATCTGAAAAGTCCTTTGCTCTCTAGGATCTGGCTCTTTCCTGCAGGTTATGCTAATGAATACCTTGTCTTCATAGTCCTTTTATTTTTTATTCTGTTGTCCACTTATTTTAAATATGTTCTTCCCCTTAAGAAGAAGACTCTCCCAATAACATCTGAACTGCTCTGAGGGATGAGGTCTATGTGTGCACATTCACACTTAAGGACGTAGACATAGAGACAGCATTGTGTTTGGTGAGAGTAAGATAAATGGACTCTGTGGGTGTCAGTGACCTGGTTTACCGTACTTGACAGGTATCAAACATCCCTCATATCTACTTCACCTCGTGCCTCACCTATTCCTCACATCCTTGACCTCTTGTTTCACCCCAATCTCCACTTGCTGCAGCCAATTTTGCATGGGCTCTGCTCTCCCCAGTCTGTCAGCTGCACATGAGCATAAGCCAGCAGCACCTTGCCCCGGGCAGTGCTCTGGGCCTCTCGTCTGCTGTTGTTGCAGAGGCAGGAGACACCATGCAACCAGGAAGAGCTGGGAAGTGAACTCTCCATGTGGTGAGCCTTTATCAATGGGAGACTGTGGCTGATAAGTCAATTTTTCTCTCTTTCTCCTCTCTGAGGGACTTTTCAAACAATCCTGAATGATCAGCAACTAGTCCTAGAGAAGCTAAGCAGTGGTCAGGTCAGCGCCCCGCCCTTCTGTCTGTTCTTCCTCCTTTGCTGCCTCACTTCCCTTTCTCTTTCCTCTGCTCCCTGGGAATTGCACTTCTGCATCAAGTAGAGCAGGTAAGCACTTATCATAGACTCTGCCTCTTGGGCCCATCACCCAAACGTGTTTAATAATACCACTTGCACTCTGCCTCCATGGCTCCCCTCCTATCTGCCTGTCTCCCAGGCCCCTGAATGGATAGAATGCAGGGATGGAGCGACCTTGCTTTCTAGACTCTACAGTGCTTTAAAACCATAGACAATATCATTAAAATGACCTCCTTTCTATGGGACTCAGAGGAACCGAATTTTAGCTTTGATTACACTACCTCCCCACTGCCTGACTGTTCAAGTCACACCAACTCTCTGTAGGATGGAGAAGAGAATGTTCTGTGTGGCCATCGCTAAGTTTTTTTTGGCAGATCAGTTCAATGATGAGTATGGAATCTCTGTCCAAGTGAGAGGTGTTGCTAATTGCAACACTACAACAGCGACAATCATTTCGTGCTCAGCGGTGAGGTGGCCAGGGGATAGATAGGATGTGCTGATTTTTCAGGTGTTAGAAGGAAGTTTTGATTCCAAGAAAGAGCAGCAGCTTTGAAAGCAGACCAAGCTGTGTTGAGAACCTGTTGCTCTGTCACCCCAATTAATATGTGAGAGACAGTAGCCAAGGTGTCCGTACCTAACACCTTTGTTTCATTTTACTTGGGGTCTGCACTTTCTGCATTCTAATATATTTTAGGTTTTACCTGTCCCTAAAATAAATTTATTGCATGTTGTCCTGCAAATAGAATCACATTCTGGAAAACTGCAATTTTATCTTGAGAATTTTAGTATGATAATAAATGTCAAGATTCTCAAATAAAGGAATTGCCTTTTCCCCCCCTGAGCCCTACAGATATAATAAAAAACAGTGACTACAAGCTCAGCTAGGGAACACTTACAATCTGTAACCAGAAAGAGGAGTTGTAAAGAACACTAATGAGTCAGTGGAAGATACATTTCAAGGAGCGAATGAGGAGCTTTGGGTACAGACACAGGGAGGTCCCTGTATGGCGAGTGGGGTGCTGTGCCCTGGAGTTACAGAAGACCAGAGAAGAATCAAGTAACACTTAGAGAGATAGAGTTGTACTTTATCATTATGTGAGGGATGAGAGAAAACTGTATTTCAAATTCTGGGCCCCAACATGGAGGAACTTTCCCTATTTATATCTTTTTACTCTCTTTGTTTCCCAAATATAAAGTTTTCCAGTCCCAAGTTCTTAAAGAGCCCCGTGTGCTGGGGCTTTGAGACATCAACCAAAGGCTTGGCCTGGCACCAGCACTGATAACTTCGTCACGGGAAGGTTTATGGCCTCTTTGGAATGGGAGCAGTCTTATTTTCCTTATTATTTAAGCAAGCAAGTGTTTACAGAAGCCAAAATAGCAGGGTTAGAATTTCAAACAGCAGTTTTTATGTAAGACGAATGTTTCACTGGAAGTGGGTGCCTCAGGAGCACGGGCTGAAAGAGGCCTCTGAGAGTGAGCCATTGGAAGGGAGACATGGACATGAAGACCTGGCACTGGGGAACTGTGTCCCCTTTTGTACCCTTGAGCCCTTCGTTACCCTCAGCACTAAATTTGGGGACAGGAAGACCTTTGTTCTATGACTTCGATTTTCTGGGCCACAGTTTCTTCTGTGAAATGGGATAAAAAGTGCCTGTCTCAGAGGGTGGCTGTGGAAGTAACATAGTGTGAGATTTTGTAATAGTAACGACAGATAACATTTCAGGTGTGTGTGTGTGTGTGTGTGTGTGTGTGTGTGTGTGTCTCACAGCCATGCTGAGGGAGACAATGCTGTCATCTTCTTCTCGCACACTGGGAAACCGAGGCCTGGAGAAGCTCAGAACTTTCCCTGGGCCACTGTTCTGGGAAGTTGTATTTTATCAGTCTGTGTAGACTATAAGCCAGTCCTCAAACTGGGATGTGCAGATCAGACATGAGATGATGTTCTTATGATGCAGGTTCTCCTTCCGCCGACGAGGGTGGGGCTTGAGCTCTGTGTGTCCTTGGGGCTGCTGCTGGACTGTCCCCACAGCCTGGACAGCAGGGCTGGCGGACGATGGCCTGGACCACCCTCGGCCTCGGCCTGCGTTTCCCAGAGCTAAGCATGGTTTTCACATTTGCAAGTGATTGGAAGAAATTAACAAGAAGAATAACATTTTATGAACTGGGAAAATAAAATTATATGACATTCAAATTTCATTGTTCACAAATAAATAGAGTTTTATTGGAATACAGCCACGCTCATCTGTTTACGTCGGGTCTTTGGCTGTGACCTGCAAAGTCTAAAATGTTTATTATGTGTCTTTTCACCGAAAAGGTTTGCCGACTCCAGCTTTAAATTATGGTGCATAAATTAGGAGTTGTTCTGCTTTCTTTCTCTGCTTTTTGAAAGTCTATTTGTAGGAAAGACTCCAACACCATCATTTCTGCTTCAGAGACACCCAAGTCAATGTGTTCCGTGTTCCAGCAGTGCTCTCATTTTAAATTTAAATCTCATCTCATTGCTACTGACCAAAAAGGAGGCCCGTTTCTTAATAAAAGGATTTTATTTTATTATTTATTTATTTAAATATATTTCATTGATTTTTTACAGAGAGGAAGGGAGAGAGATAGTTAGAAATATCGATGAGAGAGAAACAACGATCAGCTGCCTGCTGCATCGCCCCCCTGCCCCCGGGGATGCACCTGCAACCAAGGTACATGCCCTTGACCCGAATTGAACCCGGGATCTTTCAGTCTGCAGACTGATGCTCTATTCACTGAGCCAAACTGGTTTCGGTAGTCAAAGGATTTTAACCAAGTGCAAGCGAGTACTGTCACAGATGGAGGTACTTTGTATGGGGATAGAATCCTCTGCGATCTGGAGTCTATCATACTTTCTGACACTTATCTGTATGTACCTGTTGCCCTTCAGTCTGTGAGGGCCTGGAGGTCAGACCCTGCATGTTTGCCTTGGGTTTCACGGAGCCTGGTCCAGTGACTGTTGAATGCCATTTGTTATAGATCCAGGACAAATGGACTGTGCAGATTCCAAAGATCTGCTTTAACCCTCAGAGGAGCCCTGCTGGGAAAAGCCCAGGCAGGACCCACTACTCTCAGTTGTCAAGGGGAATAAACAAACAACTGACAAAAAGACAAACAAATGAGGCTGAACAAGTCGAAGACAGTTTTGCTAACAGCCAGTCTGAGACGGGGCACTGAGACCTGGAGCAGAAGCACATCTTGGCAGAGGTTCCGTGACAAGCGAGGTAGACGCAGTGGTCCCCTTATCCACATTTCGCTTTCTGTGCTTTCAGTTATCCGCGGCTACACGTGGTGAAATTGAAAGTCTAACACAGAAAACTTCAGAAGAAAACAATTCATACATTTTAAAGTGAGAGCTGTTTGGAGTAGCGTGACAAAATCTCGCCTGCCGGGACGTAGCTCGTGCCTTTGCCCAGCGTTCCTCGCTGCACATGCCCCTGCTTACAGTGATGTGCAGCCCTCTGTCTGTCAGGTCTACTGCTGTGTGGTGTTGCAAGGCTTGTCCTACTTTACTTATAATGCCACATTTGCATAACCTTTTATCACAGTATCTATCTACATAAAAGCCTTAGCAACCATCACAACCAAACAGACGACTGAATAGGCTACATGGGGTGACCAGGCCAGCAGGGGGGGAAGTTGGGGGCGACCAGGCCAACAGGCAGATGAGCAGTTAGGGATTGTGAGAGGGATGTCCGACTGCCGGTTTAGGCCTGATCCTGTCTGGCAGTCGGACATCCCCCAAGGGGTCCAAGATTGGAGAGGGTGAAGACTGGGCTGAGAAGAAACCCTCCCACCCCCATGCACAGATTTTGTGCACCGGGCCTCTAGTATTGTTAAAATTGTTCTATTTTATTATTACATATTGTTCATCTCTTACTGTACCTAATTTACAAATTAAACTCTATCATAGGCATGTACCTATAGGGAAAATATAGTATATATAAAGTTCAGTACATCTGTGGTTTCAGGCATGCACTGGGGGTCTGGAGACATATCCCTCAAGGATAATGGGTTACTGTAAACTGCACTAAGCTATAGCCTATAAGAGAATCTCCCAATCCTCAGATCCTTTAACCAGCTATCTGCATCCATTCTAATAGGACATTAGATGAACTGATTTAATAGAAACATTATGAAATTTGTTTATTGTGGAAAAATAGACATAAAATCTACCATTTTAACATTTTTTAAGTGTATAGTTGAGTGGCATTAAGCACATTCATATTGTGCAAGTCTCTATGCCTTCATCAACACAACTCCTCCTCTTGCTACACTGAATCTCGGGAACGAAACGATCACTCCCCATTCTTCCCCCAGCTCCTGGCAGCCAGCATCCTGTTTCTGCCGGTACTATTATAATTTGATGGCTCTCGGTACCTCATATAAGTGGAATCACACAGTGTCTGTCTTTTTGTCACTAGCTTAATTCACTTTGCATAATGTCTTCAAGATTCATTCATGCTGTATCCTGTATCAGAATTTTTTATTTTTACTTTTTAGGCTGAATAATATTCCACTGTGTGTGTTACCATAGTGACTAGTTAGCTAATATTAATAATAGAAAGAGGAGCAAAGGGAAGACCAGACATATGAGCATGGTCATCCGGGCAGCTTCCCCAGGAAGCTGCAACTCTACCCTCCGCAGGAACCACACATCCATTCCCCGGAGACCACTGGGGGTGGGGCCCAGCAAAGGGGAGATGGACGGGTACGCAGAGAGGTCAGGGTGCCCAGAGAGGTCAGGGTGCCCTGGGGAAGGTGCTTGTCTGCCAGTCTCACCTGGGCACAAAGAGCATCGGCTAGGAGGGCAGAGCCACTGCAAATCCAGAAGGCTTCATTGGTTAAACACCTACTTATCTCCCAGAAAAAGGACTCTCTCTCTCTCTCTCTCTCTCTCTCTCTCTCTCTCTCTCTCTCTCTCTCCCTCTCTCTCTCATTCCTCTCTCTTCGCTCCTGCTTCCTTGTTCTTGCCTGTGCTCCCTCCACAGCCAGGAGCCCTGGAAGCAGGAAGCCCCACACGCAATGGGCTGCAGCTGGGAGCACAGCGAGGGCAGCCAAACACCTGCCCAGACTGTGCTTTACCGCGGAATGGAGGCCAGGCATGGCTGTCACCCTAGCTCTGCTGAAGGCAAAATGGGGCTTTTCTATGGCGGGTGTGGAGATGGGACTTGGGAACTCAGGGGCTTATTCCACAGAAATAAAACTTTCTATGACACCTCACCCTCCCGTGGGGCCTCTGGCAATTCTTCTTCCAGTTGCTCTCTGAGAAGCCCACTTCTGCTTGCAGCCAGGGGACCCGGAGGACACTTACTGACAGATGACAGATGACAGATGTATTCGTTTCATTTTATGTATCGTTCTTCTGTCCATGGGCATGTGGGCTGCTTCTACCTGTTGGCTGTTGGGCCTAATGCTGCTGTGCACATGGGTGGGTGTCTTTAGGACTCATATGTATGACTCATGTATGTCTTATGACTCACATATCTGTATGACTTGCATGTATCTGTAGGACCTGCGTGTGTGTGAAAGACTCATGTAGGACTCACACGTGTCTCTAGGACTCCTGTATCTGTAAGTCTCCCCAGTGCTCCAGCAGCTCCCGACATCACCGGTTCTGACTGTCCCAACTAAGGCCGTTCTGTGATCAGCTCCAGCTCCCCCCTCTCACTAAGCCCCCTTCCCTGGCTCCCACCCTCGGAGACACTCAGCTCCTCTGGCACGTGCCCTCCGTGCTGCAGCAAGCAAATAAGCCCGCCTTTGCCCACATGTGTGTTCCGCATGGGCTTCAGCTGGTGGGCTTACAGTGCCGGGTCCATGGTAACGGCTGAGGAGAACTGTCTGTCTTCTCTCCATTGACCACACTAAGAGCGGCCACGAGTCCCTGTGATGGCAGAATTTTTGCTCATTTGTAGCCTCATCTCAGAGGATGAGTTCCGGGTCTGCTGGGCTGTGGGCTCATCCCCAGGAGACTGGGAAGCGGAGGGTGATGAGGGTGCAGAGTCAGAGACACACTCCAAAACAGCTCTGCTCAGGGCCCTTCTGAAGGGAATTTATAGATATAATTTACATATATATATATATATATATATATATATATAATATATATTATATATATTATATATATTATATATATTATATATATTATATATATTATATATATTATTGATTTTTTACAGAGAGGAAGGGAGAGGGATAGAGAGTTAGAAACATTGATGAGAGAGAAACATTGATCAGCTGCCTCTTGTGGAAGGGAGAGGGATAGAGAGTTAGAAACATTGATGAGAGAGAAACATTGATCAGCTGCCTCTTGCGGAAGGGAGAGGGATAGAGAGTTAGAAACATTGATGAGAGAGAAACACTGATCAGCTGCCTCTTGCACACCTCCTTCTGGGGATGGTGCCTGCAACCAAAGTACATGTCCTTGACCAAAATTGAACCTGGGACCCTTCAGTCTGCAGGCCGACGCTCTATCCACTGAACCAAACTGGTTAGGGCTGAAGGGAATTTTTTTTACCCCGGAGGCACCCACATCAGAGGCCCAGCCATCAATGGGACCCCTGGAGGGCAGCCGCAGGAGAGAAGGCCCCATGAGTGTTGGGGCTTGGGGAAGGCCAGCAGAGCTGCGCAAGGGAGACCGGTGACCATTCCATGGGCTTCTGCCCTCCGCAGACTGCCCTCCCTCTCTCCCCACAGGCAGGAGGCGGCAGGTATGGAGGGAGAGCCATTCTCTGGGCTCAGCGATACAAATCTGACTTTAATTGGCAGGAGAAGAACAAAAGAGGTTTCTGGGAAGAGGAAATACCCAGCAGGAGCAAAGGTGTTGGGGCACGAAGGTGCATACGTGCCTGTGTGTGTATGTTTGAGGGCAAAATGCCTTAACCATGATCCATAGAGTCCTGCAGACACAAACCCGTGTGTATGTATTCGTGTGAGTATCTTACATGCTTGTCAGCATCCTATACCCTCCATTATCATATAGATTAAACATGTGCACAGCCAAATTCATCACAAGGCACACAGTCTGCCTAGGGTCTTGGCCCAGCCAGCGCCTCGGACACTTCTGGAAGCCTATGGGGCAACAGCAATTTGTGGTGATAACGTGGGCATTGACCAAAATCTCAGCCCAGAGCTTCCCCATTGCCGTTTGTCCCCTATAACTCTTCTCCTGACTGTCCTATGCTGGCCCATCTCCGGTTAATCTTCACTGTTTTTTGGCGAGTTTTCCATTTGGCTTGTTCTAACTGCCTATAATTATAGCCTCTCATTTTGCCATTCTTTCCCCCGGGTGTGGCATGTGTGTGTGCAGCCTCCTTTGTCCACTGGTAGTTGGCTGTTGCATAGAACCCCAAAAGGTTCTTTGGGATAATTGAGTCTGTCCTCTCACTTCCGGTTTCTAAGGATTTATGAAGAGTAAGAAGCACTTGTGGCTTATTCGCAAACAAGACAAACAGAACAACCAAAATATTATACCGAACCACAAAAATCAGTATTCTAATAAACAGCTACATCCATAAAAGCACCCATAAGCTGGCAGTCCCGAGTCTGCGCTGGCACCCCGCTTTAGGAACACATCAGACACCGCCCAAGTCTGCCTAACAAAAGGTCATTCTCCACTCGCAGCTTAGTTAGCAATTTGTCCTAGACCTAGAGGCATGGAATCCCCGAGCAAATGGGCTGTCGGGAAGCTAATTAATAACCCTGAGAAACATTCTTAACCTTAGAAAGCAGGCGCTAGCTCACAGCTGGGACAGAAACACACAGTCATTTTAGGGACAGCTTAACTTTTATGACTTGGCACAAAGGAGGAATACTTTGTGTTGTAAGCACTTACCTGACATGCCTGTAAACAATGGAGCCCAGGCTGATGGGCGTGGCTCACTGCGCCTTTAAAGAGAAACCGTCAGTATTCCCAATAGAGATTTATGTTCGCAATTAAGCAATTCAATTATTGGCTTAAGGGAGGTACCACCTCTCCCAGCAATTTTCAAAGCCCCTGAACACGATTTTTAACCAATTGTACTCAAAAGTATAATGGTGGCTCAAACGAAGAAAAAGCTAGAGACACGTTTCAAAAGCTCTTACAAGCCTCTCCTCTGTTATCTGATTCTTACTTCCAGTGGCATAATTCTCTTGCCCCATTGATTATGTAACCTGCCTTTTCCACAGTTCCCTGAGAACGGCAGGAAGGAAACGTTGGTGCCTGTATTAGCACCTGATAGGAAGGAAAGGGACATTTGATACAAGATGGGGTGTAGGAGCACAGGAAAATGCAGTGATCTGTGGCCAGGCAGCGTCACAGCTGGGACCCCCTAGGCCCCAACGACAGGAAGGGAGCAGGTATGGTGTGAGGAGGGAGACACACAGGCCGTTGGCCATTTTGGGGGGTGGGGGCGGGTCAGGACTGTGTTCAGGGACAGAGCCAGCCTGAGGCAACCTCTCAGAGAGGCAGCCAGGGCCAGAAACAAATACATACCCCAAGTTCACCCACCTCTCCATCCAATTGCTGCGGAGCAGGCCAGTGTCATCTGCACAGGTCAGCCTCCCAAGGCGAAGGGGCCCAGAGTACCCACCCTGGAGGGTGAAGGTAGTCTGACAGTGTCCCAGCTTTTGCTGCCTACCCTGTTACAGTAGACTGGAGAAGAACCAAGCAATGCTTAGAGAGATGGAGTTACATTTATTATTATTAATACACACGGGCTGAGAGAAAACTGTATTTCAAATTCTGGGCCCTAACATCAAGGCACTTTCCCTATTTATATCTTTTTACCCTCTTTGTTTCCCAAATATGGGGTGTTTTCGGTCCCCTTTGCAAGTTCTTTTAGAGTCCTTATGTCCTGGGGAAGATTTCACTTGCAGGTCACGTTCCGGGGTCTTCCCAGAGCACGTGTGAAATAAGGTGCCTCCAGTGTGACTGTGAGGTGACTTATCTCTCCGTGTCTGTCCAGCGGGGGCGGGAGAAAAGAGGTACATTCATCAGGGAAGCCTGGGACCACGCCTCTCACTGACCCAAAGCCTCAGGGCCCGCAGTGGTAGGGGCCCAGCCCTGGCAGCGTGGGGCTAATAGAGGAGGCAGCGATCCATACACTGGAGATGCTGTGATTCCAGTGCTTGTGTGGATCAAGCTGTTTACTAGTGCCCATGAGCAGTGGGCTGCTGAGGGCACTCCTACTGGAAAGAATTCCCCTGATGGTGAGAAGGCTAATCCTTATTTTGTAAAACTACTGTTTGGAATTCTCTGCTGTTTTCTTTAGACAGCCTCTTATTCTAAAACAATAACTTTGCTTTCCAGCCTGCTCGAATAATGAGGAAGATAAGCCTAGCTGTCTGAACGTGTAGGCCAGAGACTAGATATGCCCATACTCCCAATGCCATGCCAGGTGCACTTTTTAATTGGATAGAACTGTGTTGTTTTCGAGGCCAGCAACAAGATAACCACTAAGCACACATGGGGCTGGCTCTTTAATAAAAAGGGAAGTTCTGCTTGTAGCCTTGCTTAGAATTTGAATTCATTTTCTCTAAGCCCACCGGTGAATAAAGTACGACTCCAAATTCTTCAAGCATTGCATGATTTATTCTGGTTCTCTGTAACAATGGCAATGCTCACCATTTCCTGAAGGTCCACTGATGCAGGGTACCATCCTATGTACTTATACATGGCATCTTACATTCCACTCAAAATGCAGTGAGGCAGGTGTGGACATGCCTATTTTACAGACTTGGAAATCAAGGTTCAAGCTGGCTAAGCCCTGCTGAGAGCACACAGCTGGTGCGTGGAAAAGATGGGATTCAGATCATTCTGTCTGACTCCAAAGGCTACGCACCTTCACCGAGAACATTATCCTTGAACCAGCGATATCACTTCACCGGAGACGTGTTAGAATACAGGATCCCAGGACCCACCCTAACCCAGCTAATCAGAATTTGTGTTTGAACAACATCCCCGGGAGATGTCTACTCACATGCAATTTCAAGGCACTGCTCTGGGTTATGCAACCCAGGCTCCAGCCTTTCTGAATCTTGTGCTGGAATGTCTATTGCCACAGACAATTGGGCATGAAGAGAACAAGTCTCATGAAACATTTCCCTTTCTATTTGGAGAATTGTTCCACTTTAGCTCCCTATGTTATGTACAGGTTTAAACTTCTGGAGGCCAGGCCAGAATCTGGAAAGGGGAGGGTGGCCAGGCCTGTGATAGCCAGTTTGGCCAGTAGGGGGCGTTGCAGCATCTGCCACAGCAGCCTCTTTGTCGGCAGGAAAGTTCGGTGGGAAGCTGAGACCCGGTGATTTGGAGAGTGCCCTCAGGAGTAAATCACGCTTTGGTGAAAAAGCCTTGTTCTCTGCTTGCTTGGCCTGGGGGACCTGCCTGAGCAGCAGCGTGGTGGATTTTGTCAGTATGTGTATTTCAGAGTAAGTGATGGGGTTAACCTCCTGGAAAAAGCAAATACGCCTACCTCTGCAGCCCCTGCGGCAGGAGCCCGTGGACAGGGCGCGAGGGGCCTGGATGCTAATTCTGTCTCTGCCACAAACTCAGTGTGCGTCTGGGACTGGGTTCCTTTCCTTGGCCTTAGTTCCCTCAGCTCCCTGAGGAGTGGGGTGGGTGTGATCTCCTTGAAGGTCTTTTCCAGCTGCAGCATTCTGTGAAGTCATAATTAAAATGCCTCAGGAGAACACTATTTAAAAGGTTTTTTTTTTGTTGTTGTTGTTGTTAAGTCAAACTGTGCAAAGCTAATTATAACTCCTAATTCATCTATTTTATAACTTTCACTGTTTTCTGCTTAAGATTTTTAGATACAAAAGTGAATTTAAAATATGAAAAGAAATCACAACAAAACACAAGTGTAAGTTGCCAAATACAACAAACATCCTCCAAGCCAGAAAGACAGCATCAGATGTTTACCAAATACCTGCCTAACACACCTCTGAGTACTTTCATCTTATACTTTTTTTGGCTTCCTACTCTTTTAGAAGATTTTTATTGATTTCAGAGAGGGAGGGAGGGAGGGAGAGAGAGAGAGAGAGAGAGAGAGAGAGAGAGAGAGAGAGAGAGAGAGAGAGAGAGAGAAAGAGAGAGAGAGAAACATTAATGATGAGAAAGAATCATTGATCAGCTGCCTTCTGCATGCCCCACACTGGGGATGGAGCTCGCAACCCAGGTATGTGCTCTGACCAGGAACCAAACTGTGACCTCCTGGTTCATATGTCGACTCTCAATCACTGAACCACACCATCCAGGCTGGCTTCATATTCTTTGATCATCTCTTTGTAAAACTGCCATTTTATAATGTTTTTCATACAAAGAATTAAACAGATAAGTTATTGTTTGCTCTAACAGGGTTAATAAAAATTTTATTCTTTTTTCAATCCTAACTCAAGATATATTATATATTTTTATTGATTTTGGAGAGAGAGAGAGAAAGAGAGGAAGAGAGGAAGAGAGGAAGAGAGAGAGAAAGAGAGAGAGAGAGAGAGAGAGAGAGAGAGAGAGAGAGAGAGAGAGAGAGAGAGAGAGAGAGAGAGAGAGAGAGAGAGAGAGATATGTAAGAGAAACTTGGATCAGTTGCCTCCCATACAAGCCCATTCAGGGGATTGAACCCACAACCCATGTATGTGCCCTCACCTGTAACCGAACCTGAGAACCTTAGGTGCATGGGACGACACTCCAACCAACTGAGCCATACCAGCCAGGGCTATGATTTTTTTTCTAGATTTTGGGAATATATAAACCATAAGACTTCAGATACAGACATGCTCATGGTTTGTAGTATTGATATACGATTGTGCTTTTCAAACAGGAAATCTAAAAAAATCATATTGCATCCAACTCCCATCAACACAAAGAAAATATGTGGTGTGTTTATAACTTCAGTATATTCTTGAGAGGAGAGAACTTTCATTTTGACTAAATGTCAATGAGAAGTCTGACTACCACCATCCATCACACACACCTGATAATTTGAAGGCTTTTCACCAATTGGCTTCTGGCTCAGTAGATTTTATATCCCATTTCTCCTTCATTGTCAACTTACCTCTGGTGGGAGGTGCAGTAGGACATGTCCCTAGGGAGGTGGAACTGGTGGTCCCGCCCCTTCATGAGGAGTTGGCAGATGAGTCAGGATGTGGAGTATTCCTGGAGCTACTCGGGACTCTATTCTTTCTCCAAAGCTCTGGAGAAATCAGGCTCCATTGTTGTTGTGGAAAGATGTTCACCTTAGGGCAGTGGTGGGCAAACTGTGGCTCTTGAGTCACATGCGGGTCTTTGGCCCCTTGAGTGTGGCTCTTCCACAAAATACCATGTGTGGGTGTGCACGTACTGTGCGATTGAACTTTGTGGCACATGCGCAGAAGTCGGTTTTCAGCTCTCAAAAGAAATTTCAATGGTTGTACTGTTGATATTTGGCTCGGTTGACTAATGAGTTTGCTGACCACTGCCTTAGGGGGCAAGGCAGGCCTTGGCCGCAACTGAGCAAGGCTTTGAGATTCCCCAGAAAAGGGTTCAGTGGAAGATCGGATGACTGGGAAAAAACGTATTTCATTGTTTTATTTTTCTTCACCTCTTCAAACCCCAGTGTCATTTCTCTCCTATACGATATGTCCTTTCTTTCCCATTAACTATTTTTTCTCACCACATTCCCAAAGTCTGGGACAATTAGTAGGCTTGGGATGGAAATAGTTGCATCCTGCTTTCCCCTATCACTTCAAACTACAAATGAGAGGATTAATAAAAAATGAAACTAATGTTCTGGTTATTCTATTCACCTAGAGAGTATTTTTCAGGTAGGTCTTTCTGGCTCTCAGCTGGGCTGGCCATCTCTGCCTAATTTTGTAAAAACTTAAGCTTCTTATGAGGATGTAGTGAGCCAAATTCACAATGAGACAACCTCCACAGGATAAATGCGCTGACTTCTTTAAGACAGAAATGCCATGAAAAAGAAACAGGGGTGGGAAGTAACTTTTAGATAAAAAGAAACTCAAGAGACAGATTAAATCCAATGCAATGTGTCGACAATGTGTGGACTTAGATATGAATAAATCACCTATAAATAGGACATTGGACTGTGTTCTGAAAATTTGTTGATATTAAGGAATTTTTGCTAATTTGGCTCAGTGCGATATGGTGTAAGTTTGGATTATGGCCATCCCCCTACTCTCTACTACTCAGGTTCCCCAACTATAGGGACATATTGGGGAGCAATGACAATGAGGCAGGATAATAAGAAGCTAGGGAAATTCCTTGGCAAGTGGAGTGGGGAAACTAAGGCAGCTAGCTAAACAAAGCTGAGAAATTTGCAGCCTGATGATAAATTGTTAGTCTTATCTTAACCAAGGACACTTAGAAGCAATTGATTTACACATTTCAGACTGAGCCAGGGCAGATCTGCCTCAGTCCCAGCCCCTCTTTGAGTCATTTTTACATTCTTTGAATGTAAAACTGACCCAAGAATGATCCCTCTATTTGCGCATTTTGATGAATCAGTTTATTAAAGGACACCCCTGGAAAACTGATGAACATTCATCTTTCCTCAGGCATATATTTTTGCCTTTAAAAAAAAAAAATCTAAGCTCTAAAGGTTCCCAGGAGACTTGCAACAAGGGGAACAGTGGTCAAAGGTGGCCATCCAGGGGTTAACCCCTGAACCCGTCTCCAAGGGCCCTCCTTTTGTTTCCCGAGTCCATGCAGTCCAGCTGGCTCACTTCTTCCGCCTCTGTGACTTTCTCAAGGGCCAAGGACGTCTCGCCTGGGCTCACTCCTGTTGCTGTGATCTTGACTTTTCTTCTTCAGCCCTTCCTTTGTTTCACCATGCTCAGCTTTAATGAACATACTCCTGTTAGCAATGGAGTAAATCCTTCCTCGGAAGTGTCTCATCAGAGCAGAGGCCGGAGATAAGTCTGCCCTCTAGACTTGGAGTTACCCCTTCATACGATCATCCTCAGGTAACTCCTGGGTGAGTCAGAGTCTGATCACCTCTGATGTTAACATGGGCCCCCTCCCTCCCCTTCCTCTCTTTCCTCCCTTTTATCCTTTTCCTCCCCTTCCTCCCCTCACTTCTTGTCACTATTGTTGTGGAATTGAGTCCTATGTCTGGGCAGAGTAAATTCAATCTCAGGGCATCTAGCCACCACCATGATTGTTGGTAAGTCTGCCCTCAGAATATAGGGTAAACACATCCAAAGGACTGTTCCCCGGTGGCTCTGGGTGACAGAGTACCACACAAGCTAGGAACTGGTCACACATAGTGACCAAATGGATCCACCCTGTTTTGCTACTGCCTTCTACAAGCACACTTTCTTTTAGTATCTTTCTCTTTTTGGGGGACCAGATATTCTTAACTTTGTTCAATGCTTAGCCTCCTGTTTTAAAAAGAAACCTCTTTGGGTTGTAACATATATAATTTTTTGAATTGGAGCTGAGGTTGTCTTTGTGTTTAACCACTCATTCACAGCCTTTGAAATGTTTCTTGAGAGTCTCAACAGGTCTTTCTGTTGGGCAACTAGGAATGTAAATGAGGCTGAAGTAAGAGGGACCGCCCATCCCCCTTCTCCAGCCTCCTTAAAAGTTATCAAGAACTAATGAAGAATCTTGTATCTTCTCTGCAAAATGAGTGATCTGGGATATGCACATGGTCTTTTTTGTCATATGTGTTCATCTGTGATTATATGTGATGCATTTTCTGCTTCCCAATGGCATTGCTGGGCTACTACCTATGTAATTAGAAAAGTACCCAGATAGAAAGAAACATTCCAAAAACAGGTCCATGGATTTGTCAGTCCATTGCCAACATTTAGATGGCAAACTAATTTTTGAGGTTTAAAACAACTGTCCTTGTTTTACAAATAAAATCTTTACAGGGCCAGAGGTGTGGCTCCAGAAACAATTCAAAGCTCACCAGTTCCCTTTACCCTCCTCAACCATCTTCTATTCATTTCAAAAGGCTTATGACCAAATGGATCACCTCTGATATTAACATGGGCCCCACATCACCACAATAGCTCAGACTCAAACAATCGTAGTATCTGATGCTGTGAGACCATGCAGAATTCACCTAAGCACCCGATGGCATCCTCAGAGACATTCACACTGCAGCCAAGGAGTCTCTATCAGACTGTCACAGCCTGCTTTCATTCTGGCAACAGAAATGCTGAGTCTTCCATCTAGGAATCTTCCTGACTGACAGCCTTACAGCCTTAGCAACTGGTTTACAATTTGCTCTGATCATTAACCTCTGTTCTTTCCTCTGTGTTCATAGGCACACACTTTATTAGATGCCTGATGGCTTGTTTACCCAATCTAGGTCTCACATTGGGTGCCTGTCTGCATCGCCGCCTCCTGAAATGAGGCTCCGCATTGTAACCTTCGCGGCTTATTTTCAGGACTAAGCAATTGACTCAATGAAATATGGAGCAATCTGCCAACTTTGTCTCTGGGATGCAACATTTTATTGTTTAACAGGTGGGACTGAAGGCGCCAACCTTGAGGCTGCTTTTTTGGATATTGATTTTAAGCTGTTTATTAGAAAACAAAAGACTCAAAGAGAACTTCTGACCCTCCCTGCTCCCTTGCCCAAGAAATTCTGACAACAACCATCAACAATAACCCGCTTCAGGAAGGAATCTGAAGGTCCCAGTGGCTTTCTAGTGACAACGATGACTATGGTCAAGGGGGTGGTGACAGGGTTAGTGGGAAGGGATGAGCCACAGAACCATTTTCACCTCCCTATTTGCCCCATCACCTGCTCTCCATCCAGTTACACCTTTCTTGTCCTCTTACACCTTACCACCACATTGGGTATAAGAGTTATACCTATGCCTCCTCCAGGAAGCGGCCCCGACTGTAGCGCACACTGCCAGCCCTTCTCTGAAAGCCCAATGCACACCCTGCATGCACAGACATCAGTGTATACAGGCAGCTCTTGGCCATCTGTTCATGTCCCCAGCTGGACAAGGGCTCTGTGAGGAAGGGTCAGGGCTGAGTGTGCTGTGTGCTGCACCCTCTGTCCTATGTGTTCAGGAAAGGTTTACTGATGGAAAAGAACACCAGGCAGAGATAATTTATCTTGGGAAATGTATTTACATAGATGCAGGGTAGCCCTAGCTATGCCTGTACCAACTGGGGGTGAGTGTGGAGGCAGTGAGAGTACCAGGTGGGAAGGTGCAGACCCCTGGGGGTAAGGGATGATGTAGCTTTGTTCCATCATGTCCCATCCCTGATAATGGCACTTCAGAGATGCTCTCCTGAGGGATGAGGCAGGAGTCCTGGCAGAGAAGGTGTTGATCTGCTCCATCATGGTGCTTCTCAACCCTGGGCACACATTAGAATCACAGGAGGAATGGGGAGAGAAGGGGAAGGAGAGTGGGGGGTGGAGCTTAAAAGGCATATCCCATTCATGGCCCTCCCACCCCTTGCAGATTAATTAAAACAAACTCTCTGGGGGTGGGGACCCAGGCATCTTAGTTTGAAAAATCCATCCAGATGATTCCAACTGCAGCTGAGGTTGAGAAGCACCGGGCTGTGGAAATCTTTGCCCCACTGCAGAGCTGGGCTTTAATGGAGTCACTTACAAAGCTGCCAGCTGTTCCGTGTCAGCTGTGCCAACAAAGAGAACAGCTCGTGGCATTTTATTTTTATAAAATACAGTCAATAGTCCCAATAACAAACAAGGGAAGGTTCCCAAAGCCTATGCTTCAGGAGAAAATTGGGGTCTGGGCTCCGCTGCGAAGAGGCCGCCTTGCAGAAGAAAAAGGGGCAGGGCAATCATTTCAGATGCTTCCAAATTCCTGATTTTGGGGAGGAGGCTAGTGCATAGGGTGGGAAGGGCAGGGGCAAGAGGGCAGGAGAAAGGGGAGCCTGAGGAAGTGCATCTACCCTTGAGGTTCAGAGTCAAAGGAAGGACTCTGACAGTCTAAGGAGGCTAGGGCTCTCCCGGGCCCTGATTAGAACTCTGTACCCTGCCAGCGCTGGGAGAGGCTGGTGTGGCTGGCAGAGGAGAGAAGAACTAGGCAGCTCGAGGACTTTCCTCTGTGCTCCTGAGCAGGGTCTCCTCTCCTCTTAGCACTTGCTACCCCATGGGACCATTGAATGGGTAAAAGTTACAAATTACTTACATATTTGTGTAAAAAAGTGACACATTTTCTAATTTTTCTAAATAATGCAAAGTCCAGCTCTGAGATTCAGCTTATGGAGAAGCCAGTCCAGTCATTCCTGGGCTTGGCTTAGGGCCCCAGTGCTGACCTGTCCCATGGTGGCTGCCTGTTCCCTTTCCTTTGCTTCATCTGCTAACAGCGTCCTGCTTCCTTGGGAAGGCTGCTGGAATAATGTTCTATTCTCAGTAAGGGCAGAAGCCCAGACCCTGCTGATCCGGGGACCGGACAGCACTCCTTCCAGGCCCAATGCTCAGAGCTGCAAACTCCTCACTGTAGACCAGCCATTCCCATTGAGGAACTTGAAAAACTACGATGCTTGACTCTTACCTCAAGAGTTTCTGATTTAATTGGCCTGAATGAGGTCTGGGCACAGGGACTTTTAAATGTTCCAGGTGATTGTAACCTGCAGCCAAGCTTGAGAGCTACAGCCAGCCCAATTCCTCATCTCTGGGCATTGAGAAGGTTCACCAACCAGCTGCCTGCAGAGGGGGAGTGGTCAGCATCAACAGCTGCCCAAGTCCAGGGGCGTTAAAAGCCTTGTGCAGGCTGAAGGCAGTGTTACAGGGTGGTTCTCAGGGACCAGTGTGGGACCACTTGCCCAGATTTTTGAAATAAAAGCTTATTGGGTAGAGGAAGCCCACATCTTCAGTATCGAAAGCCCTGTGTTTCTCTGGGAAAAAGACAGTTATTGCTAAGCCAGGTTATAATATAACCTGCTACACTAGCTTACTTGTCTGTATCATCTAGAATCAGTTCCACGGGACCAGGGTCCACATCTTTGAGTTTACTGCTACCTCCCTGCTCTCCAGGACAGAGCTGCTGCTCAGTTAGTTGTCATGGCAAGAACAGATAGTGCCTGAATGATGGATGGGTGGATACATGATACGTGTATGTGTATATAGGTGGGTGGGTGGATATATGATGAGTGCATGGATGGATGGATACATGATACATGTATGTGTATATGGGTGGATGGGTGGTTACATGGTGAGTGCATGGATGGACTGATGGTTGAATACATGAAGCATGTCTATATGAATAGGTGGGTGGTTGAATACTTGATGAGTACATGGATGGATGGATGGTTGGATACATATTCATGTATGTGTATATGGGTGGGTGGGTGGTTACTTGGTGAGTACATGGATAGATGGGTGGGTGGTTACATGATGAGTGCATGGATGAATCAGTGGTTGGATACATAATGTGTGTCTGTATCAGGCGTCTTCAAACTACTGCCCGTGGGCCACATGCGGCCCGCAGAGGAGTCTGATCCAGCCCGCCAGGTTTTTTGGGCAGTGAGCGCAGCCGAGGTGTTACAGTAGGAATTAGTAGTTCATATAGTCCAGCCCTCCAGCTCTCTGAGGGACCGTGATCTGCCCCCCACTTTAAAAAGTTTGAGGACCCCTATAATAGGTAGGTGTGTGATACTTGATGAGTACATGAATGGATGGATAGATGGGTGGTGGGTACCTGATGAGTGTATGTATATATGGGTGGGTGGGTGGATACTTGATGATACATGGATGGATGAATGGATGGGTAGGTGAATACATGATGAGTGTATATATATATATATATATATATGGATACATGATGAGTGTATGTATATATGGGTGGGTGGATACATGATGAGTGTATGCATATATGGGTGGGTGGATACATGATGAGTGTATGTATATATGGGTGGGTGGGTGGATACTTGATGATACATGGATGGGCAAACCAGAAGCACTGCCTCCTGAGAGGCTCTGGACAACCAGCCTCTCACTTGGGGTTTACGGTTCTTTTCAAAAGGCAGAAATGACAGGGGACCTCCTAAAGCAGGGAAACCTATAAATTCAATTTTTTAAAAGGCCAGAACCTCAGAGCCCTGTGAAGATTTATTTTAGCTATTCATGTAGCCGCAGTTTAAGATTTTATGAGCGGCCACTGCCGGCCTCTTTGTCTTGTGACATGCAGACTCCGGGACCAAGGAACAGAAAGAAAGGGCACCTAAGAAAGCCATCAACCTCAGAGGTGACCTTTCAGACACAATGCTTATAAGAGAAGAAAATAAATGCTGCGAGAAAAGACTAAGATTTCTTCCTTTCACTCTTTTCCGGCTACCATTGTTCCCGGAGGAAGTGCCTTGGAGATGCTTTTACCCCATCGCTGTGGAGGCCTCTCTGCAACCTGTGCAAAAGGCCAACCCCCAGGCAGAGCGGCCTAAGCACTGGTGGGGAGATGGGAGAATGTGAGGTGGCTGTCCTGGCTTGTTTCATTCCAGCTGTTTCCAACCAGCCCGCAGACCTGCAGGCCTTCGGCTCTCTTCCTAGTGAGTGAGGATGAGGAGGAAGCAGTTTATGTGCCTGCAGCTGGTCCACCTTCGCCCGGACTCAGAGCTCTAGGCCCGGCCTGAAAGTTTGGGTGCTCAAGAGAGCTGCACTGTACCGGGCAAGATGGCAGGACAGGAGGGCAGGTGGGCGTTTTTGCTCCATGGAGATCTCTTTGGAGGGCTGGGTTTCACTTTTCAGAGAGAGCAGGTGTAGAAAAGCATTAATTTATGAACTCATTCATTTGCTAAAAATTATTATCTGTCAGAGCCCAGCACTATGGGTTTCTAATAGAACGTAGACACTGAAGGTAAGAGCAGAAATAAGACTGATTCAGATGCTGATGCGACGGAATTGAAAAGGGGTACAATGGATAGTGACTGGTGAGTGCAGGCTGCTTTGCATTGGGTAGCCGGGAAAGCCCTCTTTGAGGAGGTGACATCTGAGCTGAGGTCTGAGGGATGAGAAGGAGCCAGCCATGCTGAGGTCTAGGCAAAAGGGGCAGCTGTGTCCAGCTGCGGCGGGAATGAACCCTATGTGCTTGAAGAACAGAAACAAGCAATTGCACTTTAGTCCTAGACTGACAGGAAGTATGGCAGGGGCAGCTAACTCCTCACCACACTTTTCTCCACCCAGTGCCCACGTCTTGTACATTTCCTATACAAGACCTTGACGTTCAGTGTGCTGATCTGATTACGTTTGGGCCAATGGATGTGAGGGCAAGTTATTGAGGCCCTTGCAGTCCTGGCCTGCTTTCCAGGTCCCCCTTCCTTCTGCTGGTTTGATGGGAATGAGCAAGGTGATACCGGGAGCCATGTTTTGAAAATTTGAAAAATATTGCCAGTTTATTTTTTGGAAGCACAGATGGATTCCTGTTTTGGATACCAGTTAGACACTGACAAGACTATGCCCACTGCCAATTTAGAAGGCATATAGACTACCCTCACTTCTGATACCAACTACAAGATCTGGGACTTTTTAACCCCTTCATGGTTGCTAATTCACTGGAAGGGCTCACTGAATGCACTGAAGGCTGTTATACTCATGCTTATTGTTTATTATAAGGAGAGGTACAGGTTAACATCAGCCAACCACAGAAGTTTACAGTAGAATCCAGATGAGCCACCATGGAGCTTCCACTGTCCCCTCACTGCAGAGTCAGACAAGACAGCATCGCTCTCCCGCTGTCGCTGGGTGACAATGAGCCCACAGAACTGCCAACCAGGGCAGCGCATCCAGCCTCAGCATTGGGATTTTTTTATTGGGGCTCCATCATGCAGGCATGATTGATTGCTCCTTGGTTGATCTTAATTTCCAGCCTCTCTGGTTGCACTGATACCACGTTACTTAATTCTCCCAGCATAAATCACATTGCTAGGCTATTCGGTGTGATCCAAGGCTCTCAGACCAATAAAGACACTTCCATTAGGCATGGCATTCCAAGGGCTGAGAGATAACCTCCCAGAAGCCAAGGGCAAAGAATAGACTTCTTTATAGGCAAGATGCCATTTCTTACTACTGCACATCTAATGCAAATGTGAAGCAAACAGATGAGTAAGAGTTGGGAGCTCAAGAGAAACAGCAGAGCTAGAGCTAAAATGGTTGGGAGGGGGGGTATTAGACATAGGGATGTTATTGAAAGCTGGTGGCAGATAGAGGAGGCTTGAGAACCTAGGACAAAGCTGCGACACCCCACCGTTTGGAAGAGCCCCAGGAGCCCAAATTAACAAAGGACACTGAGTGGTATCAGCCACTGGGATAGGAGGAAACGAGATATATTCAGAGAGCTTCCGAGGCACCTGGTTAAAGGTATCAGTCTTAAACAAAAGAGCATTTGAAGGAAGAACAACACTTAACTAGCACTTAATGGAATTCTTGGTATTTGATGGAATTCTTAATATGTATTATTACTAATTATTATTATTATTATTTTTTAAATATATATATTTTATTGATTTTGTACAGAGAGGAAAGGAGCGAGAGAGCTAGAAACATCGATGAGAGAGAAACATCGACCAGCTGCCTCTTGCACACCCCCAACCAGGGATGTGCCCGCAACCAATGTACATGCCCCTGACCGGAATCGAACCTGGGACCTTTCAGTCCGCAGGCTGATGCTCCATCCACTGAGCCACACCGGTTTGGGCTTTTATTACTAATTATTATTAAGACATGCTTTCATTGTACATAACACACTATGAGCTATCTTCTATAAATTCTCCATTTTATAAAAAACACTAACATTTAGTAAGTGCTGAATGTGAGTTAAGAGTGGTGTTCACTTGTGCACAAGATTTTATGAGGAATCTTCTCTATCAAATTCTCCACGTTGTAGAAGAGGAGTTCAGTCCTGAGAGGGTAAAACCACTGGACAAACTGGACTCCCTCCATGCTCTTCTGACTTCACAGCCCTTGTGGGTAAGAACCAGGCAACACAGTTTCAATTTGGGCAGCAGAGACTGGACTCCTTTGGGAAGCAGAGGCAGGACTGCTCTGGGTAGCAGCAGAGGGCAGATGGAAAGCCTCAGCTGATTAGACACAGGAAGACCTTCCAGGTGCTCAGGCTCTGAGTCAGGCCCAGCTGTCCAGGCTGGTGAGCCAGGGTCAGGGAGGGTAGATCCAGGTCCTCCTTCCAGGTGGCCCTGCTGCTCCTCATATGTGAGAGGCTCCTACTGAGTCCAAGCTAGGTTTTCTTCTATGCTTTGTGGGCCACAGTCCCCACTCCTCTCACGTTTTTCTTCCTGTGTCTTCAGTTTTCTTAAATGGAAGGCAGCTAAACAACAAGCTGCAGTTAGGTGCATGCCTCCTGGTCCTTGCTGCCCAGAGCTGTCCAGAACATGAATGGTGCGCCGGGGCTGTGTCAGGTGCATCACAGCAAACCCAAAGAGGTAGGTGTTATTCTCCACATGTAAAGGAGGGAAACTTCAGGAAGGTTGCAGAGCCAGGATCAAACTCCAGCTGGCCTGGCCCCCGAGCTCGTTTGCTTAACTGTTGTGCAGAACTCTGACCAGGTTGTCCAGGCTAATGTGCAGTCTTGTCCTGTTAGCCTCATTGGTTAGTTATGGGATTGCTGCGTTTCCTCCCTGAGCCATTAGAGACAAACCACTAGGCTTCCGTGTTTTGGTGAGGGATCAACAGCTGAAGCATGAACTGTTTCTATAAAACAACAGCTGAGGAATAGTGTGGAAGGTCAGCTGTGAGAGTGGAGGACAGACCCTCAGCCACATCCTGGGCCTGCACCTGGCTTGGAGGCGGGTGCTGGGGTCGGTGGGGTACCTTTGTGTTTGGCTAGTGAGCCTAACGACCGAAGCGTTCAGTTAGGAAAGTGGAGATGAGGCTCTACAATCTCCTTTGATCCTCCTGCCAGCCCTGGAGACCTAGAGAGGCTGAGCCAGGCTCCCCAAGTCACCTAGTCCAGTGGTCTGCAAACCGAGGCTTGCGAGCCACATGCGGTTCTTTTGCCCCCTGAATGTGGTTTTTCCACAAATACCACGGCCTGGGAGAGTCTATTTTGAAGAAGTGGTGTTAGAAGAAGTTTAAGTCTAAAACACTTGGCTCTCAAAAGGAATTTCAATGGCTGTACTGTTGATATTTGGCTCTGTTGACTAAGGAGTTTGCCGACCACTGACGTAGTCAGTTAATGTAGAACAGGGACACCCTGTGCTTTCTGCTCTAATGTGCTGCCTTCACAAGGGACTAAATCTACAAAACAGCCTTGCCGTGGGCCCAGCCAGAGGAGCCCACCCTCCTTCCAGAGGCGGAGAGAGGTGAGTGTGAGCAGAGTAAAAAGGAAGACAGTAACTATTGTGTTTCTCTGGGAGAAACACTCTACAAAATTTGTCCCCACATCCCAACCAGGCATGGAGGCTGGACTACTACGGTAGCTAATTCTGATTCTTGCCCAGGTGTGGAGGCCAGTGGGGTATCGGATGCTTAGGAGGCCTTATTGTCACATTAGTGCAGGTGCTGGGAGTGGTTTTGCTGTGAAATTTACGTGGCAGCTCAGCAGTGAAATTGCGGCTAATTAATTTTGCCTGACTTGATGGGATCCTTCTTATTCTCAATCCTCTCTCCGCTCTTTGAAGAAGAGGGAGGGGATGTGGATGGAAATGGAAGCTCTGACGTGCACAACTACTTCTTTGTGTGGCTACCTGGCATTTCCCCTGTAGGCCACACCGGGGTTCCAAGCACAGACATTCTCTTCTCCCAGGGTCTGGGTGGAAAGAAGGCTGAGGTTCTTAGGGTTTTCATTCATTTCCAGCAGGACTGCAGAGGAATGGAAAATAAGGAATCTGGCAGAGGAAGGAGAAAGGGATTGAAGAGTCCCGCTGTGCAGATTTGATGGAGAAATTTAGAGGACTTTTTAGAGCTGGAGAGGTTCTTGGAAGTCAGCCATTCTATAATATCCTAGCCCTGCCTTATGAAACCGTGGTTCTCCTTGAGTTACAGTGGACTGAGCCTTGACCTGAAAGGGGTAAGCTTGGGTAAGAACCCCTGGGGCTATTGTCCAGTGCTTGGTAAGGCCTGCGGCTGACATTTGAAGATAATTCATGGCTGAAGGAATGGGCGGCTGGTCCAGGCAGGCCATTTAGGTCCATCTGAACCACAACGACTATCTATCAATAGTTGCTTTGACAATATTGGGGCTCCTGCACCTCCCTAGATCTCAAGCTTAGGGAGAACAGCTGGAGTCCCTCCAGCTGAGACTACCTGTCCCCAAGGCATAGTTCCTTCGAGGAACTTTGTAGAAAGTTTTGCCAATCAAAACCAGGGCCCTTCCAAGCCCAAGACACTTCTCAGAATTCTCCTTTCTTCCTTGTCTGGGCTCTGTCTATGCTAGTGTTCCCACCAGCCATTGCGACCCACAGCCTAGGTTAGAGCTAGAAGCAGGCTTCCCGTATCTCTCTATTCTTGCTGTTTTGGTCACTGTTCTCCCCAAGAATGCCAGCTCACACAGAGCTACGTTTCCTGAGATAAGGGACTTGGAATTAGGAGTGCCAGGGAACCCCTAAAGCACATGTGTCAAACACAAGGCCCGCGGGCCAAATCCGTCCCGCCAGGCCTTGCAATGTGGCCCGCACCGCGCTGTCATCACTGCACTCCGCTGCGTTTCCATCACAATGACAGTTTATGACTGTTCAGTAAACCATTCGGCCCGCGATTTAGGCTGGATTTTAGATTTTGGCCCCTTCTCTGATTGAGTTCGACACCCCTACAAGGGTTTGTTCCTCCATTGCAATCTTCTTAATTTAATAACTTTTTATGGTACCAATAGTTTTTAGATTTACAGAAGAATGGCCAAGATAGACGAGAGAATGCCCATATAAACACCATACCCCGTGCCCACTGTTATTAACATCTTTTATTACTATGGCACCTTTGTCATGCTGAATGAACCAATGTGTATGTATCATTATTAACTAGAGTCCATACTTGATTGAGACTTCTAATTTTTACCTAATGTCCCTTGTCTGTTTCAAGATCCCATCTGGGACACCATCTTATGTTTAGTGGTCATATCTCTTAGGTTCCCCTTGGCTGAGCAATTTCTCAACTGTACTGAAGGGCTTTAAATAGGGGTGTTATCTGGTCAGATTTGAGTTTTGAAAACTCTGGGACTAGAGAAATGGAGGGTTGCCCCTCAGAGATGGGTCTCAGGGAGTAAAGGCTGACAGGTGGGTTTCCTGGCACCTGGGCTCAGACCCTTGGTCTGTGAGGCAGGGGTCGGGGTTTGGGAGGCGGGCTATGCTGCTCGCTGGATCAGGGCCAGAAACACTGTAAAAAATCTGGTCCCTTTACCGGGATTTTAGGTTTATTAAGGTAGCTCAGTTGTTCACTTATATTGGTCAGTAGGTATTGCCCATTTCATTCTATTGTTTATTTATTTTAATTTCCCCTTTTTGTCTTTTTAAAATAATATATTTTATTGATTTTTTTACAGAGAGGAAGGGAGAGGGATAGAGTTAGAAACATCGATAACAGAGAAACATCCATCAGCTGCCTCCTGCACACCCCCTACTGGGGATGTGCCCACAGCCAAGGTACATGCCCCTGACCGGGATTGAACCTGGGACCTTTCAGTCCATAGGCCGACGCTCTATCCACGGAGCCAAACCAGTTAGGGCTTCCCCCTTTGTCTTTAACAGTCTTGTCAAAATTCTTCAAAGAACTTGCTTTGGTTTTATAAAATGTCTGTTTTGATAATCAATTTATTTTGCCTTAATCTATCTATTATTTTCTGCTTTCTTATTTCTTCTCTTTGCTCTGCTATTTTTTTGCAACTGCTTGAATTGAATGTTTGTTTACAATTTCTTGATGAATTTACAAATATATGAAAAGTCCTGCTTTAGCTATTCTTGGAAGTCAGCCATTAGATTTTGAAATTGAGTAACTTGTTACAGAGTTTTAACTATTATTAATTTCAATTATAATATTTTTTATTTTTTTATTACTTTATTGATTAAGGTATAACATATTTGTCATCATCTCCCTCATTCCCATCCCAAACCCCTCCCCAAGCATGTTCAGTTATATTATGAGTAGAGAACATATCTCTGTGATAGTGAGTCCTTAAAACTTATCAACACTTCCATGACCTAGTCCATGGTCATTTTTTGGTATATGCTAATTTTCTAATTAAAAAGAATGCAATAAAAGAATGCATACTCTATATTTATTGGGTGTGAATATTCAGTAATTGCATAACTCAGATATTCTATATTTTCCCCCCAATTTTTATTGCTTTAGTTACCAGTTTCTGAGGGAGTATTACAATAAATTCTCACCTGGAATTGTTGATTTATGTATTTCTTCCCACAGTTCTATGAGTTACTGCTTTATAAATATTCATAATTATACTTCCATACTCTATTATTCCTTTTGGTCAATATGTAACATTATTGTGTTTTGAATTCCATTTTTTTTTAGATATTAAGATTGCTGTTCCAGTTTTCTTTGGCTTCATGTTTGCTGTATATTTCTCCATTTCTCTATATTTTGTTTTGAAACGTGTCTAAGACAAGCTATTGATGGATATTGTTTTCTTTAATCAATGTTGAAGTCTCATTTAAAATTGGTAAGTTTAACCTACTTGGTTTTTCTATTATTAGATTAGAACTTACTTTTAGCATCTTATGCCATATTTTCTATTTGTTGTGTGTTTTCCCTTTTTTCCTGTTTTTCATTGTGTAGGTTGAGTTTTTTTTTGCCACTGATATAAAAGCCACACACTCTATTTTGCCCTCATTGTGATTTCTTTCTCTTGTCAAATGAATTGGCTGTCATTGCCAGTGGTGTTAAGTAAGAGAAGTGAGAACGGGCATCCTTGAATCCAACTGTAGAAAGAATGCCTTCAAGCGATTCCCTATTAAATGTGATGTGTGCTGCAAAGAAGTATATTCTCTATATTATCAAAGTAAAGGATAAAACTCATTTCCCCTCTCTTCACTTAACCCCAGTTCATGAGGAATTTAAGTCATTCACTTTCATACATTACTACTTGCCAGACTTGTTAATACAGTCACATGTCACTTAACCATGGGGATATGTTCTAGGAAATGTGTTGTCAGGTGATTTTGCCATCCTGAGAGCATCGCAGAGTGTATTTACACAAATGTAAAAGGCATAGCCTACTATACGCCCAGGCTGTATGGTATAGCCTATTGCTCCTAAGCTCCAAGCATGTTACTGGCCAGAATTCCAAAGGCAATTGTAACAGAATGATAAGCATTTGTGTATCTAAACATAGAAAAGATACAGCACAAATATGGCGTAAAAGTCTAAAAGTGGTGCATGAGTGTAGGGCACTTGCTGTGAAAGGAGCTGGCAGGACTGGACGTTGCTCAGGAACCACCTCTAGGTGCTCCTCAGTGTCATCCTCATCCATGACCATTGATTGAGTGGTTTGCCATCTCAATCACAGCCTTGTTGATTTCTGCAACTGCTCTTCCTTGGCAAATCCTTTGAAGTCATGGACAAAATTCTTAGGTGCTGTCTTCCAGGTGCCATTTATTCACTCCTTGGTGACAATGCCCCAAACCCAAGCAAGGCTCTTGATGCCATCGTAGATGTTTCAATCCTTCCAAGCTTGTATCAGTGTTTTCTGACTGTCTTCCATAGTTGCAGCAATAGCCTGGTCAAAGTGATTCTCAAATAGTAGGCTATAAAAGCAGCTATAACTCCTCAACCCATTCATGTGGGTTGAGGTGGTATTTTTTTTTCTTTAAAAAATCCCATATATATTTTTTTCTTTAAAAAATTCCATATATATATATATATATATATATATATACATATATATATATATATATATATATATATATGTATATATATATTCCGCACCTGAAGATATGTTTTATTTATTTTAGAGAGAGAGAGAGAGAGAAATGAGGAAGAGAGAGAAAGACATCTATGTGAAAGAGAAACATTGATCAGCTGCCTCCCATAAGCGCCCCAACCAGGAATCAAACCTGCAGTCTTTAGATATGTGCCCTAACTGGGAATCAAACCCACACATCTTTTTGGTGGATGAGACAACACTTCAACCAAATGAGCCATGTGGCCAGGGCAAAGAGGTGGTGTTTGAGGGAGAAACATCACTTTGATATTGGGATAAAGATTACCAAGAAATAGAGGAAGTCTAGAAACATCATCAAGAACAAGCAGAATTTTGAAAAGTATGTTATTCATTTCACTGGCATAGCAATTCAGGGGGCATCTTGGAGGAGGAGCTGGTCATCCATGACTTCTTAGTGCCCCTGTAGCACATTGGCAGTGTGTGCTTACTGGTCTGCTTACAGGCCCGGGGTTCTCACTGTGCCACCTCACCAAGGGTTTCCATCTGTAGTCTGCAACACTGCCCCAAGCAAGACTGTTATCCTTAAAAGCCTTGAATCCTGGCACTGACCTGGCCTCCTTATGAATGAAAGTCCTTTGGGGCATTCATTTCCAGAATAGAGAGGTTTCATCCATATTGAATATGTGCTCTGGCAAGTAATTCTCCTCCACAAATATCATCTAATTTTGGCTTTCTTCACATCAGCACTTGCAGACTCACCACTCACTTTTGCATCATGTAATGGATAACAATTCTTGAATCACTTAAACCAGCCAGAGCTAGCAATAAATTCAACATTCTAGTTGGGTCCAGACTTTTCTTTCAACATAGCAAATAAATTCTTTGCTTTGGTCGTGATCATCGTGGTGCTGAGAGGGATAAGCTTCAATCATGCCAGTAGAAGTTTCTCCATGTCTGAGAGCCCTTATCAAATTGTTGTTAGTCTGTTGCCTTCCATGAAATAGATTCTATAACAGTTTCTGAACCTTTATTCTTGTTCTTTAAGATGGTAGTGTGAAGTGGGACATGCTTGAATACCATCCACAATTTTTCAACTTTGCACCTTGAACTTTGTTTCCAGGTCAATCACTTGAAGTGGCCTCTCTCTGGCAATGTTAGCAGTGGATGTTGGACACTTAAGGGCCATGATGAACTCAACAATATGAGATTAAGTCAAGTAGAAGAAAAAATGATGCAATCAATGCCAGGGTAACAGGGCATATTGTTTAATAGCAAACGGTGTGTGTTTTTAAATAAGTAGAAAGAGTACACTCTAAAATAACAATAAAAACTATAGTAGTGTAAATTCATAAGCCATTATCATTACTTAGTGTTTTGAAGTGTATATAATTGTATGTGCTATGCTTTTATATGACTGGCAACTCAGCAGATTTGTTTACACCAGCATCTCCACAAGCACGTGAGTAATGCCTGGTGGGATGATGTTACAATGGCTACGACATCACTAGGTGATAGGGATTTTTAACCTTCATTATAATCTATGGCAGTATTTCCCAAACTTTTGACATATGTGTACCCCTTCTATAATTTTTGTAACCCTGAGTACCCCTTATACTCATGAGAACATAGAATTAGGAGCAGCTAAGCACAGTGCAGTGCATAGACCCACCAAACTCCAGTGCAATGTGTACCCCCACCAAACTCTTCCCATACCCCTGGGGGTACGTGTACCACACTTTGGGAAACACTGGTCTATGGGACCACCATTGTATATGCAGTCTATCATTGACCTAAATGTCATCACTGGCATGTGACTATAGAGCGTGGAGCTTTTCTGAATGAGCATACATTAATATGCAAATGTATACATTTTCTTTTGCAGAAATAGTGCTACTTAATACTAGAGGCTCAGTACACAAATTCATGCACATTGAAAGGAAATTAATTAGAAGAAATATTTTAATCGATATTTGCCTTCTCTCTATAATAAAAGTATCAACCAAATTCACAATCAACAATGATGAAACACAAATGTGTGATTGGCTCCAGTGAGAGCTTTATATATTGTATATAAACTTGCTTAATTAGATCTGATTTCTGATTTAGCTAAACTTTTTACAGTGAAGCACCCCAACTTCTCTTTCAGGTAATTGTCAGCAAAACAGCAGTAAATATCAACATGAAAGCAGATTATTATTGTAGATCACACAGGGAGAACAAAGGGTAAAATATTTAACTGTAGCAGTGTTTGATTATATTCTGTTTAGTGAGAAAACCTGAAGTCATTTTTAATGTCCACCATGTTTTACTTCTTTTCAGTCAGGTCAAATTTCTAAACTTCCTAAATCTCCATTTTTCAGCTAATGAAAAGAAAATAGGATTCTACTGAGTCTCCTATCTACCTACTCCAGGACTTCTATGAGGATCAAATGGGATGAGGCATGGGAAAACCAAAACAGACATTTGGTTAAAGCATAAAGTGTTTGCAGCTGGCTATAAAGCAAGTCGTGTTCCTGGGCTGAAGAAACTCCAAGGATGCTAGTTGCTAGAGAGAGGAAGCCCGATGTTGCTACATGATGTCATTACCCAGTGCCCACAACCACTGTTCCTGGGCTGGGCTGTGGGCTGCATTTTGTGCCATGAGGTCTCAGCAGTGCTGGTTGCAATTTGGTGGGATGTCATTCTGGGGTGGTGGTAGGGCCTGTGTCCCACTTAAGGGAAGCTGAGTGTTGCTTTTTGGCACCAGGTCTGTGGTGCTGTTTCTTTGTAAATGGCTAGTGCACATCATGGCATTTCCTGCATTTAGCATCTGCCCCCTGGTGGTCAGTGTGCATCATAGCTACTGGATGGATAGTTGGAGGCACACTTAGCATATATATATATATATATATATATATATATATATATATATATATATAAACACACACACACACACACACACACACACACACTAGAGGCCTGGTGCACAAAATTTGTGCAGGAGGTGTGTGTCTGTCAGCCCAGCCTACACCTTCTCCAATCTGGGACCTTCAAGGGATGTCCAACTGCCCATTTAGGCACGGGCAGTTGGACATCGCTGTCACAATCCAGGACTGCTGGCTCACAACTGCTTGTCTGCCTGCCTTCCTGATTGCTCCTAACTGCTTCTGCCTGCCAGCCTGATCACCTCCTAACCACTCCCCTGCCAGCCTGATTAATGTCTAACTACTCCCCTGCCAGCCTGTTTACCCCAAACTTTTTTCCTCTGCTGGCCTGGTCACCCCTAACTGCCCTCCCCTGCAAGGTTGATCACCTCCAACTGCCCTCCCTTGCAGGCCTGGTGCCTCCCAACTGCCCTCCCCTGCTGGCTATCTTGTGGTGGCCATCTTGTGTCCACTTAGGGGCAGGATCTTTGACCACATGAGAGCAGCTATCTTGTGTGTTGGAGGGATGGTCAATCTGCATATTACTCTTTTAGTAGATAGGATAGAGGCCTGGTGCAGGGGTGGGGGCTGACTGGTTTGCCCTGAAGGATGTCCCGGATCAGGGTGTCCCTTGGGGCGTGGGGTGGCCTGGGTGAGGGTCTTGTGGTGGTTTGCAGGCCAGCCACGCCTCCTGGTGACCCAAGCAGAGGCCCCGGTAATTGAGGTTTCTTTTTTATCTTCTAAAATTAAAACTTTATAGCCTGGAGTGGAGCCAAGCCTTCTGGTAGCTCAGTGTCAGCAGGGGATTTGTTTACCTCCTATAACTGAAACTTTGAAGCCAGCCATGGTGTGGACAAAGCTTAGCTTACTCCATTGCCTGGGAAACCCAAACCTCCCTCCTGCTTTCTCTGTGGCTGCAGCCATCTTGGTTGGGATAATTTGCATACTTGCTCTGATTGGCTGGTGGGTGTACCAGAGTGATGGCTAATTTGCATATTACTCTTTTATTAGATAGGATAGATTATAATCATGAAGTAATAATTATATTTAATATTAAGCATTGTGGAAGTGTCAGTGAGTTGTTTACCTTAATATCCATTTTCATTTAACAGAATCTTTAATTCTTACCAGAAAACATGGCTGCATTGAATGAAGATTACATTTCCCATCATCTTTCACATTTAGGGGAGGGCATGTGATTAAATCCCAGGCAATAAGATGAAATGGCATTGCTGTGTAATAGCTTCTTGAGTGTTTTGCTTCCTCTCCTTCATTTCTTGCTTCTTGGGATATGGATGTGATGGCTGGAGCTTCATGTTGGAACATGAGCAGGAGGGCTGTCCCTGAGGAATGGTGGCAATGATGATTTTGTGGACATTCCTCCAGCCCTGCCTGCTTCTGTCAGACTTCGAAACAAGGGAAACATAAGCATCTACCTGCTTCAATCCACTGTCATTTTGTGTTCCTGTTAATTGCAGCTGAACTTAATCCAGAGTTAAGATTTTGGGGTGTTTATTTCATCATCCATCATTTTATGTTATGACTTTGCACTTGCATGTCATTTTGATTTTACATTTGATCTGGGCAACTGGACTTTGGCTTAGTCAAATTTAAGTTTAAATTCTACTTTTGTCATTTATTTGCATAAAACTAGGACCATTTTTTATTTTTAACCTCATTTCATGATTTGAAAATGGTTAATAACATGCATCTTGCATGACTATTGTGAGATTAAATCTTTGTAAAGTGCTCAACAGGAGGCTTATCACATAGTAGCCACTTGATGCATTTTTTTTTTGTCATCCTCTTCTTTACTCCCCATGTTGAGGAGTCATATTCTGCTCCATAGAATAGTGTTCCAAAGTACCTCCCATAAAAATGGTTATATTTAGTTACTGAGTGACTTATCCTGTGATTTCTGCCCCATTTAATAACTTCTCCATCTTTCCCTATTAGTTTCAGGGTATCTGTGCCATTTGTCAGTATCTAGGGTGGGAGTGAGTTATTGTACCTTAATTTAAAGCATGTCATGATTTATTACCTTTAAATATAATTTTCAAGGAAGGTAGAAAATATGTACTCTTTTAGCAAAGTGATGAACTTCATGGTTTCTGCAGTGCGTTAGTTTGGTGGAATCTTCTTCGGTTCCTTCAGTGGTGCAGGCCCTTTGGACACAGGTTGAATAGATCAGTGAGAGGTCGGGCACATGTTCTGAGTGTATACACCCACAGAGGAAGGACTGATTGGTGTCAAGGGGAGGCTGCAGGTGTAAGGTAAGTGTTCATAACTGAATCTGTCCCTGAAGAGATTGAATAGGAGTAGGGCTTTTCTTGGTAGATGGTTGGAAATGTGCTGGGTAGATCTGGGAAGGACATTTGAAAAAGAGAGGACCTGCTGAGGAGCACAGGTGTGAAATGGCCATGCTGCCTGCGCACCAGGAAGTGGCTCTGAACTGGTCTAGTACAGGTAGGAATATACATTTTGTGCAGTTCTGGGGTAGAATGGATTAAAAGCTATAGGGAGACACCAGAAAATACAGTGTTTTCAGAGGGTTGAGTCGGTATTTCCTAAGATCTCTGAGGCATCAGGGTGGGAGGGGGGAGGAGGATTGGATTATTCAAGGGGAACTGCCCCCCTTACCTCCTTACCACCCCTCCCCCCCAGATAAGGCAGGAAGCTACTGCAGTCAGCCACATGAGAGGCAATGAAGGCTGGAGTCAGATAATGTCACCTGGTGTAGAGAGAGGGGAGTGTGTTTGAGACATATCAAGGGGACAGAATTGACAGTGCTTGGCTACTGATTGGATAAGGAAGTCCAGGGCCAACTCTCACTTCCCAAAGTGAGTGACTGAGTGAATGATAAGGTCATTAGCCTGGACAGAGCATCCGCAGGAGAAGATAGTGGGGAAGACACTGAGCTGACTGGGGACACGCTGAGATAGTGCTGTCTCTTCAGAAACCCTTTCCTCACCACCTGCTCCTCAGTTTTACAGGGTGCTTCTTGAAACCAATGGACATGAACCTGCCTCTGCTGTTAACGCGTAATAGCAGCTCAGTTTCAAACGTGGTGATTGGGGAAAGGATTTTCCACGCTAGGAGGAAGCTCAGACTAGAGCAATATCCGAGAAATGGCACAGGAGGTTAGGAAGGCAGACTCAATGTACAAAAGTTATTTGGGCTCAAATCCTCAGGAACTTCCTTGCAAGAAAGGCACATGACTCTCAGTGGACAATACCTGCGGATTCTCTGACATATGGGAAACATGTGGGAACAGATGGGAGGCAGAAACCATGGCCCAAACTCATGTAGGACAGTCTGTGAACTGGTGGGAGCCCCACAGCCTGTGTTCAATCCCCGGAGGAGGCTGACTCGGGTGTCAGAGTGATTTCTCCGTAAGAGCATCCAGGGGGGACTGGGTCCTTAATGCCTTCCCCCCCACCCCCCCTGCCCCAGTTGGCCCTCAGGACAAGGACAAGGGCATGTACTCCTGGTTCTCTTCCCACAGGAAATCACATGAGTGGGAAAGTAAGACTGCAGGAAGGATGAGCCAAGGAAGTCTGTATCATTGCCTGTCTGCAAAATGAGCTAAATTCTTGATTTGTTGTGGGTACAATATGAGTGTGTTTTTAATGAAATGTATTGGGGTGACATCTATATTATAAAGAGGTAATATGCAAATCAGGCCCGGACTCTGTAATGGGTCACGACCAGACAGGAAGAGGTTGCACGTCCAGGTGAGGCTTAGAGCGGAGATGGAGATGAAGACAGAGGCAGGGGGCCTGCCCGAGCTGGCGCAGTGGCTTGAGCAGTCTCATAGTGGTCACAGGCAGGGGGCCAGGGGATGCTGTGAGTCAGGCATGGGTCCTGGCCCTGTTCTGGGAGCCTCCTTGCACAGCAGGAGACGGAGCACCTCCTTGAATGATTTCAGTCATGCGCTGGGCCTCTAGTAGGTTAATGAAGTTGTATACATTTCAGGTGTACAATGCTATACATCATCTGTATATTGCATTGTGTGTTTACTAGCCAAAGTCGAAATCTTCTGTTATCATCTATTTGATCCCCGTGACCCTTTATAACCTCTTCTTACAACCTGTGTTTCAATAAAGGCTCTATCGATACAATTTCACAGTGGCCCCTTCAATTTCCAGGCACTCTCCTAGAACTTTGTCTATTTTTGGTGTTTTTATGGTGTGGTGGGGCATTAAGCCCTGTATCAGAATGTCCTTGTTTGGACATCTGGTTGACCTTTAAGTTCTGTGGCTTTTCAGCTGAGAATGGGTGTGATGTTCCACAGACCAATGGCACATGCTGCTCTGTTCAGCTGGTTGGAAGTCCAGGCTTTAAAGCACCCTTTGCTGTTCATCCTTTAATTGATTAGGGAGGTGATTTGTCTATGAGGATTTCTTTTGCTGTAGCATGAGGGCTGGTTTTATAGAGGCAGTCACAGGATGTGGGGTTTTCTACACGTTGGGATATGTGGTGAGGCGAAAGGGGCATGGGTTTCGTCTCTTGCTGACCTGAACTGGAATCCTGCCCCATCGGTTACTGGCTGGGTGACGGTGACAAGTTAGTTGGTCTCTCTGCATATCAGTCAATTCCCTTATAAAATTGGTGTGATGACACCTGCTTTATGGGGCCTTTGGAGGTTTACATGAGGTAAAGCATGCCAGACACTTGGAACATAGTAGGAGCTTTCCCTCCCTCTTTCCTAGAGAGAGAGGCTGGCTTGGAAGAAGCACAGCAACCAGGAGCAGAGAGCTTGGATCCAAGTGCTAAGTCCAGTCCTCCCAACTTCTGGGAGCATCACTTGCCTCCTCTATGCAGGAGGATTGATGTAACTATCTCTCTGATTCATTCTCTCAGATGCTCTGAGGCCCTGACTAATATCGTTGAGAACCTTTAAGAGACACAAAGCCCTGAGTCATTGTGATTTGAGAGGCTGTGCCTGAGGGTCAAGAAGGAGAGCAGAGGGCAGGTTTGTCTGTATCGGTCTGTGTGGGCAGGATGTTCAGTCGAAACTCACAGGCGTTTGTTCGTGTGGGGCTCAGCTCTGGCCACATTAGATGTAGCAGCGTCTGTCTGCAGGACTCTCTGAAGGTGGGAGCTGGCCTGGAGCTAGATCAGAGGAAGAGACAAGAACTCCTCAGGGGAGACAGCATCCTGCGGCATATGCTGGCCTCTGGCCAAGGGATCCCCAGCAGGACTGTTCTCCCCTCAGGCCCTTTGACAGATGTGTGAGCCCTAAAGTAAATGAACCTCCATGGGCTATGTCTCTGTGATCTTCTGCGAACCAGCAGTGACCCTGGTAGTAAGCAGGCCTCAAAAATGCAATCTGCAGCAACATGGAAGGACCTCGAGGGCATTGTGCTAGTGAAATAAATCAGACAGAGGAAGACAAATACCACATGGTTTTACTTATAGGTAGCTCCTAAGACACAAAATAAATGAACAAGCAGGCCAGAAACAGACTCACTGTTACAGAGGATGTTTTGATGGTTGCCGAATGGGAGGGGACTTGGGGGATGGGTGAGAAGGTGGTGGGATTCAGAGTTGGTTGTTACAGAATAGGTCATGAGGAAATGAAGTGCAGCCTAGGGAATACAGTCAGTAACATTGGAATAACTATGTATGGTGTCAGATGGGTACCAGGTTTATTGGGTGCTCTCTTTGTACGTTATATAAAGTCTAATCACTGGGTTGTATCACCGAAACTAATATAATGTAATTTTCAGTCATAATTGAAAAATTAAAAGTTATTTTAAAAAACAGAGAAGAGAGGCGTGACTATTTGTGTGGGACCCTGCTCTAAAACCTTAAATGACTCCCAATTGCCTCCTTGTCACAAGACATCTTATCTTATGTAATAAAACCCTAATATGCAAATCAACTGAACGGCAGATCTACTGGCTGAATGACCAGTTGCTGTGACACACATTGACCACCAGGGGGCAGACGTGCAATGCAGGAGCTGCCCCCTGGTGGTCAGTGCTCTCCCAGAGGGGGTGTGCCACTCAGCCAGAAGCCGGGCTCATGGCTGGTAAGCGCAGCGGCAGTGGCAGGAGCCTCTCCTGCTTCCACTGCAGGCAGGAGGTAAGGAGCAAGGAGTCTCAGACTGCAAGAGGGTGCAGGCTGGGCTGAGGCAAAATCCCCCTCCCCCTGACGCCATGCACAAATTTTGTGCACCAGGCCTCTAGTATTAAGTGAACACCTCTGTATTTTGCCTAAAAGTACGTGAGCTACTATGGTGTACAACCAAGAAATCATGACTAACACAGGAAGAATACCCACAAGTCATCATTCCATTGTCACAGGTGCGCAGGCTGGTGAGCAGACTCGTACTTCCTCTGACCTTGTCTCTGAGCATGAGGTTCAGCTCCATCGCCCTCTCCTCAGGGTCTTCTCCCCTTCAGGCGGGGCATGGAAAGTTGACAGGATTACAGAATAACTTGGACTGAATTCAGACTCATGTCTGCTGCCTGAATTCCTTCCAGAGCGAGTCAGCCAGGCCTCTGGTGTGGCCCATCTCTCCATGGGCACCTGAAAAGACGGGGAGCTCACCCTGAAATGCGACAAGTTCATATTTTAAAGAGTCCCGGTGGTTAAAATGTCACCCTTTCATCTGTCTTCATTGAGTCCAGATTTGCCCTCTAAAGTGACCCAGAACAATTCTGTTCTCTTTCTGACAGTACTTTTTAGCTATTTGAAGTCAGATACAATAAGTGTTTAGTTTTTTCTCCTGTAAACGGAACTTCTGGGCTTTTAACTACAACTCCTCACATTATTATTTTGAGTTAGCCTGACTTCTCGGTTGCCCTTCTTCGGGAATACTCTAGTTTGTAAGGGTCTGCTTAGTATTGATGACCATCTCTATCACTCTGGTATTGAAAGTTTGTTAAGCTATATGTAAATATGTATGCGTGTGTGTGTGTGTGTGTGTGTGTGTGTGTGTAATACATATATGTCATATTAAGTACTGTATGAATACTTTGATCTACATTTTTTTGAATGTGCACCACAGTGTTGATTCACAGCCTCTTCTAGTCAACCAAAACCCTTGGCCCTTTTCTTTTCTTTCTTTTTAAAAAAATATATATTTTATTGTTTTTTACAGAGAGGAAGGGAGAGGGATAGAGAGTTAGGAACATCGATGAGCCACCTCCTGCACACCCCCTACTGCGGATGTGTCCACAACCAAGGTACATGCCCTTGACCAGAATCAAACCCAGGACCTTTCAGTCCGCAGGCTGAAGCTCTATCCACTGAGCCACACCGGTTTCGGCCCCCTTATCCTTTTCACAAGTGCTGCTAACCAACCAGGTCTACCAGCCATCACTCTCCTTTTCTAAGACATCTCAGGTCTTTAGAGAGCAGTAAGTTATGGAATTTCCTTTTGCAGAAGAACAGTCTGGAATCAGCGTAGCACCAGGTTAGAAGTCTGTCCTTGGCCTGCTCCTAGCTCTGCCATGACTCACCCTGTCCAAGGACTCCACTTTCATCTCCCTGGGCCTCAGCATTTTCTCTTCTATAATACAGGAGGCTGGGACCATCATATTGGTGCCCGGCCAACCTCTGGGGTTTGGCAAAGATCTATGGAAAGGAAAGGGGTACTTAGATGATGTAAGTTTTGGATGATTTGGTATTTTTAAATTAAATTGTACTATTTTCAATATAACATTTTGTATGTGTAATTCACTACGATTGGTTTCATCTAAATACATTTACAAATGAGAGCCATTTTTTCTTTTTACTATATTCTGGTAAACGGTGCAGCTGCCCTGCCTGTGGAGGGGTGGCTGAGGCTGGACCCGTCCTCCCCTAGCCTGACCCTCCCCACTGGAGCCCCCGCTCTCTGCCTGGAAGCTGCCCTCAGCAGATGGATGGGCACGCTCGGCTCTGAGGAAATTCACTCAGCCCCGGAGCAGCCTGAGAAACAAATGTGTCTGTTGTAAACATCTCACACAGCCATGACTACAGCCTCCCTCAGAGCCTCACGGAGGGGCACCCCCGCCCTCTGTGACCCCTGTGGATGGGAGCACTGTGCTTTATGGAGGGTTTTCTTTGCAAGGGAATTGGTGAGTGTAGCGAGGGTGGAGGGAAGCAGGAGTTCAGGCAGCATCTTCCTGGCCCTCAGGCACAGCTTGCCCATGTGGATGTTTTGGTTCTGGGCCCAGAAGCATGGTGGGAAATGAGATGTGTAGGCCCCAGCAGGGCAGAGCCTGCTGTAAATTCAAGCTCACACCCAGGCTGAGCCTCCTGTCTGACCTCAGTGTGGAAAAAAGCCTCGTGTCCCTGAGCAGCAGTGGTCTGCATTGTACAGACGGCACATCAGTTTGAAGGGCTGCCCCAGTAGCATGCCGCAGCCTGGGTGGGTGGCTCACCCACAGAATGGGACGTCACACCGTTCGGAGGGTAAAACGTCCCAGGCCAAGGTGCTGGCTGTTTGGTGGGTTCTGAGGCCTCGTTCCCTGGCTGTGCAAGGCCACCTCCTTGCTGCGCCCTCACGTGGTTGCTCCTCTGTGTGCGCATTCCTGGTGTTTCCGTGGCCGATTCTCTCTTCTGTTTTTGTCCTGTTCTTGTTTACTACGGCAGTAATTATACATAGCGATGTTCATCCCTTTCCAAAGCACACTTACGTTAATTTTGCGAAGTATATGCAGTCATGTCACCAGCACCCTAATCAATGCAAAGAACAGCCCCCTTGTGCTCCTGTGCTCTTGATCCCATTCCTCTGCCCCACCACCCCCGACAGTGACTGATCTGCTTCCTATCACTAGTGTTGCCTTTTCTAGAATTTCATACAAATGGGATCACTTAGAATATAATATTTTCTGTTTGACTTTAATATATATATAATTTTCAGAGAGGAAGGGAGAGTTAGAGAGAGACAAAAACCTCATAATGAGGGAGAATCATTGATAGGCTGCCTCTTGTATGCCCCACCTGGGGATCAATTCTGCAGCCCAGGCATATGCTCTGATCAGGAATCAAACCATGACTGCTTGTTCCTATGCTGATGCTCAACCATTGAACCACACCATCTGGGCTCTGTTTGATTTTTTAAATTTAGCATATTTTTGAGCTTCATTGATGTTGTTGTATGTATTAATTTTTTGTTCCTTTTATTGGTTTGTTTATATGTGTGTACACACACACACACACACACACACACACAACGTATATCTACTAGAGGCCTGGTACACGAAATTCATGCACTTGGGAGTGGGGAGGGTCTATCAGCCTGGCCTGCACCCTCTCACAGTCTGGGATCCCGCAGGGGGATATCCGACTAATGGCTTAAGCCTGCTTCCCTTAGCAGTCAGACACCCTTAGCACTGCTGCATGAGCCCAGCACGCCCCCTGGTGGTAGGTGTGTGCCATAGTGATTGGTCATCCTGCCATTCGGTCGATTTGCATATTAGCCTTTTATTATATAGAATATGTATATCTATGATGTGCTGTTTCCAGATTTTGGCTATTATGAATATTGCTATTATAAACATTTGCACACATGCTTATATGGAGACATGTTTTATTTCTTTAGGTTGAATGCCTAGGAGTGGGATTGCTTGACAGTATGGTAGTTACATTTAATAGCACAAGGTATTGTCATATTGTTTGCAGAACATCTATGACCTGTGCATTCCCACTGCCATGCAGGAAAGAGTCCAATTGCTTCACATCTTTACCAACTCACTGACAATCTTTTCAACTTTATCATTAAAAATTGTTTTTATCAGTTACAGTTTACATTCAGTATGATTTTGTGTTAGTTTCAGGTGTACAACCTAGTGGTTAGACAATCATAGACTTTTCATAGTGTTTTCCCCGATACTGTCTTTTAAACTTCAGTCATTCTAGTGAGTGTATAACGGTTTGTGTATTCATTGTGGTTTTAATGAGCATTTCTCTGGGTGACTAATGACCTGGACACCTTTTCATGTGCTTATTGGCCACTTGACATCTTCTTTCGAAAACGTTCCCACCTTTTGTCCATTTTTATTAGTTGTTTTGGTCCCCCCACTAAGTTGCAGTTCTTACACATTCTGAGTGCAAGCTCTCGGTCTTGAAAACGTTGTTTCCAGTCTGTGGCTTAACCCAGTGTTTCCAATCTCTTTTTATAAGGGCACCTGTCATGTTTTGAGATCTCTCCAAATACTGTGGCATTTTGGGATAGTGGAGGTCAGGACTTCAACACATGAATATTTTTTTTGGGAGGACACAATTCAACCCACAACAGATTGGAAGAAAAACAGGTTTGTAGGGAAGAAGGGGCAAAAGAGGAAAGTGAGGCAGAGTAGAGTTTGGTATTTAGGTATGACCTCATGGTCTGCTAAGACTCTGAGAGTCACGGATTCACAGTAATGTATTATTTTACTGGGACTTTGATTTGAGCCTCGCGCCCTGTGAGCCGGGGACTCTGTCCTCTGTACACACCTTACAGAGGGGCGGGATACTCCAGTACCCTGTGAGAGCTTGAGAACATTCCCGACACAGGGCCTGCTGTGGCACTGCTTCTGCACATGGCCGCATTTAGGAAGGTGCTAGACATCACTGCTCCTGCCCCACCTCGCCGAGTGCCTGAAACAGGTGCACTCTCTAGTTCACGACAGCCAGCATCTCACAGATGAAGAAACTGAGACTGGAGGGTGCAGAGAATGAGGGTCCCTAATGAAGGGGTGGTGTGAGGGTGTCTGGGAGGGGCGGTCAGAGCGCTGAGGAGCAGCTGGAGGAGGAAAAGAAGTGCAGATAAGTAAGAGAGAACCCTGCTACTGACGGATTCCCTGGAAGGTGTAGGTGCGGATCCCTGCCCACCGCAGCAGCTTAGCTTTCGGTTAAAAGCTTCTCTCTGACCAGGTTTAGGGGCTGAGAAGATAGGCGGGGAGGGTTGAGAGGTGGGAGCAGGGAAGTAACCACAGGAAACGGGTCACTAATGCTGCAGCCAGGTCAGAGATGACACTTTTCACTTTTTCCAGCAGGTGGCGCCATCCAGCTGATTATTCGCGGAGAGCTGGCGCTGGTTGGAAAAAAACGTTTGCCTGATGTCTTCCCACACTGAGGTGGTCAGGAGCTGCCGGGGCACCGGGAAGGTGCCGGCCTGGTGCTTTCTCCCCTCGGAGGAAGAAAGAGGGTATTCGTCCTTCCCTTGATCATCTGACCTCTGCATGCGGGCTTGCTGGAGAGAAAGAACGCTAGTGTGGCTCCTGGACTTGCTGGCCGGGGTGGCCAGTCGGCAAGGCTCCCAGAAGGCTCTGCTCCCCCCGCAACTTGGAGCTTTCTTGGGATCAGGGTGAAAGGCTCCCAGTAACACCCTGGCCCCTCCCCCAGCGGTCCCATTCCGTTTGCTGCCTTTTTGTGTGATGAACTGATTGTAAGCATTTCCCTAAATATGCCCATTTGGATTGGAATTCATGTGTCTAAATGAAGAACTGAGGTCTTCCCCGTCCTGGTCTGGCACATGCTCCATAGCAGGCAGGTACTGATGCTGGATTTGAATGCAGACACTTCCACCACCTGCTGTGTGACCTGGGCAGGCTTCTTAACCTCTCTGTGCCTCGGAGTTCTTTACTGTAAAAGGAAGTGGTAGCAATTCATATCTCGTGCGTTCTCTCTGAGGGTTAGTAAACATCAGTAGGGAAGTGTCTGATGGGCAGTTACATCTAAGCATTGTCATTACCATCAGTTGAGCAGAAGAGTTTTCTCAGCTAGGTGATGCCACACGCACACCTGGCTGCAGTAGGTCCCATCAACAGGAACTGGATTCAGATAGGGGAAATAGAGCTTCTAGCAGGGAGGGGGACAGCCCTGCTCTGACTGGAGGGCCACCGGGTGCCCACCCCTTCCCCAAGAGCCACCTGCTCTTCAGGTAACCGAGACTCAGGACCCAGGGAAACTCTGACGATGGGAAAGGGAGAGGGAGCGGGAGGGGGAGGGTGTGAGGGCCGCTGCTTACAGCTGGGTACCAGCAGCAGCGGGGGCATCCAGCTGGGTCTGTGCATGAGACATAGGACCAGAGCCAGCCCTAGGAGCTGTGCCAGCCAGGAGTATGGCCCCCAGCCCGCGGGGAGAACCCAGAACCAGGAGCCAAAGCTGGCCAGGCCTCAGACCACGTGTGGTGGGCCCGGGGAAGAGATTCTGCTGGCATGTGGGGCCACGGAGGGTTCCACCTCCTTGTCATCTTGGACCCGCCTTGGAAGAGCAGCCAGCGAAGGGCTGAAAGAGTCTCTGTGGGCGCTTCTTGGGGCCCCTCCAGCCAGAGCAGCAGGTGCTGCACACGAGGCAGGGGTCAGCCCTTCATTCCGGGGTGGGAAACCTTTTTCTACCAAGGGCTGTTTGGACATTTATAACATCATTTGTGGGCCATACAAATTATCACCTTAACAATTAGCCTGAATAGCCTGATGTCACACACTGTGCTATGTCAGTGTGCCCGCGGTATTTGAAAAAAAATAAAAAATAAAAGCCTGCTATATTTGGTCAAACATTTCATTAATTCAGTGCCTTGGTACGGCCAGAGCAGATGATAAGGCCCGGGAGTCGGACGTTCCCCACCCTTGAAGCTTCATTGCTGGATCCATGAGGGGGTGAGAGGAGCATTCTCAGGCCGTAGACCAGGCAGTGACTTTTTGCCAGTGTTTCAAAAATATAACAGACCAGCAGGTCCATGCTTGACCCAGCTGTGCCCAGCCCTGGCCTTGCTTTCCCATCCCTGTGGCCACCGGAGTCTCATTGGCCCGAGGAGGTGCTGAGGAGAGGGCAGCTGGGTAGGCTGGGAAGGCTGGCATGGCCTGACCTCGGCCTGTTATTCCCGTGGCACCCGGAGCGCATCCCGGGCGGGAGAGGGGGCTGCTGGGGAAGAGCAGGGTCGGAATTATGATTCCACCAACTGCATGCTGTGTGCCTTTGGGCAAATTACTTGTCAGCTCTGTGTCTCAGGGCCCTTCTTTCTAAAATGAGAACATGAACACTGCCTCCCTCACGACACGCTGTGAGGATTAACTGAGGAATGCATGCCATGCATTTGGAATAGTTGTAACTATCCGTACAACACTTAGACTTAACCAACAAGCATTGGTTCTTATCACTAAGTACACATTCACTTTGCATCACACCTCAAACCACAGCGTTTGTGGCCTTCGGGACAGATGGACGTGTGAGAAGGGACTGTGAACTCTACGTCATCTTCTGCCCAGAGGGGGTGAGCTGTGAGCCTGGGATCTGGAGGGAAGGGTGGACCCAGGCCATGAGAATGACTCAGGGCAGAAGCCGTCAGGCCTCCTGAGGGGTAAGAGTCCTCAATGAGTGCAATGCTTTGCCATGGCAACCCGGGTTCTGGTCTGCCCTCTCCACCCAGCAGTGCTCGAGTGCCAGTCTCCCGGGGTGAGGGAGACCCGGAAGCGGAAGTGACCAGAGTCCTTCAGGGGGTTATTTCCTGAGGCATGAGCCTTAAGGGCAGGAGATTGGAGGCAGACAAGAGCATCTTGGACAGAACCTGATTCTAGGGGCATCTGAGGAGAGAGCGGGAGGCTGGGGAGAGCGGGCTGCGGCCGCACCCCTGCCGTGGGCCCCACGGCCGAGTTTCCCACGAGCTGCATCTCGGCAGGCCCAGCGGCTTCTGCAGCCATTTTCTACTGCAGAGTTGAGCCAGGCAGGAGCCTTCCCTCCGAACACACTCAGCAGTGACCAGCAGCCCCAGGGCCTGTTCCAGACACCTCTCTTTCTGCTCCCCCACAAGAAGGTTCTAGGGACCTCCCACTGCAGGTGGGGGTGGGCAGCTCTGAACGTGCCACCCGTGACCTGGAAGCCATTTCCCACTAAGTTATTGCCTTTGTTGCGCCTTCAGCCATGTACTGCAGCAGCCCAGGTTGGCTGTTTAACCATCTGGCGGGCACACGTGTGCATGCACACATGCACACGCATGGGCACACATGTTTTGTTCATGTCTCTGTGACAATCTGGTTTGGATTTGTGTGCTGGGAGCTTATGGGCACTGTTCCATTAGTGCAGTGGTCGGCAAACTCATTAGTCAACAGAGCCAAATATCAACAGTACAAGGATTGAAATTTCTTTTGAAAGCCAAAATTTTTAAATTTAAACTTCTTTTAATGCCACTTCTTCAAAATAGACTCGCCCAGACCATGGTATTTTGTGGAAGAGCCATACTCAAGGGGCCAAAGAGCCACATGTGGCTCACGAGCCGCAGTTTGCCGACCACGGCCTTAGTGGAATTGTTGTAAGACTTGGGGCTGTGTGAGGGGCTTGGGTTCCAGCTCTGTCCTCTCAGACCCCAGAGCTGACTTACCGACCTTCAAGCTTTTTTACCCCAAGTCCATACATTCCTATTTGTCACCTGTCACTCAGCACGCATATATAGTTTTAAAAAAAAAAAAATATTTTTATTGATTTCAGATAGAAAGGGAGAAGGAAAGCTAGATAGAAATGTCAGAAAGAGAATCATTGATCGGCTGCCTTCTGCATGCCCACACTGGGGATCGAGCCTGCAACCCGGGCATGTGCCCTGACCAGGAATTGAACTGTGACTTCCTGGTTCATAGGTCAATGCTCAGCCACTGAGCCATGCCGGCTGGGCAGTATTCATATTTTAACCTGAGTCTCTGTGGGGTCCTTAGCAGGGAAAGAAAATGATAACACTGGACTGAGCAGAAAGCCAGGCCTCTGGTGGGATGGAATGGGGGTGAGTCCCAGGCCCTCAGAGGAAGCTGGACAGGCCAGCTTGAAACCTGCTTCTTTAAAGTGTTCAGGTCCCGTTCCTTTTCTTCTGCCTCCATTTTCATCAGCATGTAACCGTGATCAGGTCCTGCTCAGCCTCCCTCTATGTGTCATCTTAGACCCAAACGGGGTGGGGGGTGGTCTGTCTGGGACCAGACCATGTGGACAGAGCTGATTGCCTGGCTCTGGCCCCCGAGTAGCTCTGCCCTCCCTGCCCTGGATGGAAGTCTGGGGGCAGGAAAGGTGCTGATGCTGTGGGCAAGGCCTGCTCCTGGGCCTTCGGTGAGGTGGAGAGGGCGTGGGGAGGAAGGAAAGATACTGGCCACCAACCCCCTGTTAGTTGCTCTAACAATGTTTAGAAATAACGAGATCAATAGCAGCGGCTGGAGTTTTATTTGTTTTCATTTTCTCTGCAGGAACAACATCAGGTCTAAAAATAAGAATGGCAGACACCGACCGCTGGGTCTGGAAGGTCTATGTGGGAGGAGAGAGAAGCAGGGACCTGGTGAGATGTAGTGGTGGGGGGCAGGATCTGGAAGAACCCTGTGGGGGACCCCTCAGGCCATCTCCTCTGTTGTCACCATACAATTTGGCAGCCTGGTCCTGCCAGGAGGGAGAAATCGATGGTGCTGGCTGCACGTCGGGGCCTCTCAGCTTCTGACCACTTTACCTTCCACAAAGAGGATTGAGGAGGATAAACAGAGCCCAGAGTGGGGGCTGGCTTTCTCCGCTGTGAAGTGTCTGTGTGATCGGAAGGGACAGGTCCATGTTGGATGTTTGGAAACCATGTTGAAGGCCAATACCTGCATCCACGGTGAGAATAAAAGCTGTGGCTTGGATCAAGGTCTCTCTGACACACAGAAAAGGGGGTGCTGAGGTCTCCTGGTTCATCCCAGCGCCGGGCCCCTGAGAACCCGGATCACATCGCTGTGCACATTACTAAGTGCACGATGCCCCTTCCCCTTGAGATATTCAGAACCTCCTCTGAATTACTATGTTGTTGGTCACGGACAGACTTTCTCATTCATTCACGCACACAAGCACGTACAGGGAACTGCCCTGTTCCATGCACCCTTCAGTGAGCCACACAACACGCAAGCCCCCAAGAATGCCGGCCTCCTAGGCAGAGTGAACAAGCAGCTATCTGTCTGGGAGAGGCGGTGGGGCTTTGGAGAGGGAGAAGGGCACGGGGGCCAGAGGTAGAGCTGGGGGCTGGTGGCTTTGGATACCCAGGCTGGGGAATGCCTATTTGAGCGAGACCTGAGGAAAGGAATGAGTGAAGTCCAGACTCCTGGCGGGAATCTCCAGGCAGAGATGGAAGTTCAGACCTCCGAGGCATGGGCGAGCTGTTCTTTGAGGTCCACAGGAGGCTGGCCTGGCCGGAGCATGGAGGACAAGGGGGAGTGGGCCAGAGGCCAGGAGACCACCGCCTGGGGTCCTTCTGAAACATGGGGCATGAGGTTTGTACGGCAGAGTGCTGTGGTTGATGTGTGTTTAAAAAGAATGATCTACTACTACACCACAGTTTTAAAAAGTGCCTGTGGGAGGGAGGAGGCCGGGGTGGGGGCTTGGAGCAGTGTGGCCAGGGTGGCCACGGGCGGAGTGAAGTGGAGGATTCTGGGTACCGTCTGGAGATACTGCTGGCAGGATATCCTGAGAGATTTGATATGGTTTGTGATGAACTTAACTCATGTTAAAAGCAAAATGCCATATAGTCACTATGACATTAATATATAATGAGAACGATCTAATATAAACAAGAATGTATTGAAATATTACCCAACCCCTTCCACTTTATTGTGCTTTTACAAAATATTTTCATACATCAGCTCACTGAGTCCTCAAACCCTCTCCTTCCTGTCCCCAAAGAAGATTCTGGTTTGAATCTTCTGGGTGAGGAAACAGAAGCTCAGAAAGAGGAAACGGTTTTCCTTACGTCACACACATATTTTATTTTATTATTTTATTTTATATTATTTTTATTTTCAGGGCTCCTTCCCATACTGCAGAGTGGCTGTTCTGACCTGAAACCTTGTAGCGACGTTTGCCTGTAATTGTTTTCTCCCAGGCCTCCTCCCCAGAGTTTTCTCCCCTCGGTGAGTTTTCTGAGCTTAGTCTCCGCCAGGTTGTCCCTGGTTGTCCCTGGGGGCTGGAGGCCTGAGCTGCCCATGGAGGGGGTGCTTAGGAGCGGCCCCTCTGGGGCAGTGAGGGTGACCGGAGGGCCAGGAGGGCTGGGCTAAGCAGAGGACACGCATCGGGGTCCTGAGAGGCAGGCAGCCTGTGCACTTGGGGACTCCTCACCGGGTGGGGGGTTGGAGAGCCTGAATTCAGGGTCTCTTGGGACTTGGAGGTCAGCAAAGAGCGATGTAGGGGATGGGTGATGGGGAGCCCACATGGGCGGCCCAGGAGGCCTTAGTGAGCAGTTCCTAGGTGTCCACCATCCACCAGACTCCCTTTGGGAAGATTGCAGTGCTGACCACAGGGACAGGCCGCTCCCCTTGGGCTTCTGAAGGCTGGTGCCTTAGCATAGCCCTCAGCACACACTGATGAATGTGTAGGAGCATGTGAGCACATGCAGCCCCTCGCCGTCCATGTTCCTCCCCGGCCTCCTGCTGCCCAGCGGCAACCTCGCTGCAGGCTCCGGGTGAGCCTGGCTCCCGAAGTGGTGAGCCTGGAAGGTTCTTCCCCTTTGGAGAGCCCTGGGCTGTGCCTGTGCCCGTGCCTCAGTGTAGCACATCATCTTAGAGGGAGATACATGAACTCCCAGATCGTGTGCTGATGTGGGGGAAGGGCAAATAGACCTGGGGAGAGAACCCGCACACAGGAAACCCAGCACGTGGGGGGGAAGCCAGCCTGCCTGCTCTGCACAGTGAGAAGCAGGGACATGGTTGGAGCCACGCAGTCTGTTTCGGTGTAAGGTGGAAGCCAGGTGACCCGCAGCCTGCAGGTGACCATCTCAGAGGAGTAGAACCCAAGACCCAGAGGCCATGCCTAAGACCCTTTCTAGATCTTAGATCTTTGTAATTTCTCCATGTAGGTCCACGTCTTCCATGTTTCCTCCCAGCCCTCGGTGTTATCGGGGGACTCATCCTATCTCATTGATGGAGGACCCAGTTTCGGAGGAACAGCCAGTGCTGTATTCCAGAGCTGCCACGTGGCTGTGTTCCAAAGCAAATGGCCGGGACCTGTGGGAGCCAGTCCGGGAGCTGTTTGCTGCCAGTCCGCAGTGACGCAGGGGACTGGGACCAGGCAGCAGGGCAGGTATCCCCCACAGTGTTTAGCGCAGCTGGCATCATTAACAGCAAGACTTTTAGGCGAAGGAAGCTCTGTCTGACCTACAAGCCAGCACAAGCTCCCCCTCCAGCTCGTTGGGACCAGTTGGAGTGACACTGTTTTGGGACACTGAAGCTTTCCTTCACATTAAGGGGAGAGGAGGGGAGGGAAGGAGAAACAGTGTTTTAGGAAGATTTTGGGGTGTCTGTTCCTCACTTGAAGCAGAGGAAAAGGTGCGACTACAGAACTGCCTCGTGAGCTTAGCAAAGATCCAGGAGGCGTGCAGGGTGGGTGCGAGGGGGGATGACCATGGTGAGGAGAGGTGGCTGGATGACGTCTCTCTGTGCTCCCAGAGTTTATTAGGACAAGGGCTGCCTGAGTGTTTCTGTTGGTTCATAGACTGGCCCCTGTCCACGAGGACAAGGAGGGGCTGAAAAAGGGGGAAAGCCACTCCAGATGGGTAGTGACGGGATTATCGATAATAAGCAAAGGAACTTACTATACCTCTGAGGCTTCTCTTGGGCGGCTGCAAGATGGGCGGGTCTCCACATTTGCTCAACAGAATCTTCCAAGTTCACACAGAGGCCTTGCCTGGGTCCTGTCATCTGTACCGTCCAGATGGTCTCAGTGCCACCTTCCTGTCTCATGGCTGTGCCCATGGGGCAGCTCCCAGCTCGGGGAAGGCAAGCAGAATGCAGAGTTCAAGGACAAGGGAGCGGGTGAGGATCCTTTGATTGCTTGGGTCCAGCTGGTGGGTCAGCCGGCCTTCATGTTCTCTCTATGACCTCCTCCAAAAGCTTCCCTCTGAGCAGATGAAGGCTCTGAAGTGAGGGAGCTGGTCTGGGTATCGCCACTGCCGTGCAGGGCTGATGGGACCTCAGCAGACAAACCCCAAGCCATTGATGCTGAGGTGCTGCCGAGAGAGTAAGTCACTCACCCACAGACGTGCCTGCAGAAGGATTCTGTGGAGAACCCACCACAGCTTTAACGGAAACGCTGGCCAGGCCCAGAGAGGACAACGAGCGTACTACACTGTTACTCAGGTAAGAGCCTTTCCTGCTCGCTTACCTTCTTGATGGGCTGATGCGGGGGAGGAAATTGAAATAATATTGGTTGTGAGCTGGTGAGGTATAATTGCTGAAGGTGACTGACAGATGTCTTTTACATTTGTGTGTTCTTAAAAGTTTCCATACTTAAAGTATTAAGAAATTAAAAGAAATAGTGGGTAACAGGAAAAGAGGATAAGAGGAAGAGAGAGCTTTGTAACTGCAGAAAACCCTAGCAGAAGAGGGTAAATCTTCTTTTCAAATTAAGATTGAAGTGTTGATTATTACATAAAGCCAAGCCTTCTAATTTCACAATCAAGACTGATCTTTGTGACTTCAAATGACTACAAGCCTTTATAATAACCGGAAATGACTAGAAAGTCCTAGAAGTTAATCCTAGGGGCAGATGAAAAAAGTGAGTCCCACCGAGCAAATTTAAAGGCCAGTAGACAGTTTTAGCTGGAAGAAAGCAATATGGTTTATGTGGTTTTGGTCTGGATGGAGACAGTGGGTGTATGACCTTGGGACGTTGCACATGCAATGTCTGTGATGATACCTGTAGATGGTCATTGCATTAGAGATGACACACACAAAGTGCTTTGTATAAAAAGTATAGATTTTTTTGTTATCTAATGACTATGTTATCATGTTATGTAACAATTACATAGCAATGGAATCAGTGTCAACAAATATTTATTGAGTACCTGTTGTAGGCCAAGCCCCAGAATGAGCTCAGAGAATATGGACAGGAAGGAGGGAGGGAGAGAGATTAGTAGAAATAGAGAGAGAGAGAGAGAGAGAGAGAACCAGCCATGCCTGTGGGACAGTGTCCCATGCAGCAGCCATTAGCTCCTGGGAGGGTGAGGAAGGCTGAGTGGCTGGGGCTGGGAGAAAGAACATCCTGCCTGGACCAAGGAAGAGAGAGGACACTCCGTTTCCCACCACACCAGGCAATTATAGCTCCACTCTACTCAGCTCTGTGGACAAGGGGCATGATTCTACTCTCATTCTCAATTTCCTTACTGCCGAGTGGGAGAAGGGCAGGGGAGGAAAATGGAGGACCTCATAGGTGGTCAACCTAGCACGGCACAGAGCAACACTGCTGAACTTGCATCTTCAAGATCTGTCTCGAGGAGAGAAATCTCCCCCTCACCCTCCCCAGCTATGATCATGGTTAAGAGCATGGTACTATGGACGCCAGAGGAGACTTCTCATCAGGACTAGGTAGCAGGTCAGGTGGTTCTACGGTTAGGCAGAGGGTTTGCCTTGAGGGTGGGGAGAGTATGGTGGCAAAGATCATTCTGACTCCGCATACTCATGTGGGCAAGAAAGTATTACTTTATTTTCTAAAATTTCATTTTGAACTTTTGTTCTGTTGGGCAACTGAGAAACTTTGATATTACATTTATTCTTTTCTTTTCTTTTCTTTTCTTTTCTTTTCTTTTCTTTTCTTTTCTTTTCTTTTCTTTTCTTTTCTTTTCTTTTCTTTTCTTTTCTTTTCTTTTCTTTTCTTCTAAGATTGTGTCAGAACCCCGGGGCTTCCTTAGGACCCATGTTCGGCAGTGGTTGTCCACCTGGTCCCTGTATTATCTGTCCCTAGAGGCCAGGTACTGCTGGACACCCACCTGTTCATTTGACATGGCCTCCTATGTCCTGGACTCGGATTTGCTCTTGGTACCCCTTGGGGCATGGGGTTGTCTAGGGGGCTACCCACTTTGGCCCTGTGTGTCCCACTGCCTGTTCCTTCTGGGCCTTTTCAGTTATTGGACCTGCTGCCCGGATGCTTCCTGTCTTAGGACACCAAGGTCATGCTCCCTCTCCCATTGCCGATCCTTTGCAGACCCGTTCCAGTCCGGGAGTGGTCACAAGAGGTTTGGGAAAAGTGTACAACAATGGCTTCTATTCTTTCTTCTGAAATGAGGCTCTTAGAAGGAAAAGCCCATGAGTGTCCCTGGCTGTTTGGCTTTCTGTCCTGCTACATCTCCTAGGAGACAAAGAAGGCTATAGCATGCCTCGTAGACATGACGGCAGGGCCCAGCTGGCAGCCTTCTCAGAATCGGAGGCTTTTCTGTTTGGAGCAGCCACAAATTACACAGTTCTCAGAGGATTTGCACCATCCTCCCACCTCTGCACACCTCCACCAGCAAGAGGGAGGAGGAGCACCATGTTATGCTGAACTGAAGGTGATTATATTTCTTATTCCGTTGAGGCTTTTTTCCTTTGAATTTCATTAGAAATGTGATTAGCAAGGAAATAGTTCCATTAGACATTTTTATGTATTTTTTTTTATTATGGAAGTAATAGGAACACATTATAGAGGGTTTTGAAAGCGAAAAATTTGAGGAATGAGGGAAGAGAGTAAGTGGAGGAAAGAATGAAGACAACTAGATACAAGTCATTCGAGAACACTTACAATGTGCTAGACTCCAAGGTGTTTTATGTGCATTCTTATTTAATCTTCAGCACGCGGCTGTGAGGAAGTGCTGCTATTATCACCACTTGAAATTCATGGGGAGGGGGAGTGTCCCTCAGCCTGGCCTGTACCCTCTAGAAATCCTGGACCTCTGGCTTCTAACCACTAACCTGCTTGCCTGCCTGATTTGCCCCTAAACACTCTTCCTGCCTGCCTCATTGCCCTAACTGCTTGCCTGCCTGCTCGATTGCCCCAACTGCCTCTGCCTACCTGCCCGATTGCCTCTAACATTTCTGCCTGCTTGCCTGCCTGATCACCCCTAACTGCCTCTGCCTTGGCCCCCGCCACCCCAGCTTCGTCTGGAAGGATGTCCAGAATGACGTCCAGAAGGTCTTTTGGCTGTCTGGTCTAATTAGCATATTACACTTTTATTATTATGTATTATAATGCCATCATCAATCACAACACACACACACACACACACACACACACACACACACACACACATAGAGGCCCAATGTACAAAATTTGTGCAAGAGTAGACCTTCACAACTGTGTCAGCTGCCTGGATCTGTCCCTCTGTCCCTTGCAGCTGTAGAAGCTTCCTCCATCCCCCAGCTGCAGCCCATGCTCCGGTCTAATTATCATATTATGAATATATTTTTATTGATTTCAGAGAAGAAGGAAGAGAGAGAGATAGAAACATCAATGAGAGATTATCATTGACTGGCTGCCTCCTGCATACCTCCTACTGGGGATCAAGTCCACAACTGGGCATGTGCCCTCCCTAACAGTGACCTCCTGGTTCATAGGTTGCTGCTTAACCACTGAGTCACGCAGGCTGGGCAAATATTTTGTATTTGTTTAACCATCACACCATCAATCCTGTTAGATGCTTTTGACTTTACATTGACATTTGCCTGATATTGAGATTATTGCTATTGCTCTCTGTTTGTCTGCTTGTCTGCTTACTTTCATTTGCTGGTATCTTTGTGTCTCCCTCTTGTTCAGTGTTTGTCACTCTGCTCTAGGTGTATTTTTCTTTTTTTCTTTTTTTAAATATATTTTATTGATTTTTTACAGAGAGGAAGGGAGAAGGAGAGAGAGTTAGATACGTCGATGAGAGAGAAACATCGACCAGCTGCCTCCTGCACATCCCCCACCGGGAATGTGCCCGCAACCAATGTACATGCCCTTGACCGGAATCGAACCTGGGACCTTTCAGTCCACAGACCAACGCTCTACCACTGAGCCAAACCGGTTTCGGCTAGGTGTATTTCTTGTGAACCACACAGAAGGCAGTGCTTTTAATAGCCTGGTCATCTGTTTATGGATCTGGAAATTCTGGATAATATGTGCTAGCCTTGATTTTATCCCTTCCATTTTATTTAAAGTTTACCACTTATTTCGTTTTTCTCCTTTCCAGTCCTTATTTCTGCTGACTTGGTGATAAAATATATTTTTATTCTCTTATTCCCATTCTAATTGGAAGGTCTGATAAGCTATATGTCTTCTATTGCTTTCTCCCTTTTCTATTCTAAGAGAAATATTGTTTTTCTTCCCTCAAATGCCTTACTTTTCTACTTCTCTCCTTCACCTCCCTTTTCTGTTCCCCAACAGCTGGGCTTATATTAGCCACTTCAATAATTTAGAATTCTGGCTCTGTGTAAAATTCTCCATTCTGTGTATCTCTGTGTCTCTAGACTCCTCTTGGGAAAGGAGCTCCTCTGACAGCTCGCTGCCTGCGAGAGGCCCCATCCTGCCTGGCGGTGCTGTGGCTCGCAGGAGCAGAGAGAGGCAGGCAGCTCTCAAACCGCCACCTCCACGTTCAGCACGAACATGCATCCTCCTGAATATTACAGAAGAAGGAGTGGGAGGAAGAGCTGAATTCTAAACAAATGTTTCTTTATCACATGCCATTGTTCCCTTTCCCGAAGATCCTTCCAAAATTAAGGAACAGCTTATAAAATATTGACAGGTGAGAGTCAGCTTTTTAAATAACATCTTTCACAGCGTGCACACTATCAGCCACCTTCTGCTATGAGGGGTAATAAAAATAGCATTTTCCCATGTTTTTCCATCTCTATCTCCTTTATGTTTTCATTTTAGTTTGTGATAGTACTGCTTTTACTTGGTTAAGGCTTGTAACATTTGTGTTCTGGTAATTACATTTCATAATTGTTTCGTTTTAGTTGTATAGTTAAATAAATTAAGTTACCACCACTGATCTTTTACACAACTCTTTATACCTGATCTTTATTTTTTTTTCTTGATTTTTAATTGTGGTAATTTCTTAAAAATTAAATCCATTATCAAGTAGTTTTTACATTAAGGGCTCAGAGTAATGTATATTCAACACTTAGCACAATTTCAGGCATTGTTGAATGTTATTTAATAACAATAAGTAGAATGATAGAATAATAATAACAATACATTTTATTCTATTGGGAATATTTTACTTATTCATCTAATTGTTTTCTCTTTAAAATTGATGTCTTTTTGTTCTTCACAGAATAAAATTATTACTTCTTTGTTTTTTCTAAAGATATATTTACAGAAAAAAATTTTCTCATCTACCTTTTTATTTTTTTTTCACTGCAGAAACTTTAATTGTATGTAATTAAATCTGATGATCTATTCTTTGTGATTTCTTCTATTATTTCTAAATTTACATACTTGATATTCAATTTTATAGCCTTATTTTTCTATGATTGGCATTTAATGTCTTAATATGTAGCTCTATAATTCATTTAGAAGTTTATTTAGTATATGGTTTAAGGAGAAACTAAAATTAATCCCTTTCCCCCACTCCCCAAATTCATAACTAGCCTGATTTTTTGTCATTTTAGCCTCTTCCTTTATTTACTGGCGTTACATTCTAATCACCTCCCCTCCATGTGTTTTTCCTCCTGACCGCCTTTTGTTTCATTTTTGGCTGCCAGTCCTCACACAATGACCTCTTACTTTCTTTTTTATTTCTGTAATAAATTTTATTGATTTTTTTTTTTACAGAGAGGAAGAGAGAGGGGCAGATAGCCAGAAACATCGATGAGAGAGAATCATGGATCAGCTGCCTCTTGCACACCCCCTACTGGGGATGTGCCCGCAACCAAGGTACATGCCCTTGACCGGAATCGAACCCGGGACCTTTCAGTCCGCAGACCGACGCTCTACCACTGAGCCAAACCGGTTTTGGCTGACCTCTTACTTTCGTGATACGGAGCCTAATCCCCTGCCCTGCAATTCACATCAATTATGTCTCTTGGAGGATTCTCTAAACCAGCTTTTCCCAAAAGGTATTTCTTGTGTTTCAACAAAGTCTCTGCAAGATGCAGTGCAAACATCCTGCCACTGTTCTGACTTCTCCAACTTCAGTCGCAGATCAAGCTGCTGCTTTCCATGTTTAACCTGAAAGCTCTTTTGTCTGTAAAAGGCCTCATTCAAACAAGGTTGGGAGACCAGCGGACGCCTCATTCACGCAAATAGATTCACTTTCCTCCTCTGAGCAAACGTCTCACACCAGAGATCGTAAGCAGCTGCGGACAGGATCCCAGAAGGACTCTTACACCACTGCTCTGGGGCAATGAGTGCAAACTCTCTGTACACTTGTCAAACCAAGGGAGTTCCTGGGTGGTATCTACCTCCACTGTAGTGTTTTTTTAAAAATATATTTTTATTGATTTCAGAGAGGAAGGGAGAAGAAGAGAGAGAGACAGTAACATCAATGATGAGAGAAAAACATCATTGAATGGCTGCCTCCTGCATGCCCCCTACTAGGGATAGAGCCTGCAACCCAGGCATTTGCCCTTGACTGGAATCGAACCCGGGACCCTTCAGTCCACAGGCTGATAATCTATCCACTGAGCCAAAGCAGCTAGGGCTCCACTGTAATGTTTAATAGTCTTTTTATGTTAATTAATTTTAAATATCTATCTTCTCCAACATACTGTGAGTTGCTGAAGGGCAGGAAACATATTTTTATTCTGCAGAGCACAGAACCTGTCAGGAGGTTGAGGCTTAAATATTATTCATTAATGAGTGATTAACTTTCCTAAGCCCCACCCTCTCACCAAACCAGCCTACTCACAACCAAGCAATTGACCAACTATCACGCAATTAATTGGAAGCACTGACACAATTGTGAAGGCAATTTCCCAAATGTCCTTGTGAGCTGTGTTTGGATGCTATCGGCTCTCTCAGTTGTTGGATCTAGAGTCTGTGGCAAATCCAGAGATGAGTCAGACAGACACAGTATTTCCCCTCAAGGAACTCAGAATTCCTGAGAATAGATGACACATTAGGTTAAATTTAATTTAATGGGAAACTGATTTGTGACACATAAGCTGTGTATCAGGAGGAGAGAGAAAGAGAAGAATACGTCTTCCCCATGAATCTTTGGGGAGAAGAAATATCATAATTTGTCCTTATTAAAGGCTGCCCCATGATTAATATTTCCATCTAAGAAGCAATTAAGGAATTATTATCCAGGGAGATTGTAACAAAAGGAATTAAGCCACATCAGCTCTGTTCAGGCGGAGTAAGGCTCAGCTTTCAGTATTGAAAGTTAACTCTAGTAAGACTAGAGGCTTTACATTTTGTCCTTAACTTTTGCTCAGGTTCTATATGAGAACCACTGCATGGATAAGTTATAAATTATCTAGCACTACTTAGCAAATACAATCCACAGTGCTAAGTGGAATATATATATATATATATATATATATATATATATATATATATATATGCAAATTAGGCCATTACTTCGTAAAGGGTCATGACCAGACAAGAGGAGGTTGCATGCAGGTGAGGCCCAGAGCAGAGATGGAGACAGAGGCAGGGGGGCCTGCCCCAGCTGGTGGGGCAGCTTGGTTGTCCCAGAGTGGACACAGGCAGGGGGGTAGGGGAGTCAGGCACGGGTCCCAATCCCCCTCGGTGCCAGTCCAACCTCCCTCAGCGCTGGTCTGGCCTGACTCCTGCAGCGGCCGGTGCTGCTTGAGTCAAGCTTGGGTCCTGGCCCCCTTTGTGATTTCAATCATGCGCTGGGCCTCTAGTCTAGTACATTATAATCATGGTGCCATAACCAGAGTAGTAATAATTTCATATATGCAGTAGACTCCAAGGGGTTACAATCTGTTTGAGTCTATTAAAGCACTTGCATTTTCAGATATAAAACTTTACTTTTCAGTGTTATAGGAAGTAATTATTTCCAATTATTAATGAAATATGGAGAAATCACCCTGCCTCAGTGCTATAATCATGTTATGTTAGCAAGTGCATCCAGTTATAAACATTGTATCAGAATCTTGTTTTGCAAACTCAGTTATTTTTTAAAGGCGCTAAGTGGAAAGGCTTACTACAACGCCTAAAAAACAAATATAAAAACATACAAAGCATCAACTCAAAAACAGGTGCATCTTTCCCATCTACAGATTCAGAGAAGAGTAGAGTGGGAAGGGACCTTCCCTTTTTTAGCAGAGAAAAGTGACCAGAGAGGCCAATTGTCTTGCCAAGTAGGATTAAGGCTGGTAGCAAAACTTAGGTTTTCTTACTTCCTGTCTAGTGCTTAGAACCCTACATGGTGTTGACTTTAGAGGATTTTTCTTTTTTTACATTGAAGAAGTGGGATATTTGTGTCCCCATTTGACAGATGGAGACACAGCAGTGCCAAGTCATGACACGACCTACCTGAGCCATGTAGGTAGCCTGTGGCAGGTCTCTATCAGAGTCAGAACCTGTTTACTACCGCTTCCTCAAAGCCATCCTACTGTTTCTCCACACCTTCAAAGAGGTGGCTGCTCCTGTCAGGGCAAGGCAGGTTTGTGACCACAATGACCTTCAATTTAATAAATGTTTGTTAAGTACTTGCTATATGCTAGGCATTACTCTAGAAGTTGGAAACAATGACTAAAACAAGAATCTTCTCTCAGAGCTATGTGTAAAAGAGAGACCTGCCAGTGGAGTAACGAGGTTGTTGTCAGTCCTTGTCCTTGGGAGATGTCTCAGCAATGACAGGGATCTTTCTACCACACATGATAATGTCTGAATGCTCGCTGATCTCAGTGTAGTGACAGTCTACTTATTCGTTTAGTCTACCAGCTTCAAAATACTTGCTTGTCTACACCAGCCATTTCTCACAGCCCTTTTCAAGAAATTTTCCACATGATTAATGTTACATTAAAAAAACCCCTCCACTTTGGATATGCTTGCGATAGATACTGCCCAGCTGTAGCTGTCAATGGGTCATGCTGTGTGATTAATGAGTCAAAACAGAGCTCTGAAAACGCTGTCACTTTCCTCCACGGATGCAAGAGCTATGGTGAGTCCCTGCACTGTTGCTGCTCCAAATTACAGCCGAGATCCACATCAGAGACCTGCTCACAGGGCGTCCTCGGGGGACGGCAGGTACCAGCGAGCTCCTCAAAGAGGACCCCTCCACAGCAGTCGGCTGACAGTGGGACCCTAAATCACTTCTGGGTTTCTTTTTCTTTCTGCTACTATTCATGCAATGTGTTTCTATTTTTCTAGGTGGTACAGTTGAGCACTGCATGAGGAACTACCTTTGTCATACTCTGAGGAAGTCTGGAATTGTCCCACGGTGAGGCATGGCTCTGCATGAGCCACAGCTCTCAATGTGGTCTTCATCGATATGACTCAGTGCCAGGGAGATTGTTACTGTGTGTCTGGACAACCTCTGCCTGGGGCTTGCCTGGGCACTCTCTATTTCTGCCTTTTTTAAAACATGAAGGCTCTGGGTTTTTATCCCCTGCTGTCTACAGCCCTCCACAAAAGAGAGAACAAGGCAATGATTAGGTTTTGCTTACTGATCTACAACCACAGCCACTTATCCTAGAGGTGTGTCCAGCACACCTTGGTAGAGTTGGCTAGTTCATGTACGCTCTGATCCAGGTTTCTTGGTTTGGTCCTGCAGTTAGCCTGTCATAGTGCTTGTCTCTGCTGGTTCTAGGGCTCTTCATACACTGAAAGGAAAACAGCTGCCATCTCGTGTGTGTGTGTGTGTGTGTGTGGGTGCAATTGATAAAGAAGGCGAGGGATTCTGAAGCTGGTTTTCAATTTTTGCTCCCCGGCAGGGGGAGATCATCAGACATGTGTGGCCCACTGAGCAGCATCTCTTCAGGTTTAGTAGGACTTCATTTAAGTCTGGTCCTTCCTGTTCACATGCTCTAGGAGGCCTCAGATTTGCTACCTGGCTCTTTGGCCTGGCCCTGAATGCATGTGTTCTCTGTCTACTATTCAACCAATTCTGGGCATTGCTTTATAGATTTTTGGGGTGCTCCCTTCTTTGCTTCATAGGGTGATAGGGAGACTCTCTGACCCATGTGGACAGGAAGAGCAATCAACTGATCAAGATGGAGCTGAAAGTAGAGCCTTTTGGAGCAGAAGCCAGGCTGCCATGACAGTCAGATCATTATTACTCTATGAAATATTAATGAACTATGACATCTGCTCCCTGGCCCAAGCAGTCAGTATTATATTGGCTTTTATAATTTGGCCAACTTGAGTGGGTTTCACAAAATGAGACAGAGGTTAAAATGTGGGTAATTGCTGATATTAGGTTGTGGCTAAGTGGAAAAACCAATGGTTGTCATTGGAGGAGCTGCGTTCAAGGAGAGGGGACCTCTTTCATGCTGACCTGGGGGCCCCATGGAAGTAGAGCCCTTGTGTCCTTCCCAGGAGAGACTGGGTGGACAGGTTTGACTTTCCTTGGGGTGTCCTGCTGGTGGTCAGTATCCAGGAGGACACACCTGCCTCTCCATTCCATGGGTACAGCTCTGGTCCAAGCTGCCTCTGTCTCTGGGACTACTGCACGGTCTCCTGAGCTGATTTCTCTGCGTCCACTGGCCTTGTTTCCTTTTTGTCTATTTTCCACTCTGCAGCTGGCACACTGTAAATGAGACCATGCTTAAAATTCTTCAGTTGCATCCTTGCCTCAAACCACCTTGCTTTCCTGGCAAGATGGTAAATTCTTCCCTGTCACAGGTCCTTGATAATCACAGTTCCCTCTGGCTAGAGAGTATGGATCTGCTACATGCTTCATATTTTCTCAAAGGTCTGCTCTTCACATGAACTTTACTTGATGCTAATCTTATCTTAATTTCATTTTATCTTATCTTATATCTCCTTAACCCTAGATACTTTCCACAATGTCATTCTTTATTTTTTAAAAAAAAATATATTTTTATTGATTTTGGAGAGGAAGGAAGAGGAAAAGAGAGATAGAAACATCAACGATGAGAAAATCATTGGTCAACTGCCTCCTGCATGCCCTGCAACCCGGGCATGTGCCCTCACCAGGAATCGATATGTGACTTCCTGCTTCATAGGTCGATGCTCAATGGTTCAAGGCTCAACCGTTAGGCCATGCTGGCTGGGCCACAATGTCATTCTTTGCCATCAGAGCTGATTATCTGAAATTATCTTTGCTGTGATTGTGGTTGTCCATGAAGGAAGGATCTTGTCTGAGTGAGGACTGTTGTTCCAATGCTCATAACTCAGCAGCCACTCAAGAAAATATCCTGTTGAACAAATCTCTTTACAGAGCTCTAGGTTTGTGGGTACCCCTGCAGCTTCTAGAGTCATTCCAAAGCCACACATAGCCAGCAGCATGGCAATGGGAAGAAGCTTCTCGAAAATGTCACCTCTGTCTATTTTGGGGTTTAGTTATCTTTTGCAGGTTAGGACCTCAGTTTCCTCATTTCTAAATAAGAACAGTTTGAAATGGACTAACGGCCTCTTATGATTCTTCTGCTTGAATTTTTATAATTTCAATGTGTGACCCCTGACCTTCAGGGACCCCCATCTGCTCAGATTCTAGAAGGGGGTAAATGCACAATATTTGCGGCATCCCTATAGATACTTTGCATTTTATGGTAGCTGTTCTGACCTTGCATTTTTTTGTTTTGAAGAAAACGTTTCTCTGATTTGGTTGTAGGTCTGGCTTAGAAAAGTTTAATTTTTTTGTTTGTTTTGTTTTCCTACCCACACTTGAATGCAATTTATAACATATGTGATATCTATCGTTGTTCATAGCTTAGAGTGAGTTTGTTCCGATTCACAAGATCATGCCCCTCTAGTGAAATCACAACTGATGACAGAATCTTGCTCAGGACCACTGCTGGGGCAGGGCCAGACATGTTTTACAGGGTAGGACTAGGTGGTTTGGCAGGAGCCACACATGAGAGCACGTGTGTAAGGAGCCCACAGGACAATCACCTTGGGGCCCGTGTCATGGGGGAGAGTCAGAGGCAGGGTTCCCTGGAGGCCTGTGTACAAGGGTTCCTCTAGTCGTGGCCACACACCAGCCAACGAGGGGCTGTCCCTCTGCTGTGCCACCCGCACTGCCTCTGCTTCTGGAGCCCGCAGACAGGGAGGAAGGCTTAGCCTTTGCTGACTGAGTATACAGTCCTGAGACTCCTGCTCTGATTTGGGACAGTAAGGCGCTCAGTACCCATTTTTTGTTTCTGGAAAAGCCCCGTAGAGATCCAGTGTTGACCACACCCTAATTAATTGTGTGGAAGTTCACTATAGGGATCGTTTTCAGGGAGAAGAATCCTTTGGAAAGACAAAGAAACCTGCTTTCGGGGCAACTGCAAGTGGAGTGTGGTTTCTCGGGAGCTAACAATCATTCAGGACAGGAGCCACGCTTGCTTTAAGAGCAATCAGTCAGCATTCAGTCTGGCTGTTTAGCTGGTCCCCTGAAGAGCTCGAGGTGCAGCTAAGATGTCAGCTATAAAAGTAGTGATTGCATAGCCTTGTTAGGTTATTTCACATCCTTCACTCTTCTCGCGGCTATACTAAGGGAGAATGGATGAGGCCAAGGTTAAATAGAACGCCACTCCTATCCAAGCCACAGGCTCCTAGGAAGCTCTGTGGACTCTCGCTGGCGCCGCCCTGCTGGTGGAGCCCGAGATGCAGGGGCGACACTATCTTCCAGAGTTCTGCCAGCTCCGTGCCCCACAGGGGCATACAGAGGTCTCCAAGCCCTGCCATGTCCACATCAGATTCAGAACTGAGCTGCTGCCAAGGTTTCTCAGTCTCTGTAGCGCCCATCAGGGTAAGAGGGCGGTAGAGACACTTCCTTCCAAATGAAACCACAACTGATGACAGATGTGTGGTCCCCTCACCTTGACCAGAGAGCTTATGACACTCCCTCATTCCCTGTTTGAAAGCTTCAATCACCCATTCTCTTCATTAGGATCTTCTACGCAATACACACCGGGAATCGCAGGCTGCTACCACACGGCGTGCTGGATAAGACTGGCTGATGGGCACACCTCCCCTGTGGGGTGCAGGCCGAGCAGCAGGTGTGGCTGCAGTTGAGAGAGTTCCTGTCTCCTCTCTGAAACAGACGCCCCTGAAGATCACTTCCTGCAGAGGCTGCGCTTTGTCTGGATTGCCTGGAAGCAAAGGCCTTGCCCTCTCCTGTTGGAGCGTTGCCATGCATATGTCCAGAGCTGTCCTTTGCTCTGGGCCCAAGGGGTGCAGGTAAGCACAGATTTCACATGTGTCTCCACGCAGATGGACACAACATCCCGCACCGCACTCTCTGGCCCACGGGGGCAGCTGCTGCTCACGTTTTGGGGGAGCGGGGGCTACGGGCCTCTGAGCAATCAGGGCCACTTCTAGCATAAGGGCAGGACCCTGCTTCATCTCCAGGCTGCCCTGGCATCACTGTCTTCTGGGGTACTCACCACACTGGGGCCAGCCTTCTCTTCAGCCAGGCTAGAGAGATCTGGTCTCTAAGTACCAGGGCTCTCTCTCCCCACCCTTTCCCGGCTCATGCAGGTTAGTTTTCACAACAGATGCAGTGAGGTCAGAGGAGAGAGACTGTGGGAGCCCAGGGAAGGCACACGGGGGGGAGCAGAGCCCATAGCATCACCAGCCAAGGCAGAGATCCTGTCTCCTACCTGCGAGTGCCCCGGCGCAGCGGCCCTCCTGCCAGGACCTGCAGATGCTGGATGGCTTGCTCTTTGCCAAGTCCTGGGAGAACAGGCATGGGCTGCCTTCCTGACACACGCCAGGCACAGCCCACCTGCAGGGACCTGCTTGGTGCGCATGGGGGTGTCTGTGCTGAGCCACTGTGGCAGCCAGGCCGGCTTTGGCAACGGCCACTGCATGGAATCTTTTACCACAGTTGTCAAGAGCAGGCTGTAGAGAGAGAAAGGGGTATCCTATGTGAAATCCCCACTCTGCCCCGGCTCCTCTCAGCCTGCCAGGCAACGAGCTGCCAGCAGGCTGAGGGGAAGTGGCTCGGAAGGTCTGAGCCCCGCAGACACTGCGCTTTGTCCCCATTGGCCTGGGAGGCAAAGGGGGAGGTGAGGGCAGGAGCCTGACATGACAAAAGATGCAGAACACTTGTCAGGACACATGTAAGTCCTTTCTCACCTCACGTGGAGACTCGGGGGGCTGGCCTTGTGCTGCACACTGTGCCACGTGATCCATCTTTCCTGTCTCATTTAGTCCTGGCAGCATTGTAGGAAGCAGGATTTTATTTTAATTTTACCATTGCATGCATTGGGCTCTTTAAAAAGGTTAACAATTTTGCCCAAAGTCACACAATCCATACGTAGAGGTGAAATGTTTCCGTTTTCACCTGCCCTGCCTGGGGAAGGTCACAGAAGCCCTTCCATGTGAATTGACCACACTGTGTTTTTCTTACCTGTCAGGCCGGCAGAGAGGTTGCAGGCTTTTATAATTGACATTGAGAGGGCAGAACAGTAACTGCTGACTCCAATTTGTACTGTGGGGCAGGGCGGGGCTAACTCCTGACTCTATCTTGTGCTGCATCCTCCATTTTGTATAACTATGTCACTATGTAACTGGACTCTAGTCCTCACCCAACCAATTGGGGTCAGCCAAAGCAGTGACCTCACGACCCCTTTAAATCCTTTGTTCTTGAGAAACCCTCTCTCTTTCTCCACCTTGCTACGTCGGTATGTGGTGGGTGAGCTCGGGCTAGCTCAAAATAAAAAGACTCTTTTGCTTTTGCATCGGACTCGGCTCCCTGGTGGTCTTTGGGGATCATGAAACTGGGCATGACAACATAATTACAGCGTTGATGAAGAAAAATGGAATCAGTCAATTGAATTAAACATCTAAGGATAGCACCCCAAACATAGGCTGTTCACTGTGAGCAAAGTTGATGCAGGAAGAGTGAGCTGGCCTGGGGTCTGGGGGCTCCTCTTTAGGAGGTTTGGAAGCTGAATAAAGTTTTTCAACAACTCACTTTGTCTATCAGGCACTCAACCCCACTCATCTAGGAAATGCCTGGAGATTGTTCTCCCCAGCCCGGGTCTCTGTGGAGATAGAGGCCCGAACAGACTCATAGAGACAAATCCTGGTGCAGGCACATGTCTGAAAAATTCCAATCTGCTCTGTTTTTATTGTTATCAATAGATCTGTGCTTTAAACAGTTAGGCTCCCACTGTGTGCTCCCACTGTGTCCGAAGCTATGGGGACTATAGATCAGGAGAAGCTGTCCCTGCATTTATAACACTCTTTGTGGTGTGTGTGCTGAGAAAACCTTTCAGAACACAGTGCTGAGAACATGCGAGGTCCCACAGTGAGGCTGCAGGAGGGCATTAGGGTGGGGATGGGCCGGGCTATTGAAGGGAAAACGGCACAGGCAGTCAGCATTTGAGTTCCATTTCCTTCTAACTCCCTCTGCAATGAGCATGTTGCTTAACCAACTCGAGTCCCAGTTCCTTACCTGTAAACAGTTTCGTTCCGAAGAAGAGAATCCAATGGGATCTACAGAGGGAAGCATTGAACTCAATCCAGTAAATACTGTGTGGCTCATTTGAGAGGAAGATTGGTGGGAATTGCCCGGGGTGTTGTTTTGGTTATTTATGCCTAAAAATCTATCCTCAGACTTAGTGGCTTAAACAACAACCACTTAATACCTCATCGTTCCATGAGTCTTCTGGGGCTCAGCCAGCTGGTTTCTCTACTGCAGGGCTGGGAAATGTCTGGCCCACAGGCCACATAAGGCCGGCAAAATCACCTGGTATGGCCCTGCCAAGGCATTAGGGGTGAGTTAACTAAAAGTCTGACCGAATATATAGCAGGCTAATTGTTAAGTTGGCAATTTTATATGGCTCACAGATGATGTTATAAATATCCAAATGGCCCCCAGCAGAAAAAAGGTTCCCCCTCCCCATCTGACTGTGCTTGCAGTCAGATGGAGCTGGGCCCCCAGTGCTACTCTGTGTGTCCTCTGTCTCCATGTGGAGTCTCACCCTCTGGGTCCTTCCCATCTGGCCTCTCTCTCTATGTTAGACTTCTTATGTAATGAGCTTGGAGCCTTAAGTGAAGGAGCTGAAGGCAGTTAGGTTTTCTTAGTGTCTGGGCTTGCAAGTTTTAGGACAACCACATTCTAGAAGTGAATGCAGTCACAGGCCCAGAATCATTTCTTGATAGGAAGGCATAGATGATTGAGGAGGTGTTACAGATCCCTTCCCAGCACCCTCCTGGTGATGAAGAGCTGTGCAGTCACAGTTTTGGAAGACCCATTACTGACAAGGCGGCAGGTAGATCAGCCACCCCACAGGGCCTTCTCAGTGCAGTTCTTTGGTGTGGATGTCTTCTGATTAGAAGGCAAAGCAGCTAGAGCTTTTCTTGGTTCTCATGGGCTTATTCATTAAACTTCTAACAATGTGAAATTTAGACCATTGATGTGTATATTTACAGTGGCATGTTTTCTTCTCCCTCAACAATGCATCTGGGAGGCTGAATTCTTCAGCAGAGAATTTCAGCTCTGGACCCAAACAAGGGGCTGAGAGATTCTTGAGGGATGTCTCATCCAGGGTAGGAAAACATTGGAGAACCATCGCAACCTAGTTCTCCTGGACACTTCTCTTTTGGCTTTTGCCCTTTCTTTTCCAAGGCACATTTGGATTCTGCTTCTGATCATAGCCCTCCTTCCCCTTCCCACAACCCCAGCTGTTGATAAAGGCATAGACTATCATACAGAGGCAGGTCTTGATTAGATTTGAACATCTGTTCTTTCTGCTTTGACATGAGATGAGTCAGACATTCGATGGTGGCCTGCAGATGAATCATCTCTTCTATCCAGTGTCAGCTTTATTAAAGTAATTCATTGCCAAGTTCAGGGAATGAGGGTGAGCCATGAGGGCTTCCTGTACATTATCTGACAGGAATGCCAACAAAGTGCCACAGCCTAGGGTATGATGCTCATTGACACCTGACAAACACTCTACCAGTGGAGCACATGAGAGGGGCACATTCTTTTCAGATGGCCAGACGTGGGAGGACTTTAGTGAAGACTTTATGGAGGAGATATCTGGGAAAAAATCAGGAAGCCAGGCTTTTTGAGGATAATGGAAAAGTGCAAAGAAATCAGGGGAGTGGAATGACACATGGTCTTTAGGGAATATGGTGGATTGGCATGAACTCTAAAGGACCACAAATACTCAGGTTGTGATGATTGCTGTGATTATTGATTGTATCTTATTTTGAAATTCCCAACTAAGGTGGGTGTTATTTGAAGGTCAAGACCACCTCTTATACTGAAGTTTTTTTGGCACTGTCTTTTTAAGTAAGATAGCAAGGTGTTGGACACTCAAGGGGAGAAAATGGTGTGGTAGGCAGACTTATGAGTATTTTTTATTCTAATTTGTAGAACAGCAAATGTGATGAGACACCATACCTACAGATGTATTCTTGGGAAAAAGGGGGCTTTTACTAATCAGTGACTTTGAGATAGGAAAATTATCCCGGATCATCTTGGTAGGCTCAGTATAATGTTACCAGTCCCTAAAACAGGGGAAGAATAGTCAGAGATTTAAAATACAAGAAGCACTAAACACCTCATGCTGGTTCCACATAGCAAGGAAACCAAGACTTCAGTCCTACAACCACAAGGAACTGCCAATAACCTGAATGAGCTTCAAAGTGAGTTCTTCCCCAAAGTCTCTAGCTAGAGCCCAAGTTGGCTGACTGACACCTTGACTTTTGCCTTATGTCTTGAGACTCTAACAGAGAGCACAATCATACTGTGCTAGACATCTGACCTGCATAAACTATAAGGGAATAAATTTATGTTGTTTTAAGTGACAAAGTTAGTTGTAAATTATTACAATAGCATTAGGAAACGAATGGGTTTGACAAATTTTCTTGTCTTCTTTCATCTGTTCCCTTTTCTCTCCTCTCTTCCTAATATCATCCAGGCCATGGTTCTCTGCAGCCTCCAGGGGGAAGTGAATACCAGAGGAGTGTCACAGTATCGATCTAGAAGGAGGTGGAGGTTAGATCACTCTTCCATCTGGGTTAAATGCCGAGCTCCAGGCTGCTGAGCTAGTTGGCTGAAGACACTCAGGAAACGGCTCTCACAGAAAGACTCCTGGGCTCCTTTCATGCCACGTTTAATCTCCTTGGACAATCTCATTGATTGTCTGAGCAGAAATCAGTGTTCTGCACGTTCATCCTGGGCTCCTTTTTATCCCTCTTCCCCTCCCTTGCTTCTTGGTCCCTCTGCCAAAGTCCCTTCCCACAAAGTACCTGGAGGAGGAAGTGAGATTTGTTACTCTTCTTTCCTTCCCAGAGATGGTTTTAACTTGGTGCAGGTCAGATTTGGGGAATTAGCACTAATATCTGAGTGCAATTTATCAGTCCCTATAGAGGACTTGCAAGACCTCCAGAGGAAGTTTGTTAACTCCAAACTTTTTATTCATTCCCTAGGTACAGTGTTTTAGTTATTCTTTTCTTCCTCTGTGGACACTGGGAAGTTTCCATTGCATTACATTCTCTACAAAATAACCAGGCCTCCATTTGTTCAGCACCCTCCTCAAGGCGCCAAGCCAGCTCCCCTGTGAAATCTTCCCTGATTCACCGCAGCGCGGTTGGCACCGCCCCTATTTTTGCACATCCCACGACCATAATCCTTATCAGACTGTACTGACTTCTCTGCTGATGTGTCGTCTCCCCTTCTGGCTGTAATTTTTTTTCCTCGTGTCCCCGAAGCACCCAGGGCTTACTGGGCCCGAGGGTGGGGAAGGAGAGTGGATGCAGAAGCAGCCCACTGGAAACAGGCAGATGGGAACTGCCAGATTGCAGAAAGCAGCTGGGTGTGAGGCATAAAAACCAAGCCGGCTAATTAAAAACATTTTTATTTGACCTGATTAAAAAGAAGTTAAAACTATGAGAAGTTTCTGCTGAGAAATTAAGGAGGAAGATGAGTAAGGTGGACGGTAATATGCACACTGCTTGCTCCAGAGCAGGCTGGAGATTAAGTAGATAACTAACAGCCTCTGAGGCCTTGAACTTGGGAGCTAAGATATGCTTTTCTCCTGGATGCCAGGGATCAATATTCCCAGGAGAGCTTTCCTCCTAGATAAGGGGGTGCTTCTTGGTGGTGGTGGTGGTGAGGTGTCTGTGGGGGGAGCAGTGGCAAGCGCTTTAAAATCCATCCTCTTGCACTTAATAGCCATGTGACCTTGGCCAAATTTTCTCTAAGCCCAAGTTTTCTTACTTGACAATTTGGAAAATTAACCTTTGCATCCTTGGTTTGCTATGAAGATTATTTATCATACAGAAGACTTCAACTTTAAACAGCCTTAGACAATCAGCTCTTGAAAGATTTTCTCTCAGTTGCCATATGAATGATAATGAAATTATAGAAAAAACAGTTCTGAAAATAGGAACAATCATTGCAGCATTTGGGGGAAAACTTCCCTAACCAATTCTATTGCACTAGGTCGACCAGGTTACTCTATTGTCTCCTGGCCTAGTTTTCTAATCCATCACAAGTGACTTCTATTGTTTGATAATTTAGTACCAAAATGGCCCCAGAATTCCCAGCTTCGTGGGTGACACAGGTTCTCCTGCTGACTCTTCTGAAAGGAAGGAGGAAGAACAACCACCTCTCCTCCCACTACCTGGCAAGAGGTCAGAGACTGATTCTGCCTCAAGTAGGAAGCAAGCAGGCTCCTTTCTGAGGGGCCAGGGTCTTGCTTTGCATCTCCTATTTGCCTTGGAGCTACTCTGACCTGTTCAGAGTCTACTCTTTCCATATGTAGTGTAGGGAGGGGCTGGATGTCATGTGCTGCATCCTGGGGTTGCAGTGGAAAAGGAGGGAAGAAAGGCGAGCCCTGGGAACAGGGAGTGCTGGGAGGAGGTATAAGTTTACAGACATTCATCACTGCGGCTACCTCTCACAATCAGGAGCTCTCATCTGCCCAGACCAGATAATCTGTATCTCTCCATGTACTAAAGAGCTCACCATTTTACACCATCTTTGCTTCTTGAAACACGGAGATGCTCTGGAAAGTTAAGAGCAGAGAGCAATGAGGATATTCAGCCATAGATATCTCAGGCCTGAGCGTGTGGATTGTAGCAAAAGCAGAACACTAAGTGATGGCTATTGGATTATTGGGCTTTGCCCACTATACAAATATTTAAAAGCTCAAGGTCATTGGTGTCCTTTATTTCTCTAAATAGTTGATAGAGATGCTTTGCAGCTAGTGTTTTCCCAGGCACCAATGTTCCAGCCTATGAGTTTGCTCCTGAGATAAGTAAAATGAAGGACCTTTAGATGTAACAGGATTGAAAGATTTTTAAAAAAATTATTGGCTCAGTTCAGGGTAAGGAGAATTTTTAAAAATCAAATTTGAACTTCTAGTTCAAGATGGCATATGAATCCTATGGATGAATTAGCCCTGAATCCTGAATACCATTGAATGACTAAAGAATACAGAAAACCATTAACAGATGCTGTCCATTTTCCAGAATGTTGGTGAATTTTTCCATGAGAAAGTGTAGCCAAGAGCACACTGAGTAGTCTTGTGAGATGCTGCAAAGTAAGTAAATAAATAAACAAATGAACAAATAAAGTTGGCTGAGACTAGACAGTACTTCTAGTAGAAACTTCCTAATATTAGAGACAGACCAGAGCAGAGAGGCTACAGGTAAGCAGAGCATGCGGTGCAGTAGGAGGCCATTTTCCATCCACTTGAAAACCCTAAGGCAAACCTGTGCTGGTGAGGTAACATGTAATATGAGAAGGCTGGACTTGGTGTGCACTCAGCTCAGCTAAGGTTTTGTGGGAACTGGGGGCGATAGGATTGGCTAAGTTTTCAGGGGCTCAAAGTTAGGGAAGGACCACACTGTTACTCGGGTTACAATGATAAACAAAGAGAAGTAGCCCTGCTGCATAAAGGAGAAGCAAGTCACCCAGCTTCCTATATGCATGCTGCCTCCCTTCTCCCCCAAGACACTAGAGTTCTCATCAAAGTAAAATCGCATGTCTGAGTATCCAGGTGGAGCTGTCAGAGGAGCAGGTGACTGTAGGAATCTGCACCTCAGGGATATTGGGGCTGGAGTCAGCAGTACAGGGTGGTGAGTGTACCATGTTCATGGATGAAGTCATTGGGCGAGCAAAGTCTGCAAAGAGAGGGCCTAGACCTGAGCCAGAGAGTTTCCAGCATTGAGAAGGATTTTCCCCGAGGTTGGACTGTGGACGGTCCAGAAGAGGCTCCAGAGAGGGAGGGAGGAGTAAAACCAGGACTGAGGAGTATTTTAGTTTCCCAGACACAAGTGTTTCAATAAAGAAGAGAGTGGTCATTTCTGTTAAGTGCCCTGGAAGCCAAGTAGAAGAATCTGAAAAATATTCTTTGTATTTCACAGCATCTATGTCTGTGTCAAATAAAGTCTCAGTTCATCTGCTGAGAAAGTGTGTGTGAAAGGTGGTAGCAGGAAGTGGGGATGATGGCTGTACCAGTCAAAGTTCTCCAGAGAAACAGAGCTGATAAAATAGATTAATCATTTATTATATTTAACAATATGCAATATTATATATTATAATATTATGTTGTATTGTAGTATATATATGTTATGTGATATTATATTATATAAATTATCTATAATAATAAAAGTGTAATATGCTAATTAGACCAGACAGCCAAACAACCTTCTGGACGTCATTCCAGTCATTCTTCTGAATGAAGCTGCGGGGTCGGGGGCTGAAGCAGAGATTGCTAGGGGCAATCAGGCAGGCAGGCAGAGTGGTTAGGAGCCAGCAGATTGTGAGAGGGATATCCAATTGCCAGTTTAGGCCCATTGTGGGATCGGGCCTAAACTGACAGTTGTCATCCCGGAGGGGTCCTGGATTGCGAGTGGGTCCGGGCCAGGTTGAGAGACACCCCCTCCCCAATGCATGAATATTGTGCACTGGGCTTCTAGTAACAAATATAATAAGAGAGACAGAGAAACAGAGAAGTGGAAAATCTGTAGGGTTTGCTGGCAGATTTGAGACCTAGGGAAGTGGTGGTATTGCAACTCTAGTCTGAAGATAATCAACTGGAAGAATTCCCTATTCCTCTGGGGGCCTCAGTTTTTTTCTTAATGTTTTTAACTGATTGAATGCTATTCATCCACATTACTGCTTCAGTCTTTAGACAAAGCTGATCTAAATGTTACTCTCATCTAAAGAACAGCTTCACACAGCATCCAAATATCTGGGTACCATGGCCTCGTCAAGTTGACACATAAAATGAGCCATGACAATGGTGCTGGTTGGATGAGGAGGAGAAGTTCTGAAGTGCTCTTAGTAGAGACGCTGAGCCAGCGTAGTGTGAGCAGAGAGCCGAGCGCCACAGGCCCAGCTGAGGGAGCGGTCATGGATCACGGCGATTCCTCTTTTTAATTTTTTTTTAATTTTTATTGATTTTTTAACAGAGAAGAAGAGAGAGGGATAGTCTTGATGAGAGAGAATCATCAATTAGCTGCCTCCTGCACACCCCCTACTGGGGATGTGCCCGGAACCAAGGTACATGCCCTTGACTGGAATCGAACCTGGGACCTCCCAGTCCGCAGGCAGACGCTCTATCCACTGAGCCAAACCGGTTTCGGCAATGGCGATTCCTCTTTCTCCTGTTGTTTGGGTTCCTGGTAGCCATTACTGCCTGGGTGCAGGGCTATAAAGGAAGGCTTTAAAATAAAAATGAAGGAATGCTGCATTTTGGGGAAGGAATTTGTCTTTTAATGAGTATGTAGTTTGTATGGGTTCACCTGAAAGTCTTTCTCTCCCATGTGGATTACAATAGCTTTTGCATCTTGTTTTCACCATATTATGTTTGCTGCTCAGAACCCTCCTTCTTCTTAATTTTTCTTCATTGGCTTAGCAAACTATTCCTTGAATGTTTTCATGCCTATCAAGTAGGTTGCCCTAGAGTTTTAATTATATAAAATAAAACCCCCATAACTCCAGTGCCAACTCTCTCACCAACATTCTTGCTCGTTTTCTGAATTTGTTTGTCACACTTTTGGGAGACAGGTAGGGCAGATTCTAAGATAGTTTCCAAAGTTAGCTTGTAGATAGACACCTGACCTAGAATTAAGATCCAGGGATCCTGGCCCCCAATCTTTCTATACCAAACTAATTCTCTAGGTTTTATTAAAAAACATTAAACACTATAGATGTATTGATCTTGGGATTTAAAGATACAGGACTGGAGGAGAAAGTTGATGAATTCTCCATTCTCTGGTGAAATATTCAGAGCAGTTAACGTCTCAGGTTTCCTCCTAAATCCTTTGGAGGTAACAAAGGGTAGGGATTGGGGACAGCTCTCCTGACTGTATGGTTCGGAAACAATTATAATTCTAGGTTCAGCATCCACTAAGTTATAAGTCAATTCACTTGAAGCAAAGTTTTATTACATTCTTGTTTCAGATGGGAATACGGGTTTTGAAAGGACAGATAAAGGTTGATACTGGCCTGTTTTCTTTTCCTATAGAGTTTTATGATATTTTGACAGAAATGAGGGGAAAATGATTGAAGAAAGGCCGTTGACATTCTCTTTGCTGATTCTGTAGAATTCACCTCCGAAGTCTGAAGGCAGCATTGCTGAAATGACTAGTCGCTAAGGCATTCCTTGAAGGAATCACAATGCAATATGACCAGTTCATTTTTGAAGAGTTCTTACCCGGAGAAAAGAATGCATCACAAATGTGAAGGAGCTTCAAGTCAAAGTTGGGTACTTTTTTATTTTGCAAATATCCTGAACTTCAGAAGAAAAAGAAATAACACACACACACACACACACACACACACACATTACATCCTCTCACACACACTCACACACACAGTTTTCTTGATTATTTCTTAAGTAAACATCAGTGCGTTAGTGCCTAAATTGTTTTGTAATTGAGTAATTAATTATGTTTTTAACAGTGAATGTCTAAATTGCAGCCAGCATATATAGACTAAAAGCTGGAGGCAGCTGTTTTTCTGGCAGAGTCTCAGTTTGTCCATTTGCAGAATGAAGATGCTGTGGTGTAACTTCCTGAAGGCACAGGCCACGTGGGTGCGAATTGCCTTCAGGGGGGCTATCAGGCTCATATCTGTGCTATGGTCTGAATGTTTGCTTCCTCTCAGAATCCCCTGTTAAACTTAACCCCCAAGGGATGGTATTGAGAGGTGGGCATTGGGAATGTGATTAAGTTATATGGGTAGAGCCCTCATAAATGAGATTAGTGCCTCATAAAAGCAGGGGAGGACGCTCCCTTGCTCCTATTTTGTGAAGTTACAATAAAAATAGGGCTGTGTAGGCTCCCAACAGACACTGACTATGTCGATGTCTCCATCCTGGACATTTTAACATCCGAACTGTGAGAAATAAATGTCTGTTGTCAACAGTGATATTTGGTTAAAGTCCTAACAGACTAAGTCAGTTTGTGATTGACCATAGCTGGCAGAGAGAGTTTTCATGTGTTTGGCAAATCTGAGAACCACTAATGTTCTAGGGCATAGTGATACCTCTGTGCAGTGTGGCATGGACCCGAGCCCAAATTTTGCTGTGGGTCTTGGGCAGTGAGGAATGACACTACACATGGGTCATGGAAGCTGTCCTCTGCCCTGGGCAGCCTACTGCACTTCCCAGTAAGGAATGGAGGCCCTCTCCGCTCTCCCCTGGGTACAGGAGGCCTGGAGAGACCTGGGAACCGGGGCCTGCACCCACGACGCTGGTGCCCACTCTGCACTTCAAAAACAGGAAGCATATTTTCCGAATTTCTTAATTTCTTTTTTTAAAGCTTTGGCTGCAATACATTTTTGTTTGCATTTGAGTGCTGTATGCTGCTGTTATGCTGTATTCATTCCAGTGCTAAAATAAATCACATCTTTCATAATATTTAGTTAAATAAACATTCATTAAAGTTACTATTCAAACACGGGCTGAACACAAAGGAGAGGAACAAGAAGCCCTTGGGGCGACCTTCAGGCTGGTACCGGGCTCCTTCCCCATGCAGTGACCTCAGAAGCAGAGTGCTGTCACTGACTGGGCCTCCTCTGAGGTGGGACCCCATCAGGGAGACACGCATGCGTGTAGCTGTCACCCTCCTTCTGCTGGTTTCCCCTGCACCTCCTGCACACTGCACCAGAGAAGCCGATCCCTTCGTCCCATGGTGTGCCTGGGTCTGCACGGTGACCACACAAATGTGCCAGCACATCATTTAACAGCTCCGATCTTCAACTTATGCAGCAGAAAATTTTAAAGATGTATGACACGTGGGAAAAACTTTTCCCTAATTTGGAATCCTGGGGCAGGTTCTCCAGTTTTTTGGTGGGGTTGATTCTAACATTCTTCTTGAGATGCAGAGTTGAAACATCAGCATTTCTTTAAGTCTCATGGGCCTATCTGGGTCTCATTCATAGTTTCATGATTATCTCCTTCCTTGTATTTCTCTCCCAATGGACTGTGACATCCTGCAGGCCGAGGCCCAGTCTCAGACATATTAGGGACCCTTCAGTATAAATGTATCAAAATATGTCTGAGACTTGAATACTGAAAGCTACACAGCCCATTTTTTCTTTCATTCATTCTCTCTCTCTTTCCCTTCCCCCCTCCCAATTTCATTGATTTCTGCTCTTTATTTTCTCCCATCTGTTTGCTTTGTGTATGTTTAGATCTTTTTCTTTTTTCTATATTCTTAAGGTAGGAATTTAGATGATTGATTTTTTTTGACTTTTCTTTTAAAAAAAGATATGCATTTAATGCTGTAATTTTCTCTTTTAGCTCTGCTATAGTTACATTGAACAAAGTTTCCTATGCTGTATTTTTGTTTTATTTAATGTCCCTTTTAAATTTTTTCTTTTGACCCATGGGTTATTTTAAAGTATACTGTTTAGTTCTCAAATATTTGGAGATTTGTCTGCTATAGTTCAGTTATTGATTTCTCATTTGAAGTCACCGCTGGTGTTGGTGATGCCACTCTGTATGATTTCTGTACTTTCAAAGTGGCTTCTGGTTTGTTCTGTGGCCTAGGAGATGAACTATATTGGTACACACTTTGTGGGCGCTTGAAAATAATGTGTAGTCTGCTGTTTTGTGGCGGTGTGCCCTATAAATGTCAGTTAACTCCTGTTGGTTTATGGTGCTGCTGAGTCCTTCACTATCCTTGCTGACATTCTGTCTTGCTGTTCCATCACTTGTGAAAGGACTGTGGAAGTCTCCAACCGTAATCCTGTATTTGTCCCTTTTTGGTTCTACCAGATTTTACTTTACACATTGCTTTGAGGTTTGTTGCATACACATTAAAGTTTGCTGTTTTCTCAATTGACCCTTTTAGCCTAATACAATATTACCCTCTTTTCTCTGTTTGTTTTCCTTGCTCAAAAGTTTATCTTACCTGAAATTAGTAAAGTCACACCTGCTTTCTTTTGATGAATGTTTACATAATATATCTTTCCCACCCTTTATCTTCCAATATGCCTATGCTATTACATTTACAGTGAGTTTCTTGTACATAGCATATAAATATGCAGTATTTTAAAAATCCACGCTGCCCATCATGAACTAGAATGGTGAAGACTAAATAATGACCTGGAAATGTTCAAAATATACTGTTAAATTGCAAGAGGCAAGAACAAAACTATGTTTGGAATGATTCCATTAAAATTATTAGAAATGGTATATATTGGAATCTTAACTCTACTAAGTATCTAGCTGTTTAACCTTTGGCCAATTCAGTTTTCTCATCTGTAAATTGGAGATCACTATCTTACAGAATTAGCCTCATAAAGTTTTTTTTTGTATGAAATTACTTACAATAGTTAGAATTACCTAGGTTTAAGATTTCAAGGCATTTATTTCTTTTGTGCTTATTTTTTCCTAAAAAATTTGCAAACAATATTAATAAGAAATGGGTTTTTAAGTAAAAAATACACATGCACATAAAAACTTGGGGTAAATATTGATAAATGTTATAAAATAGTGCATAGGTGTGTGTATGCATGCATTGGAAAAATAGGAGAGAACCCAAAGGTTGGCTCAGCAACCCTTGTCATGCCTTTCTAGCCACTTCTATATTTTTTGCCCCTTCTGTTCTTTAGATGAATGTTTGTTCATAGTTATATGAGCGAAAATAGAGTGTATGCACATAATCTTTTTTTTTTTTTACAATAGATTATACATTTTTACTGTTGTTACAAACTATACATGTGATATTTTATGTATAGAACAGTAATTTATGAAGTTTATGAAGGATTTATAGCACAAATCACATAGACATGTTTCTATTATATAATCTTTGGATCTTTTCAATTTAAGTAATTATAACTATCTCATCCCTTTTAGTTCTTTTTTATTTTACATCTATACTAATAATAGAGGAATACGCAAATTGTCCGGGAAGTTGTCACATAAGGACCAATCAGGATGGGTGTGGGGCTGTGGCAGAGAGCTCTCAGCATGCTTGCACCGGGGGTCAGAAGGTCATGGAGAGGAAAGGAGAGCAGATAGGCAGTTAGGGGGATCAGGCCAGGAGGGGAAAGCAGTTAGGGCCATCAGGTTGGCAGGGGAGCAGTTAAGGGCATCAGGCAGGCAGGCAGGTGAGTAGTTAGGAGCCAGTGGTTCCAGATTTTGAGGTGTATCCTAGATGGAGAGATTGCAGGTTGGGCTGAGGGAAACCCTCCCATGCATGAATTTTGTGCACCAGGCCTCTAGTCATTACATAAATGAGATTATTGGCCTAACTATAAGATGTAAAAAAAAAATCTGTAAAATTTATAGCCAAAATTCTCTTCAGAAGTCTCTATCAATTTATACTGCCTCCAGAAAAAGTATGAATGCTTATTTTGCCACATCCTCTGAAAGCATTGGACATATTTTTAAATCTTTTAATAAAATTAGGTGGAAATTGATGACTTGTTATTAGTTACATATTTTGTTTTTTCTGAGATAGAACTTTCCCAGCACATGGGTTCACAGGTTGTATTTTCTCTTTTATGAACTTCCTGCTGATAGCCATTTATTTTAATGTTTTCCTCATGGATCTGCATACTCTGTTTAATACAGGCATTTATCCTCCTCGTATTTTCTGAAAACACTTTTTTTCAGTTTGCTATTTGTCTTTATATGTTAGTTGCTTTTTGTATACTGTAGTTTAAACTTTATTTTTTAATGGTCACATTCTTTAATATTTTTCTTATGTGATTGCTAGGTTTAGAAAATAATCTTTTTATAAAAAGCTAGAGGCCTGGAGCACAAATTCATGCACCAGTGGGGTCCCTTGGCCTGGCCTGCAAAATCAGGCCAAAACTGCTCTCTGACATTCTCTGAGGAGTTACGGATTATGTGAGGGCTTAGACCAGGCTGAGGGACCCAACTGATGCACAATCATTGGGGCTGGGAGGTTGGTCAGCTGCGGAGGGACCATAGGAAGGCTCCAGTTTCTGTCCAGCCCATCTCACTCAATCCTGATTGGTGGGACTCCAGCAGCAAGCTAACTTACTGGTCAGAGCTCTTTCACCTGGTGGTCAGTGCATGTCATAGTGAGTGGTTGAGTGGCCTTAGCATATCATTAGCATATTACACTTTGATTGGTTGAACAGCAAACCTGTTGATCAGACACTTAGCATATTAGGCTTTTATTACATAGGATATGTCACTCTGTCTTCTCCCAGTTTTTTAGTGATTTTTTTTCAAGGACAATATTTAAGTCTTTAATCTATTTGAAATTTATCTTGATAAATTGTGAAGGGTGGTGAGCATCTTTTAAATGATAATAATAATAAAATAATAAAAGCCCAATGGGAACATGATGTTAAATGAATGAAAAAGTGTCTGCCAGCTCCCATTTTCCCCGGAGTGTTATTTTTATTTCATTCTAGATTTACTGGCCCAAGTTCAGAGGACAATACCTAGGATTACAAAAGGAAGTCAGTTCAGGTGATGAGAAATGGCTTAGAGACCATAAGACTGAGTGATAGTTGTTTAAAAATGTTTGGATACTTACCAACAGGTTGTGTAGTAAGTAGTTAAGAACTCAAGTTCTGAGGACAAAAGGACCTGGACTCCTGTCCCTGCTTTGCCACTTATGGGTTATGTGCTTTAGATAAAGATGCAGAGCAATGTTAAGCCTCCATTTCTTCATCTGTTAAATGGGAATAATAGCAGTGCCCACCTCGCAGTTATGGCATTATGAAGATTAATGAGAAAATGCAGCGAGGCTCTCAGCAAGGTGCTTGAGTCAGAAAAGCCACTTGGTAGATGCTGGTGGTACCGTTAATTTTGGTTCATTCTGTTTTGTACAAGTCCAAAGAAGACAGCGAGGATGAAGACTGACCCATTTCTGCCTGTATGAGACTCTGTGTTGTTTCAGGAGATAATGACTCCTTTGTCATGAACATTTTTTTTGGCCACAAACAGCTGGGCTGGGCTGATGCTGCCTGTGAGTGGCTCTGTGATGTTCGGGATTCTTCCATGCCATCATGCTGTGAGGCTGCCTGGGGAGTCGTGTGGTAGACTTGCTTCTTCCTCTCCCTTGGCGTGTTAGCCCAAGATATAAATGAAACTGAGGCTCAGGCCAGCCAGTGCAGAATACAGTACTGAATGCCAATGAGCGTGCCAACACTGCAAGTACATTTGAAGGAGGAAGGTATGATGGAACCTCTACGTTGGGAGAAAGATGCAGAGTGGATTGCCTGGGAGATCTGAGGCAGAAGGATGTAAAGGAAGTTATCCCATTGGTACAGGGGGAAGCCATGAAGACTGAGGGGGCAAGAGAAGGGAAGGAGGAGGTGGGGACTGGGGTCAGGTTTTCAGACATAGTGAGAGGAGATCTGAGGGGATTTGACTCCATTTGCATGGTAACAGGTGTGTGTGTGTGTGTGTGTGGGGGGGGGGTGTTGTCAAGAGAAACAAAGCCAGACACTAGTTAAACTGGGAAAGCGATTTTACTCAGGAACTGCAGATAGCAGGGAAAGAGTGAGCTCCATTCCGATTTGTGTAGAGGGGCCTGGGTGTTTTAAAGAAAGAACAAGAGGGTAGGAATGGAGGGGAGTCAGGCTCAGGTAGAACTGGGAAGTGAGCAGATAAAAACACACGCAGAGAAGAGGGTTGGTCACTGTAAATGTGATTAGATCAGCTATGCTTTTACCTGGAGTGATATTACCTACCCCCAACTCCCCCCACTCCCTCCCCACACACACACACACTTACAGCTGGGGGACAGAGACTCTATCCTTCCTAATCATTACATTTCAAAGGACTGCTGTTCAAGTCCTTGAGGAAGGCCCTCCTGGGTTGCAGCACGGATCTGAAAGGGGCAGAGGAAAGAAAGGGGAGTCAGGGCCAATGGCCAGGTATTAAGTTGAAAGAACAAAACATAAATTGTTGTGACAGCCTTGAGCTTTTTCAGACAGGAACTCCACAGGGGTCTCAGTCATCCCGGGCAGGTGGCCTTGCTGGGGCCGGTCAAGCCTCCGAGTGCAGGGTTTGGGCAGAGTCACTATGTGGCCAGTGTTCTTTGTGGTTTACAGTGTACTTAGGAGCCCTGGGCAGTACTGAGGGGGGAAGAGCTGGGGAATGCTGGGTACTACCTTTTCTCTAGTTCATGTATGGGAAGAACACTTCCCTCATGATCACCAAAAAGGACTTGAAAAATGGAAATGACTATTTCTAACACTGAAAATTACAATTGGAGCTTGGATCTCCTGGTGTTGGGAATTTGGGTAGCAGCATAAACAAACGGCCTGGTCCTTCAAGGGATGGGCTCTGCAGGTAGATAGCCAGCCTCCCCCATCACTCATTACTGTGGCAAAGTAATTACAACTGACTGATCATGCTTGTTTCCTTGTTTTGTTTTGTTTTAAGACTTGTGTTCTCAGTTAAGGCATTGCAACCTAAAATCCATTGCCAACATATTAGGTCTAGTAATAATTAATGTCGTTTTCTAATACCTTTTTTAAATCGAATTTATTTAAACAATACAACAAAATTTAATCAACAATATAGTTGCCGTTGTTTTCTACTACTTGTGCCCAACGCTCAGGAAGCATTTTAATCCCTCTGTTGTAAAATTCTTGTGATTTTGATGCAAAAAATTTGGTCAATGCATTTTTGAGGCATTCTTCATTATTAAATTTTTTTCTAAGAAGAAAGTTTTGCAAAGAACGAAACAAATGGTAATCGGAAGGGGCAATATCAGGAGAATATGCAGGTTGAGGGAGAACTTCCCATTCCAACTGGCGCAGTTTTTCAGCAGTGATTCTTGCAGTATGCGGACGTGTGTTATCGTGGTGAAGAATTACACCCTTCCGATTAATCAGCGCGGGTTCTTTTTCTCTTAAAGCTTGGGCTAACCTTTCCAATTGGGCACTATACACTGCACTTGTAATGGTTTGGTTAGATGGTAAAAGTTCATAATGAAGAATTCCTTTAAAATTCCACCAAACACACAACATCACTTTTTTCGCATGCAAGTCAGGTTTTGGCGTGGGCTGCGGAGCCTCATTTTTGTCCAACCACTGAGGCCGCCTTTTCAAATTAACATACAGCACCCATTCATCTCCGGTAACAATTTGCTCTAAAAACGGCAAACGGTTTTGACGAGAGAGGAGCCAACTGCAAATTGTGACTCTTTGATTACGGTTGTTGTCGGTCAACTCATGAGGAACCCATTTTCCAAACTTTTGGACTTTGCCAAGTGCACGCAATTGATTGGAAATTGTTTTTTTGTGAACAATTTAAAGTTGTCACAAGCTCTTGTTGGGTAATTTGAGGATTTTGCACCAAAAGAGCTTGAAGAGCTTCTTGATCAAAATTGGACACATGGCCTCGACCACTCTTGTTATCTAACAAAAAATTTCCCTTGTGGAATTTCTCAAATCAACGCTGGCATTTTCTGGCGCTAACTGCATCTTGACCAAGAGCACTACAGATGTTTTTTGCAGCCTCACTTGCTTTTCTTCCTAATTGGAACTCGTAAAGCATGCAGTGCCGAATATGCTCTTCATCCGCCATCTTCTTAGCCCTAGTTTTGCAACAAAAACCAAACCAAACACAAACTTTTTCAAGCAAAACTTGTTAATTGCACTTCACACGTTCTGTAGATACGTGTTTGAAGGTTATGTCAATACAAGTCAACGCCAAGCAAGATTTTAAACGAATGTTAAAAAACGACATTAAGTATTACTAGACCCGATATTAAAACACAGTAAAAAGACGGTGTATGCTCAAAGTGTGACCATTATTATTTAAAAAATGTTAAAATCTGTTTTTGGTTTTAGTGTACTAAACCTGCAGGTTGAATTTGATATTTTCCACTACTTTTCTGTCCTGCATTCACGAGATTTGTTGTTTGGACAACAGTCAGCCCTTTGACCAAGGCTGTGGCTTCTCACGTGATGGGCCTGATGGAAATAGTCAAAGGAGGCTGGTGCATGCACCTCAAAGCTTAATTAATGAAAAACACCTTCTGAATTTGGATGAAACCGTTAGTTGGAGTTTTGATTTTACTTAATCTGCTCTCCCCAGGGAGCCGGTTGCTGAAAGGTTTTTTGAGAGCAATACTAAGGAATAATCTCTTTCTAGAATGCCTTCCTTCATCTCTTCAAAGTGCTTTTCATGATCTCATTTGATCTTCACAGCAAAGGGGAGAAGCTGTTGGAGCAAGGGCAGGTCTGCTAAGGGCCTAAGAGTGCTGTGCGCCTGCTCCCCTGAGCACACATCCTACCCACCACAGCGCAGCCAGGGGGCGGGCTTCCTGCAGACCACAGCTAAGATGGGATAACCAGCTCCAGTTCATGGCAGCCCTTTACCCGTCAGTCAGCCCAGTGCTGGGAGAAACCTGGTCTTGGGTTGAGGTGAGATGACGTCTCAACATGCTCAATATCCCATATAGAAAAAACTCCCACTTTTCTTTCTTTCTTTTTTTATTTTATTGATTAAGGTATTACATATGTGTCCATATGTCCCCATGGCCCCCCAACTTTTTTGAAGGATTTAGAACTGAAGATGGTCTCTTCTGATACATTTCCTTAAAAAAACAACAACAAAACAACCACACACAAAACTGGAATTGCTTTGTCGAGATATAATTTAATACGCCATATAATTTATTCATTTAAAGTGTACAATTCAATGATTTTTAGTATGTTCACAGCTGTATGAAACTATCACCACAGTCTATTTTAGAATACGTTTATCACCTTAGAAAGAAACTTCATACTCTTTAGCTGTCACTTCCTCTTACCCCATCTGTCCCTAACCCTAAACTAAAATTAACTTATTTTATAGATTTTCCTATGTGGATTTTCATATGAATAGAATCATATACTATGTGAACCTTTGTGATTGGCTTCTTTCACTTGCATAATCTTTTCAAGGCTTATCTAAATTGTTGCAGACACCAGTATTTCATTCCTATTTATGGCTGAATAGTTTCCATTGCATGAGTACATTACTTTGTTTCTCTCATTCATCAGTTGGTAGATATCTGGGTTATTTCCACCTTTTGGCTATTATGAATAATGCTGCTATACATTTTTATGTCCAGGTTTTTTTTGTGTACATTTCTATTGGCCAACTACCTAGGAGCACAATTTCTGAGTCATATGATAACTCTATGTTTGAGGAACTGCTAGACTGTTTTCCAAAGTGGCTTTATCATTTTACATCCCACTCACAGTGTATAAGGGTTCCCATTGCTGTGCATTGTGGTTTTGATGATTAATGATATGAGAATCTTTTCATGTGCTTATTGGACACTTGTCTATCTTCCTTGGGGAAAAAATGTCTATTTGGATCCCTTTCCTATTATTTAATAGGGTAACTTGTCATTGGTATTGAATTGTAAGGGTTCTTTTTGTATTCTAGATACAAGTGTCTTGCAAATATTTTCACCCGGTTTATACTATTTTGTTATAGCAGCCCAAATCGACTAAGGCAAGTCTATTTCCCCAGTCTCCTGTGAAGTCTTTGATGTTGCCCAACTGGAAGGCACAGCGCTGTATGCCATCCTGGAACCAGAATGGTATGAGAAAGGCTTTCTTTTTCTATTTCTCTAACCACACTCAGCTGTTAAACTCTGCTAACTGGAGGCCGTTTGCTCAGTTGTTTTTAACAATGCCCTGAGGGCATACATTGCTCTACAAACGGATCCAGTCAAATTCAGGCTACTTTAAAGGAATATGTTTTTGAGGTCTCTGTTTGGTATTTGTTTTGATCCAGCAAGAACCCTCTCACAGCTTAGCCTACATCTTGAATCTCCTCTAATTGTCTGTCATCATAACTTGCATTGTTAGAGGGAACCTATACTTTCTCCATACTCTGCTGTAAATAAAACCAGTTCCCTTGGGTTTTTTATACTCTAACAGTTAGAGTCTAACTAGTATATAACAGTTAGAGTCTAACTAGAGGCCTAGTGCATGAATTTGTGTAGGGTGGTGTCCCTAGGGGTGACCTTCGGGGATCGGGCCCCAGCTTGTGCCCCTGGGCTCGCAGCCTTGCTGCCCACCTGGCACCACCCCTCACCTGCTCCACCACCCTGCCTGCAGGGTGATTGATCAGGGCTAGGCACCTGCCTGGTTCCTTTAGTGCCAGGGAGCCAAGAGGTGGTCCCATCCCCTGCCACCGTTGCTGGTCACCATCTGCTGGGTAATCGGTGGGGTGATAGGGTCCCCACTTGCACCCACCATGGCCTGGCACCACCCACTCACCTGCTCCACCATCCTGCTGCAGTTCTGCTCTCCTCAGGGCCCATTGGGATGGGCAGCACCTTCACTGCTGCCTGCTGCCAGCATGGCATTGCCGGCACCCACCATGTTCCACCCACCCCCTGGTGACTCAGCGTGCGTCATAGCATAGCAAGCGGTTGAACTCATGGTCTCCTAGTTGAATGACTGCCCGAGGGGACATTTGCATATTAGGATTTTATTATATAGGATGGGAATTATCTGTTTTATGATGATATATGCAGCTGTCCCTTGTGTTTTGAGAGCCTGTATACTCTCAGACATCAGATTCTCAGAGACACTCCAGAGGAAGATTCCCCCACTTATAGGATGTTGGGTAATGTGATCTGTTGGGTCCTTCCAAGCAAAGCTTCAAACATCATTGCATGGCTTTGCCTGGAGATGTCTCAGGGCCCAGAGTCTCACAGATGGCTTTGACATCAAAGACTTGTATTCAACAAGGATCACAGCATTTCATGCTTTATGAGAAAGGAAGGCCAAATCACTTTCTAGAAAGTATATATGTCCTTCAGACTCATATATGTCTGTGTATATAATTCAACTTATTTTTTTGATATTTTACTTTCAAGAAACCAAGATGTCTTTCTACAGCAATTAGTCATAGTGATTAAATGCAGATCCCTTTTTTCTTTAATACACACTTTGAGTAAAAATTTTTTTCTTTTTAAAAAATGACAATAGGAGCATTTTGAAACTTGAATGTTCCTCAGTATATTAGTTTTGCTAGGGCTGTCCAAACAAAATAGACTAGGTGGATTACAAAACAGAGATTAATTTTCTCACAGTTTTATAGACTAGAAGTCCAAGATTACAGTGTCTCTTTGCCTTGCAGATTGTCACCTACTCACTCTGTCCTGTTCACCTCTTTGTCTCTGTCCAATCTCTTCTTTCTTTTTTGTTGTTGCTAATCCTCACCCAAGGGTATTTTCCCATTTATTTTTAGAGAGAATGGAATGGAGGGAAGAGACACGCACAGAGCAACATCAATGTGAGAAAGCTATATTGGTTGGTGCCTCCCACAGGGCCGGGGATCAAGCCTGCAACTGAGGTATGTGGCCTTGGCTGGAATTGAACCCAGGATCCTTTGGTCAATGGAAACCCTCATTCACTGCTGGTGGGAATATAAACTGGTACAACCACTATGAAATCAGTCTGGTTATTCCTCAAAAAATTTGAAAATAGAGCTACCATATGACCCAGCAATCTCTCCCCTGGTATATACCCGAAAATCTCGAAATCATGTATTAGCAAATATATATGCATCTCTATGTTCATTGCAGCATTATTCATGGTGGCCAAGACATGGACACAATCAAAGTGTCCTGAAAAAGAGACGGAATAAAGAAGATGTGTTATATATACACAATAGAGTATTACACGGCCATGAGAAAGGATGAAATAGCACCATTTGCAACAATATGGATGGACATGGAGAATATTAAACTAAGTGAAACAAGTCACGTAGAAAAGGCTAAGAACCATATAATTTGACTCTCTGAGGGATATAAAACTAAAACTCCTGAGCACAAACAGCAGTACAATGGTTGCCAGAAAGAAGGCAGTGGGTGGAGAAGGGGGCCCTAATATATGGTGAGAGGAGAAGATTTGTCTTTGAGTGGTGGGCACACGGAGCCATATACAGATCTTGTAATATAGAAACCCACACCTGAAACCTATAATGTTCATGTTGGCCACTGTCACCCCAATAAATTTAAGAAAAAAAAATGCCTCACTTACCTTCTACATCACTCTATATTTATAAAATTATAGCAACAAAACCATAGTTTCCTTTTTAAAAATTACATAATGTTTTGTGTTGGTAATTTTAAAAAATATTTTAACACAATTTTAATGTTGAGTGGTATTCTAGGTTAAGAGTGGATCATAATTTTTTATCAATATTTCCTTTTGTTGACCATTCATGTAAAGAATAACATACTTACAATTTTTGTCTATATATTTCTTTACTCTTCCTCACTCATTTAAAGTTCCACACTTAGCACATTCAAAAATGCCTGAATGCAACTAGGTCTATAATGTGTTTCATCCATCTGTTTCTTTTGGCAGCAACATTATTTAGCTTTAGTTAATAAAATTATAAGGTCAAGTTAAAAATCTTGCTTTGTGAATAAAAAGTATTTTATAGCCCGTTTTTACCTGTTTACTGTTCTAGGTGAAATTTAAATTAACTTGGTAAATTAAAAAATGAGACCATGATTTCTATTATAATTGAATTTTTATACTTGTTATAATTTGGTTTTTCTTTTAAGCCTTCTTTAACTTCAACCTATAAAAGAGAAGACATTCATATTTTCTATAAGACGATGACACTCTATGAACAAAATAGATCCAGAGGCACAGACCTCAGTGCGTGGTGGGAGGAGGGAACAGGAAGAGATTACACAAAGAACGTATCCATGTACGCGTAACTCATGGACACAGACAATAGCATGGAGAAGGCCTGGGGTATCTAACATTTATGCAAATTAATCTGTGAGCAGATAAGATTTCTTTACAGGGATGTAAGGATAGATCAAAATTAAGTAATTTCTCAACATATTTTATCACAATAGTTTTATCCCTAAGTATTTTATTTTTATTTCCTATAACATATTTTATTACCAACGCAAAGAATGACTATTAATATTTATGTGCTTATCTTGTATCTATCTCCCTTATTAGATTTAACATATTATTCAATGAATTGCTTGGGGTTTCTAGGTGGATAAACATGACTTCTGCCATAAAGCCAGCTTTCTTACTTGTCTATATCTATATCTGTGTCTATACAAATACAATTTAACTCTCTGTCTATTAATCTACTTAATATCTTTTTTTTCCTCACCAGGTTTCCTGGAACCTACATTACAGTATTAAATAATGATATTAGCTAACACCTTGATCTTGTTCCTGCGTTTAGTGGAAATACTTATAATATTTCTCCATAAATTTTGTTTACTGTAGATTTACAGCATATTCACTTTATCTAATTAAAGTTTTCTTTTCTACCTAGCCTTTTGTCTTAAGAATATGCATGGAATTGATAGAAAAAACTTCTAGTCATTATACAGGCCATGCAGTTATTTTTCTCCTTTAATATCATTTACTACATTAATATTTTCCTTAATATATATCATTCTTGAATTTTTGAGATAAACTTAAATATAATCATAGATTCCATTTGCTAAAATTTTATTTAGGATTTTTACTTTATTTTATTTTATATTGTTTCTTCTTTTTCTCCTCGTTTTGTCTCTTTGCTCCTCTGTTGATTTCACTTCAGGGGCTCTGAGTTAATATGTTCTCATCGAGTGAGTTAAAAGGTTGTTTTATTTCCCCCTCTATGTTCTGGAAGAGCTCAGTGACATTTGAAATTTTAGATCTTTGAAAGTTTGTTAAAATTTTAAAAACCTCTGGGCTCTGTGATTTTAAAGAAGCAAATCTTTATCCTTGCAATGTTTTTCACCTATTATTTATCTTTCCCAGGGAATCACCTATTTTGTGTAAAACCTTAAATTTATTATAAATCATACCTATTAAATCTTTTATAATTAAAAAAAGTCTGCCATTTCCCCCCCTAATTTGGTCTTTCTTGTTTGTAATATGTATGTGACAGTTTTCTTTTGTTATTGTTCAGCCTGGCAAGGGCTTGTTTATGTTTTGAGTATTTCCCAAATTTAATCAATGATGTCTACATCCTTCATTGGGTATTGATTCTTGTGTTCTCCATGCTGATGAGTTAAGCACTTGCACTGTCCGTTCTAATCTCTTTTATGGAAGAATTGGTGGTTTAGAATTTTCTAGGGCACAGGTTTATCTTTTTGTCTTATCTTTTCTTTTTTAACTTTATTACACTGTTTACAGAGAATATGGTCTCTATGATATTAGCTCTTTAGAAAGTAATGAGACTTTTCTTTGAGGCCTAATAAAGTGTACACTTGTATCAATGTTTCACTTGTGTTTAAAGTTGGATAGATTTCTCAGTTGGGTTAGAAGTTGTATATATCTTCATCTCTACCAGTTACATTAATATTTCATACTACTTACATCCTATTTTTTTTCTTGATTTCCACATTTCAGTGAGAGATGCAATTATCTCCTACTATAATGTTTAATTTAAAAAATTCCCCTTGTTTTTTATTTTTTTCCTGTCCCAACTCCTCCAGGAATGCCATATCTAAATTTTTATTATTTTAAAATTTGTATATAGAGAAATTGTATAGAATGTAATCTTTTAGGATTGTTTAAGCATTTTATTTTTAAAAACATGTTTTTATTTATTTTAGAGAGCAAATGGGAGGGAGAGGGAAAGGGAGAGAGGAAGAAGAGGAGAGAGAGAAACATTGATGTGAAAGACAGACATTGATGTGTGATTATCTGCCACAGATATATAATTAGTTCTTCAGAAAAGCATACTTTAAAAAATGAGAATGCCCTACATTTTTGTATATGTACATGCTAGGATACAGTGAGATCTAATATTCTTCTTAAATTTCTTCTAAGAGACTGGTAATTATTTCTGGGCCATCAGTATGAGCAAGGGAAGACATAAAATTGATCACATTATTAAAGAAAAGGAAAAATCAAATGATTATCTCCACTAGAGATCAAAATGTCCTTTGAGCAAGTTTCACTTTTATTTATAATAAAAATAACAAACCTGTCATAATATTATGTTTTAAATGATATTTTATCTATCTTACAGGTATGGCTGATTAGCAATATGTATTAAAGCCTTAAAATATGCTTACCATTTGCCTCAACAATTCCACTTCTAAGAATTGACCTAAAGGAACAGTTCAGAAAGGTACATGATATTTCTTTTTCAAAGTTGTTACCTGTAATACTACAAAGCGAGCATGGGCTTCATACTCAGCATTTATAAGTTAAATCTTGAAAAGTACAGTCTTTCTCCCCCCCCCCTCCTCCCCCCCCCCCAATAATCACTGTTCAGTTTTTGAAGGCCATATTATGGAACAGGTGTTGTCAAACTTTTTCTGGAAAGACCAAGCAGTAAATATTTCAGGCTTTGGGGCCATCTGGTCTCCACTGCCAAAATTAATGTTGCTTTGGTAGTGTAAAAGCAGCCATAGATAATACATAAATGAATGAGTGTGGCTCTGCTCCAATAAAACTTTAGTTATGGACCCTAAAGTTTAAATTTCATACAATTTTTATGTGTCATGAAATATAAATTCTTTTCTTAACTTTCCTTCCCTTTATTGGGTTCAATCAAAGTTTTCTGGATGAGGTAAAAAGGATACTTTTTCAAGCTCCCCGGAGTTTTGTTTTGAATAGACTATAATCTTTGAGGGGGAACAGGATTTGGAGAACTCAGGAAAGCCTCTGAGAAAAATGCAGAAAATAGGAGGACTTTCCTGTAGCCCAAGAGGGAAAGTCTTAGACAGTATAGAGAAAGTCTTCACTCTTACTGACAGCAGAATCTGCCTTGATAATGCCTGGAGGACTGGTAGGATCTGAAAGAAAGTATAAATACTGTACTCGGGAGGTTAAGTCCAGCCTCACTAGAATTTCTGTCTGAAGTTTAGAAGAAAACAGCAGAATCACCGCCTCAAATAAGCCACAGTGGCTGAGACAATGGTGTTTAAGCCAGAGCCAGTAGGGGCAGGTGACCAATGTCTGAAAGAGCTTCTTTGGTGCCTTAAAAGCTGTAAGGCCTCAGAACCTTGGCACAGCACTGGAATGGAATGGTGAGCTCTCAGTGGGATTGTTATGTCCCACTAGTTGAGTGTCGAAGTCTTAAGTTAATTTAAAGACAATAAAGAAAAAAATTATTTCACATCACAGTTTGTTGACTGACACATAATAACTATATCACCATCATCATCAGCAGCATTATTATTTTATTATGTTACTAGAGGCCCAGTGCATGAAATTCATGCACTTGTAGGGTCCTATCGGCTGCTGGATGCTGGCTGGGTACTCTTTCCCTTCCCCTGGCTGGCCCAGCCCCCTGATCGAACCCCTGGACAATTTGCATACTATACTTTTATTATATAGGATTTATTTTCTCTGGAATGTAATCTTTCCCCATGTTCATAGCCTAAAAATGATCCATATTCTCAGGCTCAACTCCATTGCCATCTTCATGATACCTTGCCTAATCACTCACCTGCAATTGGATCTCTCCATGCTCTGAATAAAGATTTGTAACTCTTAATTTGCAGTACCCTGGGGAGCTCCTGAGTGTGGAATTTACTTCTGGTCCAGCATTTATTTCTGGTGCTTGTTTAATGTCCTAAGTGTAATATAATATAAAATGGGGGAAATTATAGACACAAGCATGAAAACTTGGGAATCGTTCCCTCCTTTTTTGCTGTTAGGAGTTCGATATTATCTTAAGATGCTAGAGCTTGCATCTCAGAAGTAAGTGTTCCTTTGGCTCATTCTCTTTGTTAAATTATTTTAGGGCGCCTCTGCTAGTTCCTTGTAATGCTCATGGGCATCATCACTAGGATTATGTCTTGGTATTTAAATGTTGAACAATTTTGTATCTTCAAAAAGAAGATTAGAGCTTTCATTTTAGAAACCAGGATAGTTTAAGGAATGTATTTGTTACACAACCAATGTAGAGAATAGGGGAAGGGATTATATAACTTTTATAAACTTGAGGTATAAATGCTTCTTGACATGAGTTTGGGGTGTCTTAGCGTTCCTGTGCAGTTAACTTGATAAGTAACTTAGTACTAGCCAGTATTAACTCTGTCTTATTTAGGTAAACTTAAGATCCAGAAGAGGCCCTGGTTGCTGGGTGCACAGGTCCTAGCTCTGCAATAGTGTGTATAAGACCTTGCAAAGCAGTGTGTGTGGCACCTCCAAGGATGGGCACCTCCAAGGATAAGAAGCTGCTTCAGATCTGAGTAATGCACAGGGTTCTTCATTTTCAAATATTTTTTATTTTTCTTTAGGAATTTAGCTATTAAGTCCCCACTGCCTTAAATAGCTATGAAACATTGAAGATTCATTTGTTTTTAAGCCCTATGTGAATAGCCAAGAGGTTCTATTCCTTTAGAAAATATATGTTTTATGCTGTCCATTGCATCTAAATGAATCTCCTAAAAGCTGTGTTTACCACATCCATATGCAAATATTGACTTATGCATTGCAACAATGTAAGCTTGGTAGGTTTTGTGAGAAAAACATAGCACAGATAAACATTTATAAGTGATTCAAATATTAAAGAGCTTAAACATTTCGAAAGGCATTCATATATGAGTTTTTCTGGGATTTTGTTATGGTGCTGCAGTCATTCGCAAAATATAGTTACTGAAATACATAGTTTTTATGTATAAAAGTATGTGTTTATTTCTTACAGCAATAAAATCAATATGTTAGGTATTCATGCCATCCTTTACAATAGTCCTTAGGGAGATATACTCAGCTTTATATTCTCTTTTTAGGTGATAATATAGTGAAATGGGACAGTAAATTTTATAAGTTCTCATGAATGTTGTTAAACATTTCTGATAATTGTGGATAAGAAGGGTTTTATATGTTTATCTTGATGTTAAGAGGTATGTAACTTTGCAGCAGAATGCTATTTCAGCCCTCTATTCTGGTATTTGTTCCTCTTATATGACTTTTATTAAAATACCTTCAAACTTGGTTAGTGTACATACCACCTTTTTGAATATTAATTCTTTCTATTTTTCCATTTTTATAAGCAGTGATATTGAAATGTAGTCTTAACTTGCTTTGAGTTATGAGGAATGACCCAAACTGTAAATTCACTTCTCAAGACAAACTTCAGAAATGCCAACGGGGTTCTTAAAGATCTGTTACTCCCTACTCCCAACCATATCACCCCTGGACCAAATTCTTCATAACGATGCTTCATAGTAAAACATACAGTGCTACCAGGAATTACTACCGGTAACTACATGTCAAGACTGCAGACCTAAATTTGTTCATGTCTTTGCTTATGTGACTTTTATTAAATAAGAAAACTTTATTTCTATGGAAAGAAATAGAGTTGACATTCAAAAAACTTTTTTTCCATTTGTTTAGCTTTCAATAGTAGAAACAAGGAGAAACTAGGATAAATAAGTGAGCATCAAGTATGCTAATTGACAGAAAGGTTACAGTTAATTTACTCAACAATTTTTGTGTGTGCACTTATTTTTAAAAGTCTTTGGCTCCCCAGGCAGGGTGGTTCAGTTGGTTGGAGAGTCGTCCTTTCCATCAAAAGGTTGTGGGTTCTATTTCCAGTCAGGGAGCCTACAGGAGGAGACCAAGAGATGCTTCTCTCTTGCATCAATGTTTCCTTCTTTCTCTCTCTCCCTAAAATAAGTGAATATATACTCAGGTGAGGATAAAAAAAAATCTTTAGCCAAGTCCTGTTTGGAATATGTTGTTATAAGAGACCTAGTGACAGCTCTAAAGGAAATTATATTCTTCAGGTTGAGCTGTGACTTGTATACATATATCAGCAGAACACAAGAGCAAAATGTACCACTACAAGGGAGGTACCAACAGAACTGAGAATGTCAAGAAAGGGTCACTTTGGCAGGGTCACCCAGAGAGTCAGCATGAAGGAGGGAGCCGATAAGATGGTCTTCAAAGAATGACAGGAAAACAGTACCTGTGATGGTGGCTTAGGAAAAGCAAATGGCATGTGCTGAGGTGTAGAGGGGAGAAAGGACAAGACATGCTTGGTTACTATTTTGTGGACTATTTTGGTCTCCAGCAAAGTGTTCATGGGTCAGATAGTGGGAAAGGAAGCTGCAATGCAAAGCTAGATGCAGTGAAGGGTCTCTAACCCTTCTAGGAGGTACTTGGTTAATTAATTTTCTTCAATAAATATTTTAAAAAGTTTGTAGTCTGGGCTTTACACCAGGCCAAGTACTGAAATTCATAAGGAAGATAGTTGCACTCAGGACGTAAAGCAGAGTAAGGGAGTCAGGCAATTAAAGGAGCTATGGCAATAGAACAGGACAGTTGATGTGCTGACTGTCATCCATCTCTTCACCAATCCACTTTTCATCCTTGTGCTCTGTGCTCTGATTCTTACAATATATAAAGAGCCTTGGCTTCTGGTTCAACCAAAAGGAGGGAGAATAGAGGGTGGAGAAAGGGTGAGGTGGAGCTATCTAACCCTTTGATTTTCTCCTTGCTGAGCACTTTGAGATGGCTGTGTCCCCTTAGTAAAGGTCATGGCTCCTATTTCAGAGCCTTCTTGATTTAGCTACACTTGAGTTCTGATAACTGCTCCCCCCTGTCCTCTCAGAAGTGTACCTGCAACTTCTTACCATCAGCCCTGGGCTGCTACACTTTCCCTTTAACTCTTTTCCTGAGCCATCCTGATAATGCCCTCTATGTCTGATGGGCCTCTGATGGATGGAGCTTTGATAGTGTTTTAGTTTCTGAGGCTATTCTAAGAATCACCACCAATTCAGTGCCTTAAAACAACGTTTGTTCTCTTACCGTCCTGGGGGCCAGACGTTTAAGCCCATATCACTGGGCTGAAATGAAAGTGTTAGGACTGCATTTCTCCCAGAGGCTCTAGGGAAAGGAACAAACCCTCCCTCTCCCAGTTTTCATTTTCCCAATACCATTTCTTCTGTGTGTCTCCTCTCCTGTCTTTATGAAAGGTCCTTCAGCCTTCCTCTTTAAAGGACCCTTGATTGCATTTCAGGCTCAGCAAGAGGATCCTGGACAATCTCCCCATCTCAAGACTCTTAATTTAATCTCACCCTTTTTGCTTATCAGGTAAAACGTTAAAGATGAGGACCGGAAGTACTTCAGACAGGGAAGGACCAGGTGCCAAGGGAGCACAAAGCAGAGAAACCCAAACCAGGTAGGAGATTCTGGAATGCCTTTCCATGAGTAAGGATATGAAAGCTGAACTTTCCAGGATTAACAGAAGTTATCTAGTAAAGGGGACCAGGCGATGAAAGCAAGTTGGAAACTAAGTGATGAATAAGGAGAGCAACGGCCTGGAGCCTGGAAAAGGGATAGAGCACTCATGACCCTTTTGGCTCCTTTGAAGGCTTGATTGGCTTTGAGAATGGTTAGTGTATAGACCTGAGAGGGTAGGCGAGGCTGGTTGGGAGGTGGCTGGCAGGAGATAGGGCCAGGGAATGAAAGGCATTGTCAATTATGCTAAGGGATTTGGACATAGTTCAGTTGGCAAAGAGTATACATTACATATTTTTCAAGCAAGGGGATGATATGATAAAAGCAGAGCTGCAGAAAGATTAATTTAGTGTTAGAACACAAGGCAGATTGCAGCAGGGAGAGCCCAGAGGCAGGGGACCCAGTTGAGCAATGAGATGGAAATTTTACTGAGCTGAGCTGCTTGGGAAATATCTGACAGTATTAGACTGAGTAGAGGGTGCTCAGTTTTTATCAATCACCAATGAATATTTATTAACTTTCAACAGTATGTGAGATTATGAATAGTTGAAGATGGAAAAACGGCTTAGTGCCCCTTGGGTACAGACAATAGTGTGCTGAAGGCCTTGGGTGGGGGTTGGGGTGGGGTCATTGGGGAAAAAAAGAGACATCTGTAATAATTTCAACAATAAAGATTTAATAAAAAGGTCTAATGTATGATCTAGCAACATATACAGTTTGCAATTTAATTGCGCTGAGCTCTCTTTTCCTCAAAATATGACTTTCTTTTACTATTTAGGAAACATTTGATCTACTTGTTATTATGAGTGTTTTGCCAAACACCACATTGCTGATTCTACAAAGAAAGGTTAGTGTCTGAAATTTAATCTTGGGGGTCAAAGGCCAGGAATAAAACATCCGTGGGCTTTTGGAAAGGCTTCCCAATGAAATTTTCAATGACATGAAGTAGAAAAATGTTAACCAGAAGATGTGATTTTGAGTCATGTTGAAAAAGACTGGAAAAAAATAAATGCCATATAAGTGCTCTGTGTAATTTTAGAAATGAAATTTGGAATACCTGACATTTTCTTAAATGCCACAATAATAGATAAATACAAAAGAGTGTTTATTAATTAGACAAGATGGGTATCTAGCAGATTGTGACTAACATGTATCTTCAGCTCTACCAAAGGGGTAGTGGATGAGTTTGCTATTGTCGGGCACGGGGAGAAGTGCCCTGGCTTCCACCCTTCTTTAGATCTTATGGCTGGGCTAGTAATCAAACTGACATGAGACTAGATTAACAGGAGAAAAACGAAATTAATACGTGCATTTGGAGAATCACAATATTATAAAATAAGGCTCAAAGATCTGATCAAACCAGGCACCTTCTTATACTATTTAGACAAAGAAACAACACATTTGTGGGAAATCGATAAGAGAAAGTTAGTGCTTGTTAGAAATGAACTTAAGTGAGGTTTGGGTATTCATGAGTGAGGAATTTAAACAAAATGAAGAATTTGAAAAGAGGCAACAAGATTAGTTTACACAGACTTTTTGGCTCTGAGTGTTTAACTCTCAGGTGTCTTCCAGTGAGGGAGGACACCGTTCACAGGGGAGATTTATTTCTTCTATCCAAGGAGACAAGGGTGGGTTAAGGTGCCCTCTGGCACTGGCTGCTTGTCAATAACTTTAATTCAAATGAAAAAATATACTATTGTGGAATATTTTGAGGCAGTCTGCCTTGGCCTTGACATTATATATGAATTATATGAAACAATATTCAGTATTTGAAAATTAGAAAATTATGAAGTGACAAGGAAAGGTAGCAACAAGGATGCCCAGAAATGTACCTGTAGCCAGAGTTGAGAACAAAGTTGAGCTGAGGTATGAATGAGCTCAGCCAAGGCCCCAGGAAAGAGAAATGTGTAGTACAGAAGGGTCTCGGCTTGACTGGGAAAGCCTTCCAGTGTAGGTTTCCCCATAACCTGATCCTAAAACAAGACTGCAAAGACAGGTGTGCTGATGGGAAGTACTTCCCTAAATGAATAAATAAATACATATCAAGGAGAAAGGTAATAATTCAGTATTGAGAGAAAACTCTCAATTAGCTGATACAGTTAATGTATACTTTGGACAAAAGTATATGAGATGAGGATTAGGAATGAGGAGGTGTAATTCTTGAGCGTAACAGGAGGTTTCAAGATATAGCAGTTTAGCTAAGGTGGAACTAATTTCCCAGAATTCCCTCCCTCTATGGCTCCAGGTTTGGGTTGGTCACAAGAGCAATGTGAGAGATTTTAAGTGGGGAGTGAAGTAGACCTTATGCTCAGCAGCAGGGGTGGGGAGCATCTGGCCCGTGGGCCACAAAGACCCATGAAATCATTTGGTCTGGCCCTGCCAAAGTATTAGGGGTGAGTTAATTAAGTGTTTGCCCAAATGCAGCAAGCCAATTTGTAAGGTGATCCTTTTTTTTATGGCCCTTGAAGGATGTTATAAATACATAAATGGTGCTTGGCAGAAAAAAGATTTCCCCACACAACAGAGGTAGGGCACCTGCTGCCACTGCAGCTTGCACCGGTCACTGACCGGATGGCTCATGATGTTAGCCTGGGCAGTGGCCTGTCTTGAGGATCCCCAGCCCCAATGGAGTTTTTCTTTTTATCTTTTATGAGTTCTGAGCAAGACTCCTGTGCAGCTGTGTGGGTAGAGGGTCCCCTTCTCCTGCAAATCCCTCACCATTGAGGTCAGAGGCAGAGAAAGACAAATGCAGGTTTCAGCCTCTCCTCACAGATTCTCCTTACAAGTCTCATTTTTCAAACTCGTTTTTATTTGTTGTTTCGTTTTCAGTTTTTCTTCCCAACTGCTGGCACTGTTGACTTACAGCGACGCTGGGCCCACCAGCACATGCAGAGGAAGACCTTCCATAAGCTTCTTCGCCAGCTTCTCTTCGTGGTTTCTGGCTATTGACTTCCCTCTGATCCACAGCCATCCCCTCCTGGACCCCTACACCCCTAGTGTCACCCATACTTGTGTGAAGTCTAGTCTTTATATTAAATTTCTTATATGCTATAGAGGTTCTGTTTCCCCAATCAAAACCTAGTGGACGTAGAACTTTTAATCCTTCTCTTTTGCAACATTGACCTCCTTATGAAAGAAAATATAGTGCTTAATTAAAAAAATACCATATAATAGGATTGCAAACGAGAATACACACACATACACACACTCACATGATAATGCTCTTCATTAAGAGATGAGGCCTTATATTCCCATGTAGCTTCCTACCCCAGTGAACTTGGCTTGACCCCTTTGCTTCTCCCTCTATTCTTCCATGATTCTCTTTTGTTAAATTCCCTCCTTTCTAATAAGATGCATAAAACTTCAAAAGCAGAAGGAATGCCTATTCCTTCACCCACATCACGAGCTTTGCTCTGGGTGGAGCAGGGGCAGCAGTGCAGAGGGTCGAAAGAGCCCAAATTCTTGGTGGTTGGTAGATGGGGTAGCTAGATTCTTGTTAACTGAATAGACCTAACAGCAAGAGCTAATGTAAAACAGTGGTGATGTAATTCCTTATAAGGAAAGGGACTGGAGGACTGTCAGAAATGTTCAGTGTGAGCTTTCATTACAGTCTTTCCAAACCTTTTACTTTTTCATTATCCATCTGAGACCAATGCTGTGTGTGTGTGTGTGTGTGTGTGTGTGTGTGTGTGTGTGTGTGTAGGGTGGGGAGGGGGGAGGAAAGAGGGGGACGTGAAGATGCAGGCTTTCCTAGGCAGTTTTTACCAGATGTTCCTGAACTATGACAAGAATGCTTCATTCAATTTTATTTCAAGGCCATTTTGCCTACTAATCCAAGAAATCATGCCCTAGTCTATTTCCCAATTGTAAAGATTCTCAGTTATGTTGTCCAAGCAAATTCATCCAATGACAACCTCGCTAGAGATACAAAATGCTTTATGTTGACCCCACCATATAAAAGTAAACATTATAAATACCTCCTCTCCATGGTGACTTCCCTTTTTCTTAGAAGAACGAATGGAGCTCCCAAATGGGCACTAAAATATGTCACTCTTTACTTCCCTTTCTCCTCAGGATCAGCCGGGTTTTAACGGGGCCTTGGCAGTGGATAGTCTCCTACGGAACCGTGTTCTGGGCCATCCTTCCGTTCATATTCCCTCCGCATAGTGAAAGCTGGGTTACCTAAATCCTAGTCTTTTATAGCCTCTCCCTCTTAAACTTCTGAAGAGGCATAAGGAATAAAAGAATATAGTGCCAACAATCAAAATGCATAATATTTAGTGTTGAAAATTTATCAGTGTCCACAAAATAATAAGATATACACAAAGAACAAATGTCCTCAGACAAAACCTGAGCACTGCAGCATAGGACAGTTCAGCCACTGCTGTCCTTTCTGTCCCATTAACCAAAAAGAGATGTTTCCAGAGCTCAGGGTCTCTGGGAACTCAGACTCACATTTTGTTTTCCCTCAGACATTAGCAGATGGTTAGTGTCATGAGAGGAAGACGGAGGCTGGAGAAAATGGAGTAGAGAAAAAGAAAGGCTAAAGATTTTAGGTTTTTAAAAGTAATGATCAATTTGTGACAGTTTTCCAGACTCCCCACCATCTGTGAAACTAAAACTCGATTACAAGAAGTCTCCTATTGAGATGTAATTGGGGAGCTAAAATTCCCATCTAAAGGAAGAAAAACCCTCAGTCTAACCAGACACACTCTCTTTAAGAGTTTATGTATGACCACAATTTAGAAATTCATAATGAATTCACTCTCAATGCTTAGAATGTTCTTGAGTGATCCATCTTCTTGCATTTCTGGTGTTTCTTTCTACTTTTTTCTTTGTATACCTTTCCATTCCTATTCATTCTTCTTTGCTCCGGGATCCCAATCCTATCTTTTGTTTGGGATTTTTTTTTTCATAAATGCAACCTCAGTTGTCCTAAGAGTTGAAAATTCCTTATTAATAACAGATAATCTATAGCAGAGTCCCGGATGGTCACCAGCCGATGGTTGAGAAACACGTTAATGAGGGAAAAGCTGGTTAGCAAAAATGTTCCAGACACCAGTGCACGTTGCTAAGAAAAGGTCTTGTTTTTTTTCTCTCCAGTACATTTGCTGAACTTATTGATGAATCTCTTACTTTTCATGAGTACTGATTACCAGACACAATGCTGTCCTTGCTATTTAAGTAGCCTGGCCTTGGAAATGGATGCATCATGAATGCCTTAAAAATAAATGCATTGTGATTACCTAAGTTAGTTTCTATAGTTTAATTTCTTATCATGAACTAACTCCACTTTGCCAAATTATTACAGACATTAACTGTAATAATATTGTGAGACAGTCAGGTCTACAACCCCAAATCCCAGAGGCTCCTGCTCTGTAGGCCTCCTTGCTTAAGTTCTTGAGAGAGCCATGCAGAGGACACTCAAGACAAAGACACACATTATTGCTTGCTGAGGGCGGTAACTCTCTACCCTTTCAGATTCTGCTGGGTTGTTTTGCTTTTCTGGCTTAAAGCCGAGGCAGATTGCATGCTCTCAGGTCTTTGTAGCCCTTTCGGCCTTCAACGCAGAAAAGGGTGCCCTCTCCCCAGCCAGGAGAAGGTCTAGGTCCTCTGAGGGCATCAATTCATTTGTCTCTGTAGGAGGCTGAAAAGAAACCCCCTCTCCACAAAAGGAATTCCACCTGAGCGACATTTAACACTCTTTGTTCTGCAAAACAGAGCTCCTTCCTGCAAATGGCACCTAGGCCTAATTATTCTTGCTGTTTGCCTTTCATTCATTCATTTCTTCAACAGATGCTTATGAAACATTCCGGGTATTCTAAGTCACAAAGGATATAGCAATAAGTAATGCGGGCACATTCCTTATTCCTTATGCAATTTATATTCTGAATAGGATCAGACTTGAAACAAATACACAGCAAATACATAATTGCAAATTGTGCTGGGTCCTTGAAGGACAAGTAGAACGTGTGATTTGGGATTTTAACAGACTAACTTAACGCAGGAGAGGAAAGCAGAGTATTCTCTGAAGAAGTGATGCTGTAGCTGAGGCAGGAGCGATGAATTTGAATTCACTGGCCAGTGAATGATGTGTGTCAGGACCATTCCAGGCAGAGAATAGAATATGCAAAGGTCTTGTAATCATCACCTCCTCAGAAGAAGGCTGGGGTGTGAATGACACGAAAGTTAGAGCACACGACTCAAAGTTACTTTGAGAATTTAGCTATTTATAATTCAGTTGAGTCACACCAACACACTACATATTTTTTTTCTTTTTTAAAAAAAAATATTTTATTGATTTTTTATAGAGAGGAAGGGAGAGGGATAGAGAGTTAGAAACATCAATGAGAGAGAAACATTGATCAGCTGCCTCCTGCACACTCCCTACTGCTGATGTGCCTGGAACCAGATACATGCCCTTGACCAGAATTGAACTTGGGACCCTTCAGTCCACAGGCTGACGCTCTTTCCATTGAGCCAAACCGGTTAGGGTTACACTACAAATTTCTTGAAACCAAGTACAATTGTGGGCCTAACTTGGGAAGACATAAAAGGATAAAACACACCACGTTCACTTTCTGTCTTCCAGAACTTCTATAAACTCTCTGCTCTTTTGAGAGTCTCTTCATCTGTCTCCAATGTACTTTTTAATTTATTTTTTATTTTTTATTGATTTCAGAAAGGAAGGGAGAGAGAGAGAGAGATAGAAACATCAATGATGAGAGATAATCATTGATTGGCTGCCTCCTGCATGCCCCACACTGGGGATCAAGCCCATAACCTGAACATATGCCCTTGCCTGGAATCAAACCTTCAGGGACCCTTCAGTCTGCAGGCTAACGTTCTATCCACTGAGCCAAACTGGCTATGGCTCCAATGTACTTTTAAATACCATTAATTTCATGATAACTTTTCTTCTTATTTAGTCCTGAGAGAATTTCAGGTGAGCTGGGTGCACCAGGCCTGCCATCATCACTTAGAAACCACAAGAAATATCCTTTCAGTTTGTGCATTTTTCTTTATCTTCATCCCCCCTGGCTCAGTCTAGGACATTTCACTTTCACATTAACCTTTTTGCCTACAATTTTCTCTTCCTTCCATTTTTCACCTCCTTGAAGCTACAGTGTCTGACCATGCTGCAGCACTACTTAAAGCTAAGTGTCCAGCTGTGGCCATTGTGGCTGTTGGTTGGGCATCGTCTGGTGCACCAAAAGGTTGCCGGTTTTCCCAGTCAGGGCACATGTCTGGGTTGTGGGCTGAATCCCTGGTGAGGGCAGGTGGGAAACAGCCAGTCAGTGTTTAGCTCTCTCACACTGATGTTTTTCTCTCTCCCTCTCCTTTCCCCTTTCTTAAAATTACTAAAAATGCTTTGTTTTCAGGGTACTTGGTGATTGTCCATTTCTGGAAGGAGCCATGCTCTCTACCCACTCTGATCAGCACCCTCTGGCTCGTCTCTGTCTGGATGCTACAGAAAATAAATACATTCAAGGGGGGCCTGATTGTGTCATGTGGGCCAGGAAGGGCTGGGTTCAGAGAAGGATGCTTAAGATGAAACCTGAAAAGTTGTTTCATTAATTAGTTGGACAAGGGTTAGGCTAGTTGCAGGCACAGGGAGAATAACCAGAAGTGGGAGGGTGTGTAACACGTGATGCCTCCCTAAGACACGTCTGGCGGTGTCAGGAGAGTTGGAGAGGTCACATTAGAGATTTTAGTCTTTTATCCTAAGGGCATTTGAAAGCCACCAAAGATAAAAAAGCATGTCCATTGGGATTGCTTCTTGTAGATAATGCCCAAACCTGGGACAAAGAGAGCTTTTTACCCATATTCTAAATTCAGCAATCATCAGCGGATGGGTTCAACCATCTTGCCATGGGCTCTATTGAAAGGCTACCAATTCCAGCTTATATGTGAATAGTCAAGAAACGAGAGTTTCTTGGCGTGTTGGCATTGCTAAGGGAGAGAAGGGAGGGAGACTTTAGATAATAATTTCTAAACACCAGGGTTGCAGGGAGTATTGTGAGATAAAGGACCATCTAGAGAAAGAGACTGACATTTCCCCTTAACTTTTTGTTGGAAAAAAAGCCAGTCCCTGAAAAGTTGCAAGACTTGTACAATAAACACCTGTAAAACTTTCACTTGGATTTATTTACCAGTTGTCAACATTTTGCCACTTTTGTTTTATTTATTCCTCTTTCTAGAAATGTGTGTGTGTATGTGTGTGTGTGTGTGTGTGTGTGTGTGTGTGTATGTATGTATATATGTATGTGAATATTTATTTGTGAAGAATTAGTAATGACACTTCTGCTAAATTCATCAGTATGGATCTCCTAAGACTAAAGGCATTTGCCTTGGTTATCATCATACAAATATCACTCTAATATCAGTATAATACTTCTTTCAAGTTAGAGAAAGACCTAGAAGCGGACACTTGGATTATCAGGGGAAAAACTTTCAATAGATTATAGGTGACCCTTGGATTGCCTTGTGCTTAGTTATACAAAATTTCTCAATCTTTGTTTTATCTACTTAAGTGAAATACAAGTGAAATAGGAATATAGAATCCAATACTAAGAGCACAGTGAAACAGTCATCTTATTTTTGTTGTTGGTGTGAAAAGTCAAGAATGCCTCAAAAAGGAGGGCAATGAAAGGCCTTAAAAACATGCACATTATTGATCCAGGAATTTATACAAATACACAGCAAAACTAGGTATGAAGATATCACTACAGTGTTATATTGAGGTAAGATACTGGGATACCTTTAAGCTAAGCAACAAAATTTTGATCAAATAAGTTATGATACATCCACACAATATAATATGATGTAATTCATTAAAAACTTTAAGTGAAAATAAGGTTAAAATGAAGTATAAGTATAATTCTGTAAACACATACATACAAAATACAGTCTCACATACAGAAAGAAACTGTAAAAAAAATCAAAATATTCAAAGTGGTTACTTCTGGCTGGTAGAATCATAAACCATTTTATTATTATTTTTTTACTAATGCTTCCTGAATTTTCCAAAATTTCCCCCATGAATAGATATTGTTGCTGCTTCTGAATGATTTCTATTACAAAGTAAATAGATTTACATTGTAGGAAAATAAAGAAGGAAGAAAATAGACATCTCCTATAATCTTAAGCATGTTTTTTTTAAAATATATATTTTATTGAATTTTTGCAAAGAGAAAGGGAGAAGAATAGAGAATTAGAAACATCAATGAGAGCCAGGATCAGTTTGGCTCAATGGATAGAGCGTCGGTTTGGGGACTGAAGGGTCCTGGGTTTGATTCTGGTCAAGGGCATATACCTTGGTTGAGGGCATATCCCCAGTAGAGGGTGTGCAAGAGGCAGCTGATCGATGACTCTCTCTCATAGATGTTTCTAACTCTCTATCTCTCTCCCTTCCTCTCTGTATAAAATCAATTAAAAAAAAAAAAAAAGAAACATCAATGAGAGAGAAACATAGATCAACTGCCTCCTGCACACCCCCTACTGGGGATGTACCTGCAATCAAGGTACATGCCTTTGACTGAAATTGAACCTGGGACCCTTCAGTCCGCAGGTCGACACTCTATCTACTGAGCCAAACAAGTTAGGACTAATCTAAAGCATGTTTTACTCAGAGAAATGTTGTAAACATTTCTCTATACCCTATCATCATAGACAGGGTGGGACACAAGTAGGTTTACAGTTGTGAGTATGAGAAACACAGTTTATTATTATTTATTAATCATTAATTATTATATTATTTTTCATACTCACAACTGTAAACCTAATTGTGCCCCATGCTGCATATGTGCATGTATATATGTGTATATATGTGTGAAACTATGTCTGTCATATTCATCATGGACAGGGTTCAATTTGCATCACAGATGATTCAGAATCATCTTTCCATAACTGTCAGATACTAACCAGGAATTGGAAATAACAAGCAACATATGGAGAATAAAATGATAAGTGAATTGATCTGTGGCTATCAATTAGACATGTATACTCACAAAACACATAGATATAATTTTTTCAGTGAGATAATATCTGCATAGTTTTATTTTTCATTAGTGACACACTGTAATCCTCCAACATCATTCCATATTTATTTCTGATGACAGCTATATATCATTGCATGGCTTGTCCTGTCACATCAATATTTCTGATACATATTGACCTGAGCTCATCAAAGTTTATTACTTATTAGCGAGGAGACTACCAAGCAGCCATGGTCCTCAGGGGTGGTAGGATATTTGAATCACCCGGGGAGCTGGAAAAACTATGGCAACCAGAAGCTCACTTCTAGTGACTCTGTTCTAGTTGGTCTGGGATGGGGTCCAGGAAGAAGTATGTTTACAAAGCTCTCCTGGACGGACAGAGACTCTGCTTGGGGCCGTGAGTGCACTATGCAGTGTGTGGATGACGTTTTATTAGGTTGTACACTTGAGATGCCTATGGTTTTACGAACCAACACCACCCCAATAAACTCAATAAAAATCTATAACAATAAAAGTGTACTATGCTAATTAGACCAGACGTCCTTCTGGATGACCTTCTGGATGAAGCTGTGGCTGCGAGGGAAGCTAGTGCTTACAGCTGGGGGAAGGAAGGCCTACTCTTGCACGAATTTCGTGCATTGGGCCTCTAGTAAAATAAATAGAAAGCATCCCCAGGCGTCTTTAACGTGCAGCCAGAACTATAGACCACGAGGAAGATACGACAGTTTGATATTGCGTGGGAAAAGAGGGACTTGCAAACCTAAGACTTCTAAGGCAGCACAGACTGCTGTGTTGCCGTAGTCCTTCCTGTGGCCCTGATGTGGCAGGCATCTGTGACAGGGACAGATTTGCAGCACGGACCATTCCAGGCCACCTTCCCACAGTGATCAGACATGAACCATAAACTGGAAATAACAAGTGGTATATGAAGGTGGAAATGACAAGTAAATTGATTCGTGGCAATTAATTAGACATATCAAGCATCACGTAGCTACTCTCTGTCAGGAACCAATTAGTAAAGAGAGGGCAACATGTGTCAAATGCAAGCCAGCTCTGAGGGCACAGTCTTCCTTTCCTTTCCTTTGGAAGCTGGCAGAGAATGCTCCTACAAGCCCTCTAACACGATGAAAGCTCAGTTTGCATAATTCTCAGTGTTTTTTTTTTAAAAAAAACAGTTTCTTCCTCAGCACAGTTGTATATTCAACCAGCGTGCCATAATTCATCAATTCTCAGATGCACATTTTAATTTTTTTAATGTCTCTGAAATTTGATTGTAGCTTAAAATGGAAATAGTAAAAAATTATATTACTGTTTAATTGCCAGCATTGTTTTCTATCTTAGTGGCACATAAAACAGTAGAGTATCTTAAAATCAATGGTGCAATGAAATATGACATATTTATAACTGGTCAGAATCTAATCATTTTTAACACCTTTATTGCTATCTTCCT